>NC_084612.1:85903272-86135772 GCF_033978795.1 Nerophis ophidion | reverse complement strand
TTAAAGAAATTAAAATTTAAAAAAGCAAGAAAAAATAAATAAAAGAAAGGAAATAAAGTGGTCCTCGTGTAAAACTGGAGCCTCCGTGTTTGTTATTTTGTAGTTTTATACAGTATAGGTGACATAACTAAACAATCGGTTACATTAATGATGATAAAACGATGTATACTTTAGATATTATAGCGAACTTTGTGCAGCGAATAGCAAAGTTCAGGAAACAGATGCTGAATGCTTGCTAACGAGGCTAAGGGCTAACATCAGAAGGACTTTTCAGTCTCTTCTTGGCTCAGGTTTGCAATTTAGTGAAATAAAACTTACTGAGGATCTGTCACCGCTTTTTATGTTTTTAGTGTGCGTTAAAAAAGTTGAAGCAAAACAATGACGTCACTCTTGTTATAAATATATATATATATATATATATATATATATATATACATATATATATGTAGGTGTGGGAAAAATCCCAAGACTACTTCATCTCTACAGAAGTGTTTCATGAGGGGTTCCCTCAATCATCAGGAGATTTTAATGGAAGCATTCACATACAATGGTTTATATAGGGCACAGAGTGGGTGGGTACAGGCAGGTGTAGGGGTGTGGTGATTGGCTCATGTGTTACCTAGGTGGTGTTTCCGTCTGTGACAGCATGTTGAAATGATTTCACTGCGCTTGTTGAGGGATGACAGGTCTGGATGATATATAATAAACAGTTTCTCTTTTAAGCATAGGTTGCATCTTTTATTACCACTGTTGTAACGTGTGCTGGATGCAAGAATTTGCCATGTTATTGAATATTCAACATTATTGTCTTTGAGGTTCCAAATGTGCTTGCTGAGTTCTGTAGAATTCCGCAAAGTCTGGTTTCTTAAGGAGGCCTTGCGATTATTCCATCTGGTTTTAAACGCTCCTTCGGTTAATCCTACGTACGTGTCGGATGTGTTACCTTTGCTTGGTAAACGACTGATGTTTGTAAGCACCCTCCGTTGAGAGGGCAATCAGGTTTCTTGCGACAGTTACATTCCCATACCCGCGCAGAAGGACTACAGGCAAAGACTCATAGAAAAGACTGAACACTTCCTAAGAAGGATGCGGTGGAAAGTACACTTTTTCCTCCACCCTGAAACAAAAGGAAAGCAAAAGGAAACTTACGGATTCAAATCTACCAAGAACCCACCCACAGTCAAGGAATTTAAAGGACTTTGAGAACGACATGCTCAAAATGATACAATCAGTCAAATTCAAGCCAGCCCACAACTCATTCATCACCAAGCTGAAAAATGACACGGAGCGCATCAAGAAAGTAAACCATTGTATGTGAATGCTTCCATTAAAATCTCCTGATGATTGAGGGAACCCCTCATGAAACACTTCTGTAGAGATGAAGTAGTCTTGGGATTTTTCCCACACCTACATATTGCGCTCTACCACGGTATCGAGCACTATTCTCTGGATAATCCAATCAAGACATCCATACATACATATACATATACATATATGTTGATCTCAACTCTGTACACTGCTGCTGGAATTTTAATTTTCCTGAAGGAACTCTCTTGAAGGAATCAATAAAGTACTATCTATCTATCTATCTATCTATCTATCTATCTATCTATCTATCTATCTATCTATCTATCTATCTATCTATCTATCTATCTATCTATATATATATATATATATATATATTGATGTTATTAGACAGTAGGGTTGTCCTGATACCAATACTTTAGTACCGGTGCTTTTTTAAATAAAGGGACTACAAAAAGGGCATTATTTGTATTATTGTAACAAAAAAATCTTAGTGTACATGAAACATATGTTTATTATTGTCATTTAGTCCTTAAATAAAATGTTGAACATACTTGACAACTTGTCATTTAGTAGTAAGTAAACAAAGAAAGACTCCTATTTTGTCTGCAGTAACATATTGTGTCATTTATACACCTATCATTTTATACACATTCTGAGGGACAAACTGTAAAAATGGATTATTAATCCACTTGTTCATTTACTGTTAATATCTGCTTATTTTCCCCTTCAACATGTTCTATCTACACTTCTGTTAAAATGTAATCATCACTTATTCTCCTCTTCTTTAGGTATGGATCATGCTGATACCAAGTAGTTCCAGGATCATGTAATCACAGTAGTATCGACTAGCTACGCTCCTGTACTTGGTATCATTACAGTGGATGTCAGGTGTAGATCCACCCATGGCGTTTGTTTACGTCGTGTCCAGGGACATATTTCCTGACTTTATAAACATAATATACTGTACATTTTAAAAAGGAAAAAAGATTTGGCGTTGAAAAAAATATCAATGTTATCATAATAGTATCGACTAGGTACGCTATTATACTTAATATCATTACAGTGGATGTCCAGTGTAGATCCACCCATGGCATTTGTTTACATTGTGACGGCGGTGAGCTATTGTATCCTCCTATGGTGTGTAGTGAAGCATGTTTAGCTATTCCTCGTCCTCCAGGGATAATGCTACTTGAAAGAAACTTACTTTGTCACCATGGAGGCCAGGATTACTTATTTAGAAGTAGCTAAAACACTGTGGTTGGACGTTAGCGGCATGTCTTCAAGCAGGGGTAGGGAACCTATGGCTCTAGAGCCAGATGTGGCTCTTTTGATGACTGCATCTGGCTCTCAAATACATCTGATCTGACATTACTTAACACAATTAGTAATGAATAATTCCGCCAGTAATTGGTGTTAAAAATAACGTTTAACATATAAAACATTCCTCTGCATTTTAATCCATCCATCCGTTTTCAACCGCACCTGTTCAATAAGTCCCATCGATGGTAAGAAGTCCATCCATCTATCCTCTACCGCTTGTCCCTTTTGGGGTCGCGGGGGTTGCTGGAGCCTATCTTAGCTGGATTTGGGCAGAAGGCGGTGTACACCCTGGACAAGTCGCTACCTCATCACAGGGCCAACACAGATAGACAGACAACATTCACACTCACATTCACACACTCGGGCCAATTTAGTGTTGCCAAAGAAGTATTTGATTTTTTATTGGTTAGCTTCAGAATAAAAATGATATAAAATATAAGACTTATACTCTAAAAATGTAAGTCTTACTTAAAAAATGGATGCATTTAGTTGTATTCAGTGCTAAAACATATGATACAGCTCTCACGGTAATACACTCTAAAAAATTTGGCTTTCGTGGCTCTCTTAGCCAAAAGGTTCCCAACCCCTTTCTTAAAGCATCTCTTCCTGAGGGTGTTTCAGTGTTATAACTTCATCTTTATCTTGACTTTTTACGCCAAAATGCGTCCATTCTCCCTTTTCTGTCCACACACTGTGTCTGCTTGTAAGTACTCAGTGTGCGCGTGCTGCCCAACATGCTCCGCTGCTCCTAAAACCAGCAATGTCACCACGTGACCTCATGCCCAGGAACTGGTACTTTTTAAACAGAGAATAGCACCGTTTTGAATTCATTAGTACTGCCATACTATACTAGTACTGGTATACTATACTAGTACTGCCATACTATACTAGTACTGGTATACTATACTAGTACTGGTATACTATACTATTACTGGTATACTAAACTAGTACTGCCATACTATACTAGTACTGGTATACTATACTAGTACTGGTATACTATACTAGTACTGCCATACTATACTAGTACTGCCATACTATACTAGTACGGGTATACTATACTAGTACTGGTATACTATACTGGTACTGGTATACTATACTAGTACTGCCATACTATACTAGTACTGCCATACTATACTAGTACTGGTATACTATACTGGTACTGGTATACTATACTTGTACTGCCATACTATACTAGTACTGGTATACTATACTGGTACTGGTATACTATACTAGTACTGCCATACTATACTAGTACTGGTATACTATACTGGTACTGGTATACTATACTAGTACTGCCATACTATACTAGTACTGGTATACTATACTAGTACTGGTATACCATACAACCCTATTAGGAAGTTAAAGTTATTAAAAAGTTGACAGTGTGAAATCCTGCAGTTTTATTTCCTGCTGCTGCTGTTGTCAGCAACACACTTTGTGTTTATCTGATGTTTATAAAATAATGTTTCTTCACACACACTGCAACTTTCTCACCAAAGTGGGTTTTCATGCGCACTCCAAGGTGTGTTGGTTTATCAAAGTAGTTGTTGCAGATTAGAAATAAACATTGCTTTGTGTCCGTCATGTCCTCATGTGTCATGTCTTTTTATTTTTTCAGACTATAATGTGCAATAATGTTATATGTGTATATGTATATGTATATATATATATATATATATATATATATATATATATATATATATATATATATATATATATATTTACGGAGATCGATATCTACATATAACCATATTTAAGTTATTTCTTTCTATAGTCATATTTGAAATAGCTAGTGTTTTCTCTTTGTACTCTTTCTATTTTATAATCTCATGTCCATGGTACACTGCAAGTTAACCTTGGCTTTCGGAATGTGAGGAGTAGCAATACTCCCTTCTTATCTCATCCTGTGCCCAGCTAAGGAGGACAATAGACATGTGTATTCGGTCCGGAGGGTGAGGGCGAGAGACATATTGAAGAAGACAGCGCTTCCGTAGGGTTTTCAGATCAACTCGGCGATGCGATTTGAATGTGTTGTTTTTAGGTTGGTCTCTCCAAAGCTTTGGAATAAATTGCAAAATACCTATTTTGTTCTGGGTGATCATTGAAACTCAGTTTATGTGTCATCAAAAGAACTTGGAATTGACCAGCAACTTAAATTCCCTTGGAGGAACATCTGGTCGGAGTGCAACAATATGCATATGTATGGATATATGCATGTGTGTGGATATGTACATATATATAGATACATATCTTTTTTTGTGCTATTTATATTACTAAATGATTGTGTATGCACCTGAGGGGATCTGCTCCACTTTTGTTGTTCTTTGAACTTGTTCACTGTAATAATGACAATACAAGTATATGCTATTCTATTTTATTTTGTGTGTTTTTTTAGTGTGTTATCAAAACTTCATTCCCCAAAAACAAAACCACAGATGGAATGTTCAATTGCTCAATTTGATTGATTGATGGATTAATTTGTTGATACATTTATTAGTAGATTGCGCAGTACAGTACATATTCCGTACAATTGACCACTAAATGGTAACACCACAATAAGTTTTTCAACTTGTTTAAGTCGGGGTCCACCTTCATCAATTCATGGTCATTAAGATATATAATTAAAAAAACAAACAAAAAAAAAACATGTAACACGGTAGTTGTGACGTCATCACCGGAAGTAGAAAGAAGTTATGCGACTTCAATCACCCAAGTTTGTTTATCGAAGAGGTCAGCCGGATTGTGACGTCACAAGAACGCCGACGTTCGAATTTGGAGTAAAGAGATGAGCGAGATTTGGACGTGTGGGACTTTGGGGAGAGTGACACTAGTGACACCTGGTGGAAAAATGAAGTTAAAGCAACCAATGTCACTTCTTGATTTTATTTTTTTAATCTTTCAGCAATTGAAGTCAAACTAAATACGATACGGATTGACTTCCTATTTACAGAAGACTGTTGGCGTTCATTTAAATAGACAATGTTGTCATAACATTTTCATTTCATTCATAAAGTCATGAATATTTTGCATCTTTTGTACGAAGTTGTGGCTTGTGAGCAGAACTCGTGACGCAGGGATTTAGTTACAATCTTTTATTCAAGAATCATTTCTCCACAATAGAAAGTTTGAAAAGGCTCCTCCCCTTTTTGTCCTGCTTCTAAAATGAAAATGTTAACATGTAAATAACTTCAGTTTTTTGGACACACAGTTTACAAAGAGCCGGTCAAATGTGCTTTTATTTAAGTCCGTCAAGCCACAAGACATAACGGTACTGATGTGTATTTCTGGTCTTGTCACCTTGTCCGGACAGAAGTGCGACACGTACGACCGTGCGGTCGGATCTAAAGAGACGTCGGAGACGCTTTGCCGAACAAACCGTTGCTCTATTACAAGCGAGCATCATTATACAGGACTGCAGTACCTGGAGGAGGTCAGGTCAAGAAAATGTGTCTCTCCCAACATGGAGAAGCCAAACCAAATCAGTTTTTATATTCCTCCTTCGTGTGTGTGTGTGTGTGTGTGTACTAAGTCAGTAGAGCACATCCTGACTGTAAAAGGAGAAGTTTGCGTGTGACTGAAAAACATCTGCTCTAAGTCAGAACTTAAATGTTAGCGTCGGGCTGAACAAGTAGTCTCTTCTCAGGGATAGGGCTATCACTTTTGCATGCCGAAGTCCCGATTAGAGCCTCTTCTCCTACGAGAAGTCCACTTGCGAATGTCAAACTAAATGGGCCTTATCTTATTATGTGCTTAAACTGAAATACCACATTTTTTTATTAAACTTGGTGGATGGATTTCTCCAAGATGAATATAAATATAAACATTCACCATATGCAAAACAAAATATGAGTTAGTTAATCCACTTTAGCATATTCCTGTCATGGCTATCCCACGGCCGCGTCATCCCACATGCCGGCAAGGCTGTGAGCGATCAGCAATCTACACACCTGCCACAGATGAGGGCGAGAGGTATAATATATATATATATATATATATATATATATATATATATATATATATATATATATATATATATATATATATATATATATGGAAATAAATCCTAGAGCTTTACCCTCCTGGTGTCAGTGTCATCAACTCCCTCTGTTAAACATAACAATTCCACACAAAACTTAACTAAAAACGTTGTTGCTAAGATTCCAAAACAAAAACATGAGGAAGCGAGGGAAGAAGATTTTGCTTTGTTGAATGCCGAACCAAAGGAAAAAACGTGAGGAAGAACCAATGAGATATGAGAGCTCACAAATTCACACAAATGCTGAAATAAACAAATTAGTTGTATTAGATTTGATGAGCCTTGTGAAAGATGTTTTTACAAAATGAAACTATTCAAGGGCTACTTATTTTTTGGGGAGAACAGGAACAACATGTTGCGAGCCACAACTCACATTTTGTGTTGAAACAACAAATAAACACCTGCAGGGTCCAACATATGGAAAGTGTTACATTCTTTTAAATTCTTATTTGACTTGAAATATTTATGATCAATAAGGGAGCAGAGAGTCATGCATGTCAGTAAACACACAGACGAGTCGTCTGATGCAGCAAACATGGAAACATGTGCTAATACTTCCTGTTGTAACATGCACATACTTTCAGGAAAAATAATGTCACTTTCATTCTTACAACCAAATACAACAATTATAGGGTGTCCTATTGAAGTCACCATCAAGCAGTGGCAACCAATAGCAGTGCAAACACTTCCTGCTCTCCAAAAATAAAAGACTTCACCAACGTTTACCACCAAGCTGCATTTAGTCATCAGCATCTCCAAATCAAGGCTTCCTGGGGGGGAGACTTTGGACAAAAGCTCAAAGGGAGTGAAATTGTCAGCTTGTGTAAATGCTAAATAAAAAGAGAATACAACAAATCCTTTTCAACTTATATTCAATTGAATAGACTGCAAAGACAAGATAGTTCATCTTCACACTGAGAAACTTTGCTATTTTTTGCATATACTAGCTCATTTGGAATTTAATGGCTGCAACAGGTTTGAAAAAGCTGGCACAAGTGGCAAAAAAAGAGTGGGAAAGTTGAGGGATGCTCATCAAAGACTTATTTGGAACATCCCATAGGGGAGCAGGTTAATTGGGAACAGGTGGGTGCCATGATTGGCTATAAAAGCAGCTTCCATGAAATGCTCACTCATTCACAAACAAGGACGGGGGGCGAGGGTCACCACTTTGTCAACAAATGCCTGAGCAAATTGTTGAGCAACGTTTTTCAAGCAGCTATTGCAAGAAATTTAGGGATTTCACCATCTACGCTCTGTAATATCATCAAAAGGTTCAGAGAATCTGGAGAAATCACTGCACGTAAGCGATATTACGCATATTTGATCCCTCAGGCGGTACTGCATCAAAAAGCCACATCAGTGTGTAAAGGATATCACCACATGGGCTCAGGAACACTTCAGAACACCACTGTCAGTAACTACAGTTGGTCGCTCCATCTGTAAGTGCAAGTTAAAACTCTACTATGCAAAGCCGAAGCCATTTATCAACAACACCCAGAAACGCTTCGCTGGGCCCGAGCTCATCAAAGATGGACTGATGCAAAGTGGAAAAGTGTTCTGTGGTCTGACGAGTCCACAATTCAAATTGTTTTTGGAAATTGTGGACGTCGTGTCCTCGGAAACAAAGAGGAAAAGAAGCATCCGGACTGTTCTAGGGTGAAAGTGTGGTAGTCAGCATGTGTGATGGTATGGGGGTGCATTAGTGGCCAAGGCATGGCTAACCTACACATCTGTGAAGGCACCATTAATGCTGAAAGGTACATACAGCTTTTGGAGCAACGTATGTTGTCATCATGGACACCCCTGCTTATTTCAGCAAGACAATGCCAAGCCAAGTATTACCACAGCGTAGTAAAAGAGTGCGGGTACTAGACTGGCCTGCCTGTAGTCATGACATTGAAAATGTGCGAAGGCTAAAATATGAGGCAGGAGACTGTTGAACAACTTGAACTGTACATCAAGCAAGAATGGGAAATAATTGCACTTCAAAAATGTGTCTCCTCAGTTCCCAAACCTTTACTGAGGGTTGTTAAAAGGAAAGGCCATGTAACACACTGGTAAAACTGCCTTTTTTGACATGAGTTGCTGGCATTAATGTTCTAAGTTCATGATTATTTGCAAAAATCTAAAATAAGACATCTTGTATTTGCAGTCTGCTCAATTGAATATAAGTTGAAAAGGGGTTGTTGTATTCTCTTTTTATTTACCATTTACACAACGTGACAACTTCACTGCTTTTAGTTTGAAAAGTGGGACTGCAGCCCACAGAGGTGACGTGGAGTGCGCACTAAAGGACAATACGTAGAAGAGTGCGCACTAAAGGACAATACGTAGAAGAGACTCTCAGTTCCCTCAAGGTCCACAAATCGGCGGCTTGGGGTCCGGCATCCGCGTGCGACAATAATGTGTCCTCGCGTGTGTGACCAAGTTACATTTCACAGAGAAAGTTTTACCGCAAACTGAACAGGAAAACGGTCTCTCCCCGGTGTGCGTTCGTGTGTGTTTTATCAAATTGCATTTGACTGAGAAGCTTTTGCCACAAATTGAACAGGGAAATGGTCTCTCCCTGGTGTGTATCCTCGCGTGCGTTGTCAGACTTTCGCTATGAGCAAACTTCTTATCGCACAACGTGCAGCTAAAGGACTTCTCTCCGGTGTGCGTTCTCTTGTGCTTGGACAGCGCAGAATAGTTCTTGAAACTTGTGCCGCAGAGTGAGCAGGGGAAAGGTTTCTCCCCGGTGTGCGTCCTTGTGTGCTTTATCAAGCTACCTTTGTCGCAGAAGGTTTTACCGCAAGCCGAGCAGCAGAAGGGTTTCTCCCCGGTGTGTATTCTTGTGTGTATCGTCAGACGTTCATTTCGGGTGAATTTTTTTGCACACACCGAGCAGCTGAAGGGTTTCTCCCCGGTGTGCGTCCGCATGTGTGTTTCAAACTGTGCCTTTTGGGAGAACCGTTTGCCGCAAACACAGCACACGTGAGGTTTCTCTCCTGTGTGGATCCTCGTGTGTACGTTCAGGTTGGACTTGGTGCTGAAGGTTTTGTCACACTGAGAGCATTTCAAGCTTTTGTGGTCAGAGTGCCGGGTCTTGTCATCTTTCGAGTCTTCTTCATCGCTGTCAGCAGAGTGAGACGTCGTGTCGTCACTTTCTACGTCTGCTTGCGATCCTCCACAGTGGTCGGCTTCTTCTTCATCTTCACTCTTCACCACCACACGGATCACTGGGTGCTCTCCCTCCCGACTGATGCCGTGACCTTCCTCCTCCTCTTTGATATGGGGGGGCTGTGGCTCCTCCTGCTCCATCCTGGAGTTCCGCTCCTGCTTCTGAAGAGGAAGATGTTCTTCACTGACGTCTGCGGGACACAAGAAGACCAGCAATTTGTTCAAATGCTTAATTCCAACCATTCGTGTTTCAAACAGAAACTTTGTGAAGGCAATGGTGGACCAGGCAGGTAGTCTCACCAGACAGGAAGCAATGGTAATGTCAGTGTTTCCTACAGGACTGCAATCTATTTGTGGTGGTGGGGGCAGGGCTCTAGATTACATCCTTGGTACGATACTCTTTAATGGAGAGACCAAAAGGGAGCACAAACGATAACTCTTCACATTTATTGACATCACAACCATGCTTGTGCTATTAGTATGCAAAACGAGGGGTTCCCAAATTGTAGCCATTTTATGAACGGAAAGAACATTGTCCAAATAAGATACACAACACCAAAAAAACTCAAGGCTGTCGAGCTGCTCTGTGTAAAAAAAAAACAAAAAAACTTCTGTTAAGAATTAGCGTTATAAAAATAAATTTTAGCCTGGAAATTATTTTTGCATACATGTGGACAATTATGCAAATTATTTAATGACGTCACCTGGAGCATCTCAAAAAGGCCCGCCCAAAAAACATGTGTTTCTCAGCTTGGTACTCAGTTGTAGTACACTTTTCCACCACTTGTGGCAGTAATGACGACATCCAACAAACAGAAAATAAGTCTGGAGCTGAAGTCTCAGAGAAGTTTAAATCATCGCACAAAAAAACTCTGCAAAAAGGCATCTAATAACGAGAAATGGCTGAAATGTTGAGACTAACAAGGAATAAAAAGACAAATGTTTGTGTTTAAATATATATTTTATGAACCTCTTTCATTAAAAATGACATGACGACGCTACACCACATTAAAAAGAATACTAACAACAATATTGTTTATTTTATATTCTTGAAGGCTCCACATCACTGCTGCTCTTTTTAGAATGTGAAATATTGTTATTATTATTATTGATCGTACATACAAGCACACTATTCTTTCTTTTGATTGAGTGGGAGGTTATAGGACAGTGATGGGGTTTTTCAATGTATAGTTACTTCTTGGCAGATCATTCTGATATTCTAACTGTTCAAAAATACGCTGAATTGTGAAAAAAAAAAACATCTGAATGTCCACAAAATCCCACAAATTGAGACAATGTCCGTAGATTGAGTGTGGGATGACGTCACGGTGCGAGCTCGTCCGCACGCCGACCTTATCGTCCAATCAGTCAAACTGGAAACAAGCCAACATTGGAATGAGATGTGCGGTCTATCATTCGCAATGCTCGTGTAAGACAAGCACACGTATAGTTTTCCTTTTTCAGGCATTCTAACTCGTAAAGAAAAGCTCGCAAAAGTCAGCTAACAATGGTTAGCGTATGGGCGTCGCGCTAAAAACATCCAACAATATTCCTTTTACATGTCATGACCTGAATATTAACCAAGTATTAGCAATTTCCTTATTAGAGGGGCTAACGTAGAGGAACTACTTTTAGCGAGCTAACTAGCTTAAGCTGCTATATTGACATATCAAGCTGTGGCATCGCCCCTGAGTTGGTGAAAGTTAATTCTAGATGAGAACTTGTGCCTTTCACCAAGATACTAGACGGTTGTGGACATTAACCCACCAGTTGGTCAACTTTAACATCCAACTTAGACCCAAAGATGGCAAGAAAGACACATTTTTTACCCCCTTGTGAGGATTATAATGAATTGCTCTTGTAAAAGGGAAGATATAAATAAACATCCCATCAGTCTTTATCCAAGTGAGCGCAGACATTGTGCAGTAGGTGATTGTTTTATTATGCTTGTATATATCAGGGGTCAGCAACCTTTTTGAAAGCAAGAGCTACTTCTTGGGTACTGATTAATGCGAAGGGCTACCAGTTTGATACACACTTAAATAAATTGCCAGAAATAGCCAATTTGCTCAATTTACCTTGAACTCTATGTTATTATTGATAAATAAGGAAATTTATCTTTGTGGAAACACTGATCATCTTAATGATTTCTCACAATAAATATGTATTTCTGATGACATGTTTTAAATATTAAAATCCAATCTGCACTTTGTTAGAATATATAACAAATTGGACCAAGCTATATTTCTAACAAAGACAAATCATTATTTCTTCTAGATTTTCCAGAAACTAAAATTTGAAAAGAAATTCAAAAGACTTTGAAATAAGATTAAAATTTTATTCTACAGATTTCCTAGATTTGCCAGAATATTTTTATTTATTTTACTCATAAATTCAAAGAAATATTTCACAAATATTGTTCGTCAGAAAAACAGAAGCTAAAATTAAGAAATTAATTCAAATTTATTTATTATTCTTTACAATAAAAAAAATAAATTTACTTGAACAATGATTTAAATTGTCAGGAAAGAAGAGGAAGGAATTTAAAAGGTAAAAAGGTATATGTGTTTAAAAATCCTAAAATCATTTTTAAGGTTGTATTTTTTCTCTAAAATTGTCTTTCTGAAAGTTATAAGAAGCAAAGTAAAAAAATAAATGAATTTATTTAAACAAGTGAAGATCAAGTCTTTAAAATATTTTCTTGGATTTTCCAATTCTATTTGAGTTTTGTCTCTTTTAGAATTAAAAAATGTCGAGCAAAGCGAGACCAGCTTGCTAGTAAATAAATACAATTTTAAAAATAGAGGCAGCTCACTGGTAAGTGCTGCTATCTGAGCTATTTTTAGAACAGGCCAGCGGGCGACTCATCTGGTCCTTAGGGGTGACCTGGTGCCCGTGTTGGTGACCCCTGGTCTATGTTGTCTAGCACTTAGCATTACTGCTACATGATGCTTAGTGTTTGACTAAAGTTGCATCTGTTCAGCACACAGCTTTTAAAACTTGTACGTCATCCTCCTTATATTCAGGCTCAAAAATAGAAGTTTCTGGATCATCATTTGTCCCAAATCGTTGTTGACTCTCACAAAGTCTGCTTGATTTGCATTGTTGTTGATGGGGAAGGGATCTGTGGTTCGCCCCTTGTACGTCACGGATGGCGTGAGTCTTCTCAAGCTTATTGTCTCTCAAAACGGCTCCAGAATCTCGGTGAGGTTTATATAATTTGGATCATATCCTTTTACTTGCAAACTTTGTAAGTCTTTTGAGGTTATCAGTCACATATGTACAGAAGCCAAAAGCAGTGACGTAGTCATGTTGTGTAAATGGTAAATAAAAAGAGAATACAATGATTTGTAAATCCTTTTCAACTTATATTCAATTGAATAGACTGCAAAGACAAGATATTTAATTTTCGATTTTTTTTTTGCAAATAATCATGAAGTTAGAATGTAATGGCAGCAACACATTGCAAAAAAGGCATTTTTACCAGTGTGTTACATGGCCTTTCCTTTTAACAACACTCAGTAAAGTTTTGGGAACTGAGGAGACACATTTTGGAAGTGCAATTCTTTCCCATTCTCGCTTGATGTACAGCTTAAGTTGTTCAACAGTCTCCTGCCTCATATTTTAGCCTCTCTATTGCACCACATATTGTCAATATCTGGATTATAAGCAGGCCAGTCAAGTACCCGCACTCTTTTACGACGAATAATGGCATTGTCTTGCTGAATGAAATAAGCAGGGGCGTCCATGACAACAACATATGTTGTTCCAAAATCTGTATGGACCATTCAGCATTAATGGTGCCTTCACAGATGTGTAAGTTACCCATGCCTTGGGCACTAATGCACCCCCATACCATCACACATGCTGGCTTTTACACTTTGCGCCTATAACAATCCGGATGCTTCTTTTCCTCTTTGGTTGCGAGGACACGACGTCCACAGTTTCCAAAAACAATTTGAAATGTGGACTCGTCAGACCACAGAACACTTTTCCACTTTGCATCAGTCCATCTGAGATGAGCTCGGGCCCGGTGAAGCGTTTCTGGGTGTTGTTGATAAATGGCTTTGGCTTTGCATAGTAGAGTTTTAACTTGCACTTACAGAAGTAGCGACCACCTGTAGTAAAAGACAGTGGTTTTTTTTAAGTGTTCCTGAGCCCATGTGGTGATATCCTTTACACACACTGATGTGGCTTTTTGGTGCAGTACCGCCTGAGGGATCCAAGGTGCGTAATATCATGGCTTACGTGGAGTGATTTGTCCAGATTCTCTGAACCTTTTGATGATATTACAGAGCGTAGATGGTGAAATCCCTAAATTCCTTGCAATAGCTTGTTGAGAAATGTTGTTCTTAAACAATTTGCTCAGGCATTTGTTGACAAAGTGGTGACCCTCGCCCTGTCCTTGTTTGTGAATGAGTGAGCATTTCATGGAAGCTGCTTTTATAGCCAATGATGGCACCCACCTGTTCCCAATTAGCCTGCACACCTGTGCCATGTTCCAAATAAGTATTTGATGAGCATCCCTCAACTTTCTCACTCTTTTTTGCCACTTGTGCCAGCTTTTTTCAAACATGTTGCAGGTGTCAGATTCCAAATGAGCTAATATTTGCAAAAAATAACAAGGTTTACCAGTTGGAACATTAAATATCTTGTCTTTGCAGTCTATTAATTTGAATGTAATTTGAAAAGGATTTGTTGTATTCTGTTTTTATTTAGCATTTACACAACGTGACAACTTCACTGCTTTTGGGGTTTGTATGATGATCACTTCAATATAAAAGCAATTTTCAATTATTGACACTTTGAAACACTCGAATAAAGTAAGTCAACTTAAAAATAAAGAGGTTTGTTTTTTTCTATGTTGCTGCTCCTCGATCTTAGCGCTGCTTTCGATACCGTCGATCATAATATTTTATTAGAGCGTATCAAAATACGAATTGGTATGTCAGACTCAGCCCTGTCATGGTTTAACTCTTATCTTACTGATAGGATGCAGTGCGTCTCCTATACCAGTGTGACCTCGGACTATGTTAAGGTAACGTGTGGAGTTCCCCAGGGTTCGGTCCTTGGCCCTGTACTCTTCAGCATCTACATGCTGCCGCTAGATGACGTCATACGCAAATACGGTGTTAGCTTTCACTGTTATGCTGATGACACCCAACTCTACATGCCCCTAAAGCTGACCAACACGCCGGACTGTAGTCAGTTGGAAGCGTGTCTTAATGAAATTAAACAATGGATGTCCGCTAACTTTTTGCAACTTAATGCCAAAAAAACGGAAATGCTGATTATCGGTCCTGCTAGACACCGACCTCTATTTAATAATACAACTTTAACATTTGACAACCAAATAATAAAACAAGGTGACTCTGTAAAAAATCTGGGTATTATCTTCGACCCAACTCTCTCCTTTGAGTCACACATTAAAAGCGTTACTAAAACAGCCTTCTTTCATCTCCGTAATATCGCTAAAATTCGCTCCATTTTGTCCACTAAAGACGCCGAGATCATTATCCATGCGTTTGTTACGTCTCGTCTCGATTACTGTAACGTATTATTTTCGGGTCTCCCCATGTCTAGCATTAAAAGATTACAGTTGGTACAAAATGCGGCTGCTAGACTTTTGACAAGAACAAGAAAATTTGATCATATTACGCCTGTACTGTATGTACCTTTATATACATATATACATACATATATACCTATACTGTATATACCTTTATATACATATATACATACATATATACCTATACTGTATATACCTTTATATACATATATACATACATATATACCTATACTGTATATACCTTTATATACATATATACATACATATATACCTATACTGTATATACCTTTATATACATATATACATACATATATACCTATACTGTATATACCTTTATATACATATATACATACATATATACCTATACTGTATATACCTTTATATACATATATACATACATATATACCTATACTGTATATACCTTTATATACATATATACATACATATATACCTATACTGGCTCACCTGCACTGGCTTCCTGTGCACTTAAGATGTGACTTTAAGGTTTTACTACTTACGTATAAAATACTACACGGTCTAGCTCCAGCCTATCTTGCCAATTGTATTGTACCGTATGTCCCGGCAAGAAATCTGCGTTCAAAAGACTCCGGCTTATTAGTGATTCCTAGAGCTCAAAAAAAGTCTGCGGGCTATAGAGCGTTTTCCGTTCGGGCTCCAGTACTCTGGAATGCCCTCCCGGTAACAGTTCGAGATGCCACCTCAGTAGAAGCATTTAAGTCTCATCTTAAAACTCATCTGTATACTCTAGCCTTTAAATAGACCTCCCTTTTAGACCAGTTGATCTGCCGCTTCTTTTCTTTCTCCTATGTCCCCCCCTCCCTTGTGGAGGGGGTCCGGTCCGATGACCATGGATGAAGTACTGACTGTCCAGAGTCGAGACCCAGGATGGACCGCTCGTCGGGACCCAGGATGGACCGCTCGCCTGTATCGGTTGGGGACATCTCTACGCTGCTGATCCGCTTGAGATGGTTTCCTGTGGACGGGACTCTCACTGCTGTCTTGGAGCCACTATGGATTGAACTTTCACAGTATCATGTTAGACCCGCTCGACATCCATTACTTTCGGTCCCCTAGAGGGGGGGGGTTGCCCACATCTGAGGTCCTCTCCAAGGTTTCTCATAGTCAGCATTGTCACTGGCGTCCCACTGAATGTGAATTCTCCCTGCCCACTGGGTGTGAGTTTTCCTTGCCCTTTTGTGGGTTCTTCCGAGGATGTTGTAGTCGTAATGATTTGTGCAGTCCTTTGAGACATTTGTGATTTGGGGCTATATAAATAAACATTGATTGACATTGATTGATTAAATTGTAATTGTTGTTTTGAAAAGTACAGAGGATTGTGGAAGTGAATCCACTACTGACATTCTGGAATGAAGACAAGACTATTTACTACACTGTATCTATGTTTCTGTTTTATCTAGTGTTTTTCAACTTTTTATTTATATTTTCATTTTATATTTTATCTGCCATGAGGTGGCGACTTGTCCAGGGTGCAGTTAAGGTAGGCTCCAGCAGGGACAAGCGGTAGAAAACAAATGGATGGATGCTTACCTGTTTGTTTTATCCATTGCTTTCATGTTTTTATTTCTTTTTTAATTTTCTATTATGAGGTGGCGACTTGTCCAGGGTGTACCCTGCCTTCCGCCCGATTGTAGCTGAGATAGGCGCCAGCGCCCCCCGCGACCCCGAAAGGGAATAAGCGGTAGAAAATGGATGGATGGATGGATATTCTAACTTTCAATTTTATTTGTATTTTTTTATATAATTTGTAGTAAGTAGAGATTTTAACAATTGTAAAGTGCGTTAAAAATGTAATTAATTATTGTAACCTATTTTTATGGACTTGCCTCTTCGTGATGTTAAAGGGGAACATTATCACAATTTCAAAAGGGTTAAAAACAATAAAAATCAGTTCCCAGTGGCTTGTTGTATTTTTTGATTTTTTTTTCAAAATTTTACCGGTCCCGGAAAATCCCTAAATAAAGCTTTAAAGTGCCTTATTTTCGCTATCTTCGAAGACACTGGCCATTTCCCTGTGACGTCATACAGTGCTGCCAATACAAACAACATGGCGGTTACCACAGCAAGATATAGCGACATTAGCTCGGATTCAGACTCGGATTTCAGCGGCTTAAGCGATTCAACAAATTACGCATGTATTGAAACAGATGGTCGGAGTATGGAGGCAGATAGCGAAAACGAAATTGAAGAAGAAATTGAAGATATTGAGCGAATAGCTATTGACCCTATTCGGCCATAGCATGGGTGTACCTAATGAAGTGGCCTATAGCATGGCTGCCTTATTAGCATCGCCGGTAAAATGTGCGGACCAAACGATCAGGACTTTCGCATCTTGTGACACTGGAGCAACTTAAATCCGTCGATTGGTAAGTGTTTGTTTGGCATTAAATGTGGGTATCTAGTTTCAAATGTACATACAGCTAGCGTAAATAGCATTTTAGCATCGATTAGCATAGCATGTTAGCATCGATTAGCTGGCAGTCATGCCGTGACCAAATATGTGTGATTAGCACATAAGTCAACAACAGCAACAAAACTCCCCTTTGTGATTTTGTTGACTATGGTTGCAAACGCATCTGCAGGTTATCCATACATCTCTGTGCCATGTAAAATGTGGAGACACTCTGGCACATTCAATGGGGGTCTGGTGGCAGACACTTTGGCATCTTGGGGCCAGTGGTGCAACTTGAATCCCTCCCTGTTAGTGTTGTTGCACCCTCCGACAACACACCCACCAGGCATGATGTCTCCAAGGTTACAAAAAATAGTCGAAAAAACGGAAAATAACAGAGCTGAGACCCGGTGTTTGTAATGTGAAAATGAAAATGGTGGGTGTGTTACCTCGGTGACGTCACATTCTGACGTCATCGCCTCCAGCGCGATAAACAGAAAGGCGTTTAATTGGCCAAAATTCACCCATTTAGAGTTCGGAAATCGGTTAAAAAAATAAATGGTCTTTTTTTCTGCAACATCAAGGTATATATTGACGCTTACATAGGTCTGCTGATAATGTTCCTCTTTAAGTTCCTCTTACAAGCTGTTTATATGCCTGGAGCTCTTATTTTGAAGGCGTTCAGAGCGTAAGTGGTGACACTCTGTGGTGGAGCGGAGTTTGGAAACAAAGGTGTGACCACTTCCGCTCTTAGCGCCTTCAAAATAAAAGCTCTAGGCATATACTGTATAACACAGTGGTTCTTAACCTGGGTTTGATCGAATCCTAGGGGTTTGGTGAGCCGGCCTCAGGGGTTTGGTGGAGGTCAAGCCACACCCGACTCATCGTGTACATCAGACCTGGGCCAATTAAGGCCCGGGGCCACATGTGGCCCGTTAAGATTTTCAATCTGGCCTGTCGGACATTCCCAAAACATTTTTTTAGATCTTTAAAGGGGAACATTATCAGCAGACCTATGTAAGTGTCAATATATACCTTGATGGTGCAGAAAAAAGACCATCTATTTTTTAAACCGATTTCCGAACTCTAAATGGGTGAATTTTGGCGAATTAAATGCCTTTCTGTTTATCGCGCTGGAGGCGAAGACGTCAGAATGTGACGTCGCTGAGGTAACACACCCACCATTTTCATTTTCAACACATTACAAACACCAGGTCTCAGCTCTGTTATTTTCCGTTTTTTTGACTATTTTTTGTAACCTTGGAGACATCATGCCTCGTGGGTGTGTTGTCGGAGGGTGTAACAACACTAACAGGGAGGGATTCAAGTTGCACCACTGGCAAGAAATCTGCCGCCAGACCCCCATTGAATGTGCCAGAGTGTCTCCACATTTTACCGGCGATGCTAAGACAGACATGGCACAGAGATGTATGGATAACCTGCAGATGCATTTGCAACCATAGTCAACGAAATCACAAAGGTGAGTTTTGTTGATGTTGACTGCCAGCTAATCGATGCTAACATGCTACGCTAATCGATGCTAACATGCTATTTACCGGCGGTGCTAAAGCAGACATGGCACAGAGATGTATGGATAACCTGCAGATGCATTTGCAACTATATTACGTTTCCTTCCACCCACATTTAATGATAAACAAACACTTACCAATCGACGGATTTAAGTTGCTCCAGTGTCAAAAGATGCGAAAGTCCTGATCGTTTGGTCCGCACATTTTACCGGCGATGCTAACGCAGCTATTCGGCCATGCTATGGCTATGAATAGCGTCAATAGCTATTCGCTCAATAGCTTCAGTTTCTTCTTCAATATTTTCATACTCCAACCATCTGTTTCAATACATGCGTAATCTGTTGAATCGCTTAAGCCGCTGAAATCCGAGTCTGAATCCGAGCTAATGTCGCTATATCTGGCTGCTGTGTTGGATCCGCTTTGGACTGGACTCTTGCGACTGTGTTGGATCCATTATGGATTGAACTTTCACAGTATCATGTTAGACCCGCGCGACATCCATTGCTTTCCTCCTCTCCAAGGTTCTCATAGTCATCATTGTCACCGACGTCCCACTGGGTGTGAGTTTTCCTTGCCCTTATGTGGGCCTACCGAGGATGTCGTAGTGGTTTGTGCAGCCCTTTGAGACACTAGTGATTTAGGGCTATATAAGAAAACATTGATTGATTGATCTTGCTGTGCTATTCACAATTGTTTGTTTACATTAGCAGCACTGTATGACGTCACAGGGAAATGGATAGTCGCATCGCAAATAGCAAAAATCAAGCACTTTAAAACTTTTTTTAGGGATATTCCGAGACCGCTAACATTTTGAAAAAAAAATTCAAAAAATACAACAAGCCACTGGGAACTGATTTTTATTGTTTATAACCATTTTTAAATTGTGATAATGTTCCCCTTTAAAATGGAAAGTGAAGCTGCCATTATGATGTGCACTCATCTTTTATAATGATCGGAAGTCCTGAACTATACAAAGTATTTTAATGGTTGAAATCCGCGCTTTTGCATGATATAATAGTTACTTTGATAATCTAATTAGTTTCTATGGTCATGTAAGTAATTACTTTGGTCATGTAACTAACAGCAGCTCAGACCAGGCACCAAGCAGTGTGGGTGGGGAGTGTTTCCACAGCCTAAAATGCGGCTGTCAGGGACAGACACGGAAGGAGATTTTTACAATATATTCATAGATATCAGTTTTGAGGTGTTTTTGTTTTTTTACCATTTGCATTCATATTTCGCTGTTTGTTGCATTTGTGTTGTGCTTGGCTTGATTGTAAATATGTGGTTGGAGAGGCGGGGTGACATTCATATCTTGTCAATATTCAGTGTTTTATCGCTCATAGTTAATATTGTAAATCCTGCGTTCTTTATTTTCATGTACATTCCGGGGGTCTCATTCAGTAAAAAAAAGGTAAAATTGCATTCTGTTTTTTAAAGCGGTCAGTCTGTTATAAGGTTTTTAGCATACGATCTGACATTATTGCAAGGTTTTGTATTAGTGTTCCTAAAAATAGATATACCGGCCCCCAGAGACATTTTTTTCTCTAAATTGGGCCCCCGAGTCAAAATAATTGCCCGGGCCTGGTGTACATAAAAACTTCTCCCTATCGGCGTGTGATGGAGGCGGCAAAAGCAGAGGTCAAGCTGATTTGCGGGTGTGTCATTTGTTGTGAGTTCATGCACGCTGTTGGTTTTGTTCTTCAAACAAGGTGATGTTCATGCACGCTTCATTTTGTGCACCTGTAGAAAAATCATATCACTTTGTCTTCAATTTGAGAAAACAAAACATTTTATTTTTCACTAAAGAAGAGTTCGGTGAACGCACATGAAAGTGGTGGGTTTAGGTACCTCCAACAAGGTTAAGAACCACTGATATAACATGTAACAGGAACTTAACTTCACTAAGAGGCAAGTCCATACAAGTAGGTTACATTTTTATTATTATTATTATTAAAAGTTTTATAAAAAAATTAAAAGTGCTTTGATCATTTTGAACACACGTTTCTCCAAAGACGGAAATGTGTTTTCATCCATTGAAACCCAGGAATAATCAATCAATCAATCAATCAATGTTTACTTATATATCCCTAAATCACGAGTGTCTCAAAGGGCTGCACAAGTCGATGGTCATAAATAAAGTTAGGTAAGGAGTAAACAAACCTGTTGTGTGTGACGTGTGTTGACAACAGCGTCCAGTAGCTCGTCCTCCTTCTTTCTTCCAGAAAGTTCCAGCTGCTGTTGTGTTCTTGCTCTCTGATTAGCATCTTAGCATGTGATGCTAACTTCCGCGTCTTTGTCCGCAGCTAAAAGGAGGAAGCGAACCCACGCAGGCTTCAATGTGCGCGGGGAGCAGTTCATCCTGACGCGAATAAAAGGTGACGTCATTGTCATCTGCAGGAAATAAGGTCACATTTCCAACAAGATGAAGGCTTTCATCACGGGATGCCGAGGCGAGATGGCGGTCGGTGTACGCATGCGCAATGTCAATCTCCACTCTTTAGGAATCATTTTAATCACTATTTTAATTGCTTGACAAAAATATGACCATACATCAATTAATAAACCAATAAAATGTCTTAATACAAAAACCATGTTTAAAGTAAACTTATTCAGTGATGTCACTCTATGGCGCCCTTCTCTTCCGGGATGACTTCACGTACACTCCAATGCATCAGAACACTCAATTCGTAAGAAGGTTTTTTTTATTGAGTGACTGTTTGTGTTTCGTTTTGAAACGTAAAAAACTTTAAAATTTAGTTTGTTTAAATGCATAATCCATTTCAAACAATGATTTCGTGCACATTTAACGACTATTTGCTGACGCAAACCCTCCCTATATCTGAAATCCCATTGTAATGAACGCAACTATAAGGAAGTGACGTCAGTAATCAGGCGACACCAGTCCCTGTTTACTTTTTAACTGTGTTAGCCGATATTGCGCATTTGGGATCTCCATAATATTCTTGTTTTGACGACAAAAGCTACTTTTCACAGTTGTTTCAACATCATTGAACGTTTTTTTTTTGTTGCCTTAATTCTTCATGTCAGGATAAACTAAGAAGCTTCTCGGGCTAGCTTAGCTCGCTAGCTGCTAACAAAGAGACAAAGCGAAAGTGAAAGAAACGTCGCTAAAGTGTTGTGATTGTGTGAAAATGTGCAAAGTAGAAATACTGAGAGTGTTGGTGAAGCAGCGACTAACTGCTGCTGTGGAAGAAATATTTGTAGTGTTAGAAAGAACCATAGCAGAATACGAGGAGGAACTTTCTAGAAGAAAAGAGGAGAACGAGCGACAACGTCAACTACTGGACGCTCTTTTCAACAAACATCAACAAACAGGTTTGTTTACTTCTCACTCTAACATGTCTACTGACTTTAAATTGGATCATGTCAACTGTTCCTTAAACGCCTTCTTTGCACGCAAACAAGAACGCTTCAGACGTCTACGATACAACAATATTTAGGAGAGAAAATATGTATTGATTGGGTTTATTTGACCGGGACAATTAAGTTGGATCAACACATGTTGCATTCTACAACATTTTGGTCAGGGCTAATTGAATTAGGGGAAAAACAGCCCAAAATGGGAAACATGCAGAAAATGATCAAACAATGCCTACCCGGGTTTGAGTTTCATAAGTCTCAAGAGGAGCCAAAATGGCCAAAATGTCAAAAAACAGACCCAGGAATGATGCACAGGGAAACAGGGAAGAAAAGGGGGAAAACGGCCATAAATGTGGGAAAATGCCAAAAATGAAAAAAATACCTAGCCAAAATGCTGAAAATTATAAAAAAAATAACTAACCAAAATTGTCAAAATACTCTCAGGGAAGCAAGAAAGAAAGAGGGGGTGGGGGGGGGGGGGGGACGACGGCCATAAATGTGAAAAAATGCCTAGCCTAAATGCTTGAAATGATTAAAAAAAATACCTAGCCAAAATTCCCTAAATGATAAAAAATACCTAGCCAAAATGCAGAAAATTATCAAAAATACCTAGCCAAATTGCCCAAAATGATCAAAAAATACCTAGCCAAAATGCCCAAAATGATAGGAAATACCTAGCCAAAATGTTGAAAGTAACCCTGGAATGACGCACAGGGGAGCGGGGAAGTAAAGGGGGAAAACAGCCATAAATGTGAAAAAATGCCGAAAATGATCAAAAATACCTAGCCAAAATTCTGAAAATGATAAAAAAAAATACATAGCCAAAATATCCAAACGGATTAAAAAAATACCTAGCAAATATGCCCAAAATGATAAGAAATATGTAGCCAACATGTCAAAAATAAACCCAGGAATGACACACAAGTAAGCGGGGAAGTGAAGGGGGAAAACGGCCATAAATGCTGCAAAATGCCAAAAATGATCAAAAATACCTAGCCAAAATGGTGGAAATGATTTAAAAAATACCTAGCCAAATGCCCAAAATTATTTTTAAAAAATACCTACCCAAAATGCTGAAAATGATTTTTAAAAATACCTTGCCAAAATGCTGAAGATGATAGAAAAATACCTAGCCAAAATGCCCAAAGTGTCAAAAATACTCACAGGAATGACTCACAGGGAAGCGGGGAAGAAAAGGGGGAAAAATGCCTGAAATTATCAAAAATACCTAGCCAAATGCTTAAAATTATTAAAAGAAATACCTAGCCAAAATGCCCAAAATGATCAAAATTACTAGCCAAAATGCCCAAAATGATGAGAAATAGATAGCCAAAATGCTCAAAAATAACCCTGGAATGACGCACAGGGAAGCGGGGAAGTAAATGGGAAAACGGCCATAAATGTGAAAAAATGCCAAAAATGATCAAAATACCTAACCAAAATGCTGCAAAATGCCCAAAATGATTAAAAAAATACCTAGCCAAAATGGCCAAAATGATAGAAAAAAATACTTAGCTAAAAATGGCAAAAATACACCCAGGAATGATGCACAGGGAAACAGGGGAGAAAAGGGGGAACACGGCCATTAATGTGAAAAAATGCAGAAAATTATCAAAAATACCTAGCCAAAATGGCCAAAACGATTAAAAAAAATACCTGGCCAAATTGATTAATAAAAAATGAAACCTACCCAAAATGGCCAAAATGTAAAAAATACACCCAGGAAAGGAAGCAAAGGAAGGTGGGGAAAAGAAAAGGGGGAAAACGGCCATAAATGTGGAAAAACGCCAAAAATGATCAAAACCATCCAGCCAAAATGCTGAAAATGATCAAAAATACCTAGCCAAAATGTCCAAAAATACACCCAGGAATGACGCTCAGGGATGCCGGGAAGAAAAGGGGTAAAACAGTCCTAAATGTGAAAAATGCCGTGCATTTCTCACCTAGGTCTTCAGTGATATAATACTTAGTCCAACTTCACCTTTCAAAATACCGGCGCCCCTTCCTGATTTTTCGCAACTTGTGATTGGATACTGACTTGGGAGTCCCAAGTCAGTATCCAATCACAGGAGGCGTAAATGTCACGTTGAAGGTGAGGCCAGCTAGAAGGCCTTACTGACAACAACTATTGCAATGATCTATTAACTGTATGTGTCCCTTTACTTCCTTACAGTACACACACATTGTTGATTGTGAGGGCAGATTTGGTACAACATGGCAACAAAAGCTAGCTGAATTCGGATTGGATAAAAAGTCTAACCTAAAAACAGCACTGAAAGGAACATAATATGACATGAAGAGAATGTGAATACTTTTACATATTTAGGGAAAATAAATGACTTATCTTTAATTATGATGATGATTTCTGGTTATGTCAGACCAGCAGAGAAGGCCTTGCTGGCATGACGACACACCACCGGCTAATTCTTAATGTCCGTCCCGAATTGGGCCTTCACACACAATAACACGGTTCAAAACAGTCTCATAAAAATAATGTGTTTGTGTTTTTGTGTCCTGCAGATGTCAGACAAAGACCTATTTCTCCTGAGCAAAAAGAGTGGAGCTCCAGCATGGAAGAAGGGGAGCCACAGCTCCCCAACATTAAAGAAGAAGAGCAGGAACATCTTGAAAGACTGAAGGCGTTCCCGGTGATTGTTGTGCCCGTGAAGAGTGAAGATGAAGACGACCAAGAGGAGCAGAGAAAGGCGGAGAGACCAAGCAGCAGCTCCACTCAGCACAAGACAAGAGAAGGTGATGGTGGAGGATCACACGCAGACTTGGCTCCACTGTCAGATAGTGAGCACAGCACGTCTGCTGACACCGACGACGAAGCTGCTCAGACACGTCACGCTGACAACACGCACTTGAAATGCTCGCACTGCGACAAAACGTTCGGCAAGAAGAGAAACCTGACGAGACACGTGAGACGTCACACGGACAGCAGATGCTGGAAGTGCTCTCAGTGCGGCAAAACATTTAGCAAGAAGGGAAATCTGACCGTGCACACCAGGATCATCCACGCCGGTGAGAAACCTTTCTGCTGCGCCATTTGCGGCAAACGCTTTTCTACCAAGTCCAACATGACGACACACACCAGGACACACTCTGGCGGCGCCGACGACGCACGCTTCCGATGCTCCCAATGTGACAAAACCTTCATCGCCAAGGCCTTTCTAATACGACACATGAGGAGTCACACCGGAGAGAAACCGTTCGCTTGCTCGGTCTGCGACAAAAGGTTCACCCGCCACGATTATATGAAAAGACACAAAGTAATGCACACCGGAGAAAAACCCTATTCTTGCTCAATCTGCGGCAGAGGCTTTTATGTCAGCTCAGCTTTGCTTAAACACACCAGAACGCACACGGGGGAGAAGGTGTCGACTTGCAGTGTCTGATTAGGGATCTTCTCAGAAGTAGCACTGAAGTTGCAGTGTCTGATTAGGGATCTTCTCAGAAGTAGCACTGAAGTTGCAGTGTCTGATTAGGGATCTTCTCAGAAGTAGCACTGAAGTTGCAGTGTGTGATGAAGGATCTTCTCAGAAGTAGCACTGAAGTTGCAGTGTCTGATTAGGGATCTTCTCAGAAGTAGCACTGAAGTTGCAGTGTGTGATGAAGGATCTTCTCAGAAGTAGCACTTAAGTTGCAGTGTCTGATTAGGGATCTTCTCAGAAGTAGCACTGAAGTTGCAGTGTGTGATGAAGGATCTTCTCAGAAGTAGCACTTAAGTTGCAGTGTGATTAGGGATCTTCTCAGAAGTAGCACTTAAGTTGCAGTGTGTGATGAAGGATCTTCTCAGAAGTAGCACTGAAGTTGCAGTGTGTGATGAAGGATCTTCTCAGAAGTAGCACTTAAGTTGCAGTGTCTGATTAGGGATCTTCTCAGAAGTAGCACTGAAGTTGTAGTGTGTGATGAAGGATCTTCTCAGAAGTAGCACTTAAGTTGCAGTGTGATTAGGGATCTTCTCAGAAGTAGCACTTAAGTTGCAGTGTGTGATGAAGGATCATCTCAGAAGTAGCACTTAAGTTGCAGTGTGATTAGGTTTCTTCTCAGAAGTAGCACTGAAGTTGCAGTGTGTGATGAAGGATCTTCTCAGAAGTAGCACTGAAGTTGCAGTGTGATTAGGTTTCTTCTCAGAAGTAGCACTGAAGTTGCAGTGTGTGATGAAGGATCTTCTCAGAAGTAGCACTTAAGTTGCAGTGTCTGATTAGGGATCTTCTCAGAAGTAGCACTGAAGTTGCAGTGTGTGATGAAGGATCTTCTCAGAAGTAGCACTTAAGTTGCAGTGTGATTAGGGATCTTCTCAGAAGTAGCACTTAAGTTGCAGTGTGTGATGAAGGATCTTCTCAGAAGTAGCACTGAAGTTGCAGTGTGTGATGAAGGATCTTCTCAGAAGTAGCACTTAAGTTGCAGTGTCTGATTAGGGATCTTCTCAGAAGTAGCACTGAAGTTGTAGTGTGTGATGAAGGATCTTCTCAGAAGTAGCACTTAAGTTGCAGTGTGATTAGGGATCTTCTCAGAAGTAGCACTTAAGTTGCAGTGTGTGATGAAGGATCATCTCAGAAGTAGCACTTAAGTTGCAGTGTGATTAGGTTTCTTCTCAGAAGTAGCACTGAAGTTGCAGTGTGTGATGAAGGATCTTCTCAGAAGTAGCACTGAAGTTGCAGTGTGATTAGGTTTCTTCTCAGAAGTAGCACTTAAGTTGCAGTGTGATTAGGTTTCTTCTCAGAAGTAGCACTTAAGTTGCAGTGTGTGATGAAGGATCTTCTGAGAAGTAGCAGGTGAGGACCACCAGCAGGTGTGCCGGGCAGAAGTAAATGAAGCTGCAGCATCAAGACTGTGACTTTCTAACATCATCAGCACATAGGATGTGTGACATCTTGTCAATATGCTTCCACCATAAAAAATGCAGTTGAATATTTCAACTTTTCCCCATTTTGTTACATTACGACCGCACACATATGTTGTTCCAACACGAAGGTGTGCACACTTGTAAAGTGCAATAGAAATGCGACATGATTTCATAAGAAATAACTTATTTTTTTTTTGTACGAAAGACAGTGTCAGAAGTTGCCTGCTGAAAGAAGACATGTGGACCACAGAGTGTGTGGAATGTCATCTGAGTATGAATATAAGTGTTCTGGGATGCCTTCAGGAGAACATTTTTACATTTTAAGTTGACACCCTGTGCAGAATTGGCTATTTTTGGATTTGCACCAAACTATCAAAAAAAAGGAAGCAGACTTTTAGGGACAGTATCGCCTTCACATCATTACTCACTTGTGGAAGGATTTTGTGGGAGTGGAAATAAACAGTTTGTCCGCCTCTGACTGAAGGAATTTATGTTTTTCTTACATCTAGAGACAATTAAATATAATCTGAGGACTACACCAGAACAATTTGACTTGACTTGGGACTATATGATGATTTACATAACTAAATTAAAGACACTATATGTTGAGTTACATAACTAAATTAAAGACACTATATGTTGAGTTACATAACTAAATTAAAGACACTATATGATGAGTTACATAGCTAAATTAAAGACACTATATGTTGAGTCACATAACTAAATTAAAGACACTATATGTTGATTTACATAACTAAATTAAAGACACTATATGATGGGTTACATAACTAAATTAAAGACACTATATGCTGAGTTACATAACTAAATTAAAGACACTATATGTTGAGTTACATAACTAAATTAAAGACACTATGTTGAGTTACATAACTAAATTAAAGACACTATATGTTGAGTCACATAACTAAATTAAAGACACTATATGATGAGTTACATAACTAAATTAAAGACACTATATGTTGAGTTACATAACTAAATTAAAGACACTATATGATGAGTTACATAACTAAATTAAAGACACTATATTTTGAGTTACATAACTAAATTAAAGACACTATATGTTGAGTTACATAACTAAATTAAAGACACTATATGTTGAGTTACATAGCTAAATTAAAGACACTATATGTTGAGTTACATAACTAAATTAAAGACACTATATGTTGAGTCACATAACTAAATTAAAGACACTATATGTTGAGTTACATAACTAAATTAAAGACACTATATGTTGAGTTACATAACTAAATTAAAGACACTATATGTTGAGTCAAATAACTAAATTAAAGACACTATATGTTGAGTTACATAACTAAATTAAAGACACCATATGTTGAGTTACATAACTAAATTAAAGACACTATATGATGAGTTACATAACTAAATTAAAGACACTATATGATGAGTTACATAACTAAATTAAAGACACTATATGTTGATTTACATAACTAAATTAAAGACACTATATGATGATTTACATAACTAAATTAAAGACACTATATGTTGAGTTACATAACTAAATTAAAGACACTATATGTTGAGTTACATAACTAAATTAAAGACACTATATGATGAGTTACATAGCTAAATTAAAGACACTATATGTTGAGTTACATAACTAAATTAAAGACACTATATGATGAGTTACATAACTAAATTAAAGACACTATATGTTGATTTACATAACTAAATTAAAGACACTATATGATGATTTACATAACTAAATTAAAGACACTATATGTTGAGTTACATAACTAAATTAAAGACACTATATGTTGAGTTACATAACTAAATTAAAGACACTATATGATGAGTTACATAGCTAAATTAAAGACACTATATGTTGAGTCACATAACTAAATTAAAGACACTATATGTTGATTTACATAACTAAATTAAAGACACTATATGATGGGTTACATAACTAAATTAAAGACACTATATGCTGAGTTACATAACTAAATTAAAGACACTATATGTTGAGTTACATAACTAAATTAAAGACACTATGTTGAGTTACATAACTAAATTAAAGACACTATATGTTGAGTCACATAACTAAATTAAAGACACTATATGATGAGTTACATAACTAAATTAAAGACACTATATGTTGAGTTACATAACTAAATTAAAGACACTATATGATGAGTTACATAACTAAATTAAAGACACTATATTTTGAGTTACATAACTAAATTAAAGACACTATATGTTGAGTTACATAACTAAATTAAAGACACTATATGTTGAGTTACATAGCTAAATTAAAGACACTATATGTTGAGTTACATAACTAAATTAAAGACACTATATGTTGAGTCACATAACTAAATTAAAGACACTATATGATGAGTTACATAACTAAATTAAAGACACTATATGTTGAGTTACATAACTAAATTAAAGACACTATATGATGAGTTACATAACTAAATTAAAGACACTATATTTTGAGTTACATAACTAAATTAAAGACACTATATGTTGAGTTACATAACTAAATTAAAGACACTATATGTTGAGTTACATAGCTAAATTAAAGACACTATATGTTGAGTTACATAACTAAATTAAAGACACTATATGTTGAGTCACATAACTAAATTAAAGACACTATATGTTGAGTTACATAACTAAATTAAAGACACTATATGTTGAGTTACATAACTAAATTAAAGACACTATATGTTGAGTCAAATAACTAAATTAAAGACACTATATGTTGAGTTACATAACTAAATTAAAGACACCATATGTTGAGTTACATAACTAAATTAAAGACACTATATGATGAGTTACATAACTAAATTAAAGACACTATATGATGAGTTACATAACTAAATTAAAGACACTATATGTTGATTTACATAACTAAATTAAAGACACTATATGATGATTTACATAACTAAATTAAAGACACTATATGTTGAGTTACATAACTAAATTAAAGACACTATATGTTGAGTTACATAACTAAATTAAAGACACTATATGATGAGTTACATAGCTAAATTAAAGACACTATATGTTGAGTTACATAACTAAATTAAATACACTATATGATGAGTTACATAACTAAATTAAAGACACTATATGTTGATTTACATAACTAAATTAAAGACACTATATGATGATTTACATAACTAAATTAAAGACACTATATGTTGAGTTACATAACTAAATTAAAGACACTATATGTTGAGTTACATAACTAAATTAAAGACACTATATGATGAGTTACATAGCTAAATTAAAGACACTATATGTTGAGTCACATAACTAAATTAAAGACACTATATGTTGATTTACATAACTAAATTAAAGACACTATATGATGGGTTACATAACTAAATTAAAGACACTATATGCTGAGTTACATAACTAAATTAAAGACACTATATGTTGAGTTACATAACTAAATTAAAGACACTATGTTGAGTTACATAACTAAATTAAAGACACTATATGTTGAGTCACATAACTAAATTAAAGACACTATATGATGAGTTACATAACTAAATTAAAGACACTATATGTTGAGTTACATAACTAAATTAAAGACACTATATGATGAGTTACATAACTAAATTAAAGACACTATATTTTGAGTTACATAACTAAATTAAAGACACTATATGTTGAGTTACATAACTAAATTAAAGACACTATATGTTGAGTTACATAGCTAAATTAAAGACACTATATGTTGAGTTACATAACTAAATTAAAGACACTATATGTTGAGTCACATAACTAAATTAAAGACACTATATGTTGAGTTACATAACTAAATTAAAGACACTATATGTTGAGTTACATAACTAAATTAAAGACACTATATGTTGAGTCAAATAACTAAATTAAAGACACTATATGTTGAGTTACATAACTAAATTAAAGACACCATATGTTGAGTTACATAACTAAATTAAAGACACTATATGATGAGTTACATAACTAAATTAAAGACACTATATGATGAGTTACATAACTAAATTAAAGACACTATATGTTGAGTTACATAACTAAATTAAAGACACTATATGTTGAGTTACATAACTAAATTAAAGACACTATATGTTGAGTTACATAACTAAATTAAAGACACTATATGTTGAGTTACATAACTAAATTAAAGACACTATATGTTGAGTTACATAACTAAATTAAAGACACTATATGTTGAGTTACATAACTAAATTAAAGACACTATATGATGAGTTACATAACTAAATTAAAGACACTATATGTTGAGTTACATAACTAAATTAAAGACACTATATGTTGAGTTACATAACTAAATTAAAGACACTATATGTTGAGTTACATAACTAAATTAAAGACACTATATGTTGAGTCACATAACTAAATTAAAGACACTATATGTTGAGTTACATAACTAAATTAAAGACACTATATGTTGAGTTACATAGCTAAATTAAAGACACTATATGTTGAGTTACATAACTAAATTAAAGACACTATATGATGAGTTACATAACTAAATTAAAGACACTATATGTTGAGTTACATAGCTAAATTAAAGACACTGTATGTTGAGTTACATAACTAAATTAAAGACACTATATGTTGAGTTACATAACTAAATTAAAGACACTATATGTTGAGTTACATAACTAAATTAAAGACACTATATGTTGAGTTACATAACTAAATTAAAGACACTATATGTTGAGTTACATAACTAAATTAAAGACACTATATGTTGAGTTACATAACTAAATTAAAGACACCATATGTTGAGTTACATAACTAAATTAAAGACACTATATGTTGAGTTACATAACTAAATTAAAGACACTATATGATGAGTTACATAACTAAATTAAAGACACTATATGTTGAGTTACATAACTAAATTAAAGACACTATATGTTGAGTTACATAACTAAATTAAAGACACTATATGTTGAGTTACATAACTAAATTAAAGACACTATATGAGTTACATAACTAAATTAAAGACACTATATGTTGAGTTACATAACTAAATTAAAGACACTATATGTTGAGTTACATAACTAAATTAAAGACACTATATGTTGAGTTACATAACTAAATTAAAGACACTATATGTTGAGGTACATAACTAAATTAAAGACACTATATGAGTTACATAACTAAATTAAAGACACTATATGTTGAGTTACATAACTAAATTAAAGACACTATATGTTGATTTACATAGCTAAATTAAAGACACTATATGTTGATTTACATAACTAAATTAAAGACACTATATGTTGATTTACTTAGCTAAATTAAAGACACTATATGTTGAGTTACATAACTAAATTAAAGACACTATATGTTGAGTTACATAACTAAATTAAAGACACTATATGTTGATTTACATAACTAAATTAAAGACACTATATGTTGGGTTACATAAATAAATTAAAGACACTATATGATGAATTACATAACTAAATTAAAGACACTATATGTTGAGTTACATAACTAAATTAAAGACACTATATGATGAGTTACATAACTAGATTAAAGACACTATATGATGAGTTACATAACTAAATTAAAGACACTATATGTTGATTTACATAACTAAATTAAAGACACTATATGTTGAGTTACATAACTAAATTAAAGACACTATATGTTGAGTTACATAACTAAATTAAAGACACTATATGATGAGTTACATAACTAAATTAAAGACACTATATGTTGAGTTACATAAATAAATTAAAGACACTATATGATGAGTTACATAACTAAATTAAAGACACTATATGTTGAGTTACATAACTAAATTAAAGACACTATATGTTGAGTTACATAACTAAATTAAAGACACTATATGTTGAGTTACATAACTAAATTAAAGACACTATATGTTGAGTTACATAACTAAATTAAAGACACTATATGATGAGTTACATAACTAAATTAAAGACACTATATGTTGAGTTACATAACTAAATTAAAGACACTATATGATGAGTTACATAACTAAATTAAAGACACTATATGTTGAGTTACATAACTAAATTAAATACACTATATGTTGAGTTACATAACTAAATTAAAGACACTATATGTTGAGTTATATAACTAAATTAAAGACACTATATGTTGCGTTACATAACTAAATTAAAGACACTATATGATGAGTTACATAACTAAATTAAAGACACTATATGTTGAGTTACATAACTAAATTAAAGACACTATATGATGAGTTACATAACTAAATTAAAGACACTATATGTTGAGTTACATAACTAAATTAAAGACACTATATGTTGAGTTACATAACTAAATTAAAGACACTATATGTTGAGTTACATAACTAAATTAAAGACACTATATGTTGAGTTACATAACTAAATTAAAGACACTATATGTTGAGTTACATAACTAAATTAAAGACACTATATGTTGAGTTACATAACTAAATTAAAGACACTATATGTTGAGTTACATAACTAAATTAAAGACACTATATGTTGAGTTACATAACTAAATTAAAGACACTATATGATGAGTTACATAACTAAATTAAAGACACTATATGTTGAGTTACATAACTAAATTAAAGACACTATATGATGAGTTACATAACTAAATTAAAGACACTATATGTTGAGTTACATAACTAAATTAAAGACACTATATGTTGAGTTACATAACTAAATTAAAGACACTATATGTTGAGTTACATAACTAAATTAAAGACACTATAGGACAAATGTGGACAATGAACCTTTCGACCTACCTTAATTATTTATTTGTTGTTGTTATACAGTGACACTTCTCTGCATGTTTTTGTACTTTTTTTGGTCTATTTTTTTGATTTTCTGTCTGCTTGTGATGGAGAGGAAGGCAGGACATGTCACCCCCCCCACTGGGACTTAAATGTAGGCTTTTTTTTTTTTGGAGGGGATGGGGAAAAGTCTCTGTTTCTCAGTACATGTATTAGGAGTTTCCTGTCAAATGAAGTAATAAATATTATACATTAAAAAAAAAGAACATTGGGAAATAAACATCTGTGTGTGTGTGTGTGTGTGTGTGTGTGTGTGTGTGACCACTGTGCTGAACACACTCCATGTGACCACTATGGTTCGGGTTAGGGTGCATAAAAAAGTAGGAATCGGTTGTCATCGATGAAACGACTGGGTTCGTTCACGAAGGTCACATCCCTACTGGAAATCAGGAGTCAGATCATGTTTGTGTTTTTTCTAACTCTTCACACACAAACGCACTTAAACCTCTTTTTGTGTTCCGGCAGAAATGGTTTATTTCTCTTACCAGTTCAGTCCTGGTTTTTTCTGGTCACATGTCAGTCATGTTGTTGAGTGAGAAGCCTTGAATTGTGGTCAGAACAACATTGTGGTCAGTACAACATTGTGGTCAGAACAACATTGTGGTCAGAACAACATTGTGGTCAGTACAACATTGTGGTCAGAACAACATTGTGGTCAGAACAACATTGTGGTCAAAACAACATTGTGGTCAGAGCAACATTGTGGTCAGAACAACATTGTGGTCAGTACAACATTGTGGTCAGAACAACATAGTGGTCAGAACAACAACATTGTGGTCAGAACAACAGTGTGGTCAGAACAACAGTGTGGTCAGAACAACATTTTGGTCAGAACAACATTGTGGTCGGAACAACATTGTGATCAGAACAACATTGTGATCAGAACAACATTGTGGTCAGAACAACATTGTGGTCAGAACAACATTGTGGTCAGTACAACATTGTGGTCAGAACAACATTGTGGTCAGAACAACATTGTGGTCAAAACAACATTGTGGTCAGAGCAACATTGTGGTCAGAACAACATTGTGGTCAGTAAAACATTGTGGTCAGAACAACATAGTGGTCAGAACAACAACATTGTGGTCAGAACAACAGTGTGGTCAGAACAACAGTGTGGTCAGAACAACATTTTGGTCAGAACAACATTGTGGTCGGAACAACATTGTGATCAGAACAACATTGTGATCAGAACAACATTGTGGTCAGAACAACATTGTGGTCAGTACAACATTGTGGTCAGAACAACATTGTGGTCAGAACATTGTGGTCAGAACAACACTGTGGTCAGAACAACATTGTGGTCAGTACAACATTGTGGTCAGAACAACATTGTGGTCAGAACAACATTGTGGTCAGAACAACAACATTGTGGTCAGAACAACATTGTGGTCAGAACAACATTGTGGTCAGAACAACACTGTGGTCAGAACAACATTGTGGTCAGTACAACATTGTGGTCAGAACAACATTGTGGTCAGAACAACATTGTGGTCAAAACAACATTGTGGTCAGAACAACATTGTGGTCAGAACAACATTGTGATCAGAACAACATTGTGGTCAGAACAACAACATTGTGGTCAGAACAACAACATTGTGGTCAGAACAACATTGTGGTCAGAACAACATTGTGGTCAGAACAACAACATTGTGGTCAGAACAACATTGTGGTCAGAACAACATTGTGTCAGAACAACATTGTGATCAGAACAACACTGTGATCAGAACAACATTGTGGTCAGAACAACATTGTGGTCAGAACAACATTGTGGTCAGTACAACATTGTGGTCAGAACAACATTGTGGTCAGAACAACATTGTGGTCAAAACAACATTGTGGTCAGAACAACATTGTGGTCAGTACAACATTGTGGTCAGAACAACATTGTGGTCAGAACAACATTGTGATCAGAACAACATTGTGGTCAGAACAACAACATTGTGGTCAGAACAACAACATTGTGGTCAGAACAACATTGTGGTCAGAACAACAACATTGTGGTCAGAACAACATTGTGGTCAGAACAACATTGTGTCAGAACAACATTGTGATCAGAACAACACTGTGATCAGAACAACATTGTGGTCAGAACAACATTGTGGTCAGAACAACATTGTGGTCAGAAAAACAACATTGTGGTCAGAACAACATTGTAGTCAGAACAACAACATTGTGGTCAGAACAACACTGTGATCAGAACAACATTGTGGTCAGAACAACATTGTGGTCAGAACAACATTGTGGTCAGAACAACATTGTGGTCAGAACAACAACATTGTGGTCAGAACAACATTGTGGTCAGAACAACATTGTGGTCAGAACAACATTGTGGTCAGAACAACATTGTGGTCAGAACAACATCATCAACAGAACCCAAAGTCTGAGGAGCAGAGTCGATACACAAGTACAAACCTCCGTCTTCTGGAAGACAAGAAGGAGGAAAAAGGAAACTTTGAAGAGGATTTGTTGAGGGAAAGGAGATGTTAAACATTAAAAAGGAGATGTTCAACATTAAAAAGGAGATGTTCAACATTAAAAAGGAGATGTTCAACATTAAAAAGGAGATGTTCAACATTAAAAAGGAGATGTTCAACATTAAAAAGGAGATGTTCAACATTAAAAAGGAGATGTTCAACATTAAAAAGGAGATGTTCAACATTAAAAAGGAGATATTAAACATTAAAAAGGAGATGTTCAACATTAAAAAGGAGATGTTCAACATTAAAAAGGAGATGTTCAACATTAAAAAGGAGATGTTCAACATTAAAAAGGAGATGTTCAACATTAAAAAGGAGATGTTCAACATTAAAAAGGAGATGTTCAACATTAAAAAGGAGATGTTCAACATTAAAAAGGAGATGTTCAACATTAAAAAGGAGATGTTCAACATTAAAAAGGAGATGTTCAACATTAAAAAGGAGATGTTCAACATTAAAAAGGAGATGTTCAACATTAAAAAGGAGATGTTCAACATTAAAAAGGAGATGTTAAACATTAAAAAGGAGATGTTCAACATTAAAAAGGAGATGTTCAACATTAAAAAGGAGATGTTCAACATTAAAAAGGAGATGTTCAACATTAAACATTGAGGACACGTGTGGGCGACTCCTGTGGAAAGTTGGCGTGCGACACCTTTAGATGTTGACAACACACGTCCGCTCACATTTGTTCCCGCTTCCTTCTTCTCTTAGTTTGCTCTCTTTGTTTTTGTCTTGTCTGAACTTTTTTGACGCCTCTTCCTTTGCACTGTCCTCAAAACTAAACATCAGGCATGGAAACAATCAGCTGGACTCTGAATGCAATTGACAAAATTTGGCTGCCGATGGAAACTTTGCTGCGGGGTAAGTGAGAGATTCCTGGGATGAATGCAGAGTCACGTGCCTCTCAGTCCTTTCCATCCAGGACGTGGAAGACATCTACCTATTTGGAACCGTGATGGCGGGGCACCTGCTGATTGATCTGGACATTGATCTGGTGTATCCTCAAATTCGTAAGACGCCGGCAGCCACTCAAGGAGCCCAAAGGCTGTTCGTCGCAATGGAAGGTTTGGGCCGGGCTGTGGGAACACAGACTGTGGCGATTTCTGAACTGAATCACAAGATGGATCACATCATGGAGAAGCTTGCTGAAAAGGAACATTTAATTGAATTTGAGATCAGCCAGCATGGTCGAATAGAACAGACAAGTCATTGTATTGTCTGCTCGCGGAAAACAAACATCCTAATCTACGATTTGACTCCCTCGAATGGCCTTGACGCTGCAACAACAGGAGCAGGCTGTTCTGAAAACACCCCCGAGGACACTTCAATGATGTACGCTTTTGACCTCCCTCCCTCCTCAACGACACCTGCAGTTGAACTTTTGCAGGTGGGCACCAGTCTATAAACATTTCATCATCATCACCACACACACACACACACACACACACACACACACACACACACACACACACACACACACACACACACACACACATATACACACACACACACACACACACACACACACACACACACACACACACACACACACACAAACAAGCTCCTTCACCACCGCTTGTTTCCCCTCAGGGTGATGGTCGTCTGGCAGCAGTCGACCTCCAGGGCCCCAACTCTCCGCCCCTCTATTGCGAGTTTTTCATGATTAAATGTAACATGTTTATGTGTGCATGGAATGGAGATTTTTTCCCACTCCAGACTAGGCCCCTTTAGGAGCCCAGTCTCAATTGTATTTTTTTTTTACTCATCTTCCCCAGCGTTTTACCTTTTTCTCATCTTTCAGGTGGCACCTTTGGTGACCCATCAGCGTTCCTGTTCTGTAACCCTGTTCACTGTTTGTTTGTAACCCTGTACGCTGTTTGTTTGTAACCCTGTACACTGTTTGTTTGTAACCCTGTACACTGTTTGTTTGTAACTGTACACTGTTTGTTTGTAACCCTGTACACTGTTTGTTTGTAACCCTGTACACTGTTTGTTTGTAACCCTGTACGCTGTTTGTTTGTAACCCTGTACGCTGTTTGTTTGTAACCCTGTACACTGTTTGTTTGTAACCCTGTACGCTGTTTGTTTGTAACCCTGTACGCTGTTTGTTTGTAACCCTGTACACTGTTTGTTTGTAACCCTGTACGCTGTTTGTTTGTAACCCTGTACGCTGTTTGTTTGTAACCCTGTACACTGTTTGTTTGTAACCCTGTACACTGTTTGTTTGTAACCCTGTACACTGTTTGTTTGTAACCCTGTACACTGTTTGTTTGTAACTCTGTACACTGTTTGTTTGTAACCCTGTACACTGTTTTTTTGTAACCCTGTACACTGTTTGTTTGTAACCCTGTACACTGTTTGTTTGTAACCCTGTACACTGTTTGTTTGTAACCCTGTACGCTGTTTGTTTGTAACCCTGTACACTGTTTGTTTGTAACCCTGTACACTGTTTGTTTGTAACCCTGTACGCTGTTTGTTTGTAACACTGTACGCTGTTTGTTTGTAACCCTGTACGCTGTTTGTTTGTAACCCTGTACGCTGTTTGTTTGTAACCCTGTACACTGTTTGTTTGTAACTCTGTACACTGTTTGTTTGTAACCCTGTACACTGTTTGTTTGTAACCCTGTACGCTGTTTGTTTGTAACCCTGTACGCTGTTTGTTTGTAACCCTGTATGCTGTTTGTTTGTAACCCTGTACACTGTTTGTTTGTAACCCTGTACACTGTTTGTTTGTAACTCTGTTCACTGTTTGTTTGTAACCCTGTACACTGTTTGTTTGTAACCCTGTACACTGTTTGTTTGTAACCCTGTACACTGTTTGTTTGTAACCCTGTACGCTGTTTGTTTGTAACCCTGTACACTGTTTGTTTGTAACCCTGTACGCTGTTTGTTTGTAACCCTGTACGCTGTTTGTTTGTAACCCTGTACACTGTTTGTTTGTAACTCTGTACACTGTTTGTTTGTAACCCTGTACACTGTTTGTTTGTAACCCTGTACACTGTTTGTTTGTAACCCTGTACACTGTTTGTTTGTAACCCTGTACACTGTTTGTTTGTAACTCTGTACACTGTTTGTTTGTAACCCTGTACGCTGTTTGTTCGTAACCCTGTACGCTGTTTGTTTGTAACCCTGTACACTGTTTGTAACCCTGTACACTGTTTGTTTGTAACCCTGTACGCTGTTTGTTTGTAACCCTGTACACTGTTTGTTTGTAACCCTGTACGCTGTTTGTTTGTAACCCTGTACACTGTTTGTTTGTAACTCTGTACACTGTTTGTTTGTAACCCTGTACACTGTTTGTTTGTAACCCTGTTCACTGTTTGTTTGTAACCCTGTACACTGTTTGTTTGTAACCCTGTACACTGTTTGTTTGTAACTCTGTACACTGTTTGTTTGTAACCCTGTGCACAGTTTGTTTGTAACCCTGTACACTGTTTGTTTGTAACCCTGTACACTGTTTGTTTGTAACCCTGTACACTGTTTGTTTGTAACCCTGTACACTGTTTGTTTGTAACCCTGTACACTGTTTGTTTGTAACCCTGTACACTGTTTGTTTGTAACCCTGTACACTGTTTGTTTGTAACCCTGTACACTGTTTGTTTGTAACTCTGTACGCTGTTTGTTTGTAACCCTGTACGCTGTTTGTTCGTAACCCTGTACGCTGTTTGTTTGTAACCCTGTACACTGTTTGTAACCCTGTACACTGTTTGTTTGTAACCCTGTACGCTGTTTGTTTGTAACCCTGTACGCTGTTTGTTTGTAACCCTGTACGCTGTTTGTTTGTAACCCTGTACACTGTTTGTTTGTAACTCTGTACACTGTTTGTTTGTAACCCTGTACACTGTTTGTTTGTAACCCTGTACACTGTTTGTTTGTAACCCTGTACACTGTTTGTTTGTAACCCTGTACACTGTTTGTTTGTAACCCTGTACACTGTTTGTTTGTAACCCTGTACGCTGTTTGTTTGTAACCCTGTACGCTGTTTGTTTGTAACCCTGTACGCTGTTTGTTTGTAACCCTGTACGCTGTTTGTTTGTAACCCTGTACACTGTTTGTTTGTAACTCTGTACACTGTTTGTTTGTAACTCTGTACACTGTTTGTTTGTAACCCTGTACACTGTTTGTTTGTAACCCTGTACGCTGTTTGTTTGTAACCCTGTACGCTGTTTGTTTGTAACCCTGTATGCTGTTTGTTTGTAACCCTGTACACTGTTTGTTTGTAACCCTGTACACTGTTTGTTTCTAACTCTGTTCACTGTTTGTTTGTGACCCTGTACACTGTTTGTTTGTAACCCTGTACACTGTTTGTTTGTAACCCTGTACACTGTTTGTTTGTAACCCTGTACGCTGTTTGTTTGTAACCCTGTACACTGTTTGTTTGTAACCCTGTACGCTGTTTGTTTGTAACCCTGTACGCTGTTTGTTTGTAACCCTGTACGCTGTTTGTTTGTAACTCTGTACACTGTTTGTTTGTAACCCTGTACACTGTTTGTTTGTAACCCTGTACACTGTTTGTTTGTAACCCTGTACACTGTTTGTTTGTAACCCTGTACACTGTTTGTTTGTAACTCTGTACACTGTTTGTTTGTAACCCTGTACGCTGTTTGTTCGTAACCCTGTACGCTGTTTGTTTGTAACCCTGTACACTGTTTGTAACCCTGTACACTGTTTGTTTGTAACCCTGTACGCTGTTTGTTTGTAACCCTGTACACTGTTTGTTTGTAACCCTGTACGCTGTTTGTTTGTAACCCTGTACACTGTTTGTTTGTAACTCTGTACACTGTTTGTTTGTAACCCTGTACACTGTTTGTTTGTAACCCTGTACACTGTTTGTTTGTAACCCTGTACACTGTTTGTTTGTAACCCTGTACACTGTTTGTTTGTAACCCTGTACACTGTTTGCTTGTAACCCTGTACACTGTTTGTTTGTAACCCTGTACACTGTTTGTTTGTAACCCTGTACACTGTTTGTTTGTAACCCTGTACACTGTTTGTTTGTAACCCTGTACACTGTTTGTTTGTAACCCTGTACGCTGTTTGTTCGTAACCCTGTACGCTGTTTGTTTGTAACCCTGTACACTGTTTGTTTGTAACCCTGTACACTGTTTGTTTGTAACCCTGTACACTGTTTGTTTGTAACCCTGTACACTGTTTGTTTGTAACCCTGTACACTGTTTGTTTGTAACTCTGTACACTGTTTGTTTGTAACCCTGTACACTGTTTGTTTGTAACCCTGTACACTGTTTGTTTGTAACCCTGTACACTGTTTGTTTGTAACCCTGTACACTGTTTGTTTGTAACCCTGTACACTGTTTGTTTGTAACCCTGTACACTGTTTGTTCGTAACCCTGTACGCTGTTTGTTCGTAACCCTGTACGCTGTTTGTTTGTAACCCTGTACACTGTTTGTTTGTAACCCTGTACACTGTTTGTTTGTAACCCTGTACACTGTTTGTTTGTAACCCTGTACACTGTTTGTTTGTAACCCTGTACGCTGTTTGTTTGTAACCCTGTACGCTGTTTGTTTGTAACCCTGTACACTGTTTGTTTGTAACCCTGTACGCTGTTTGTTTGTAACCCTGTACGCTGTTTGTTTGTAACCCTGTACGCTGTTTGTTTGTAACCCTGTACGCTGTTTGTTTGTAACCCTGTACACTGTTTGTTTGTAACCCTGTACGCTGTTTGTTTGTAACCCTGTACGCTGTTTGTTTGTAACCCTGTACGCTGTTTGTTTGTAACCCTGTACACTGTTTGTTTGTAACTCTGTACACTGTTTGTTTGTAACCCTGTACACTGTTTGTTTGTAACCCTGTACACTGTTTGTTTGTAACCCTGTACACTGTTTGTTTGTAACCCTGTACACTGTTTGTTTGTAACTCTGTACACTGTTTGTTTGTAACCCTGTACGCTGTTTGTTCGTAACCCTGTACGCTGTTTGTTTGTAACCCTGTACACTGTTTGTAACCCTGTACACTGTTTGTTTGTAACCCTGTACGCTGTTTGTTTGTAACCCTGTACACTGTTTGTTTGTAACCCTGTACGCTGTTTGTTTGTAACCCTGTACACTGTTTGTTTGTAACTCTGTACACTGTTTGTTTGTAACCCTGTACACTGTTTGTTTGTAACCCTGTTCACTGTTTGTTTGTAACCCTGTACACTGTTTGTTTGTAACCCTGTACACTGTTTGTTTGTAACTCTGTACACTGTTTGTTTGTAACCCTGTGCACAGTTTGTTTGTAACCCTGTACACTGTTTGTTTGTAACCCTGTACACTGTTTGTTTGTAACCCTGTACACTGTTTGTTTGTAACCCTGTACACTGTTTGTTTGTAACCCTGTACACTGTTTGTTTGTAACCCTGTACACTGTTTGTTTGTAACCCTGTACACTGTTTGTTTGTAACTCTGTACACTGTTTGTTTGTAACCCTGTACGCTGTTTGTTCGTAACCCTGTACGCTGTTTGTTTGTAACCCTGTACACTGTTTGTAACCCTGTACACTGTTTGTTTGTAACCCTGTACGCTGTTTGTTTGTAACCCTGTACGCTGTTTGTTTGTAACCCTGTACGCTGTTTGTTTGTAACCCTGTACACTGTTTGTTTGTAACTCTGTACACTGTTTGTTTGTAACCCTGTACACTGTTTGTTTGTAACCCTGTACACTGTTTGTTTGTAACCCTGTACACTGTTTGTTTGTAACCCTGTACACTGTTTGTTTGTAACCCTGTACGCTGTTTGTTTGTAACCCTGTACGCTGTTTGTTTGTAACCCTGTACGCTGTTTGTTTGTAACCCTGTACGCTGTTTGTTTGTAACCCTGTACGCTGTTTGTTTGTAACCCTGTACACTGTTTGTTTGTAACTCTGTACACTGTTTGTTTGTAACTCTGTACACTGTTTGTTTGTAACCCTGTACACTGTTTGTTTGTAACCCTGTACGCTGTTTGTTTGTAACCCTGTACGCTGTTTGTTTGTAACCCTGTATGCTGTTTGTTTGTAACCCTGTACACTGTTTGTTTGTAACCCTGTACACTGTTTGTTTCTAACTCTGTTCACTGTTTGTTTGTGACCCTGTACACTGTTTGTTTGTAACCCTGTACACTGTTTGTTTGTAACCCTGTACACTGTTTGTTTGTAACCCTGTACGCTGTTTGTTTGTAACCCTGTACACTGTTTGTTTGTAACCCTGTACGCTGTTTGTTTGTAACCCTGTACGCTGTTTGTTTGTAACCCTGTACGCTGTTTGTTTGTAACTCTGTACACTGTTTGTTTGTAACCCTGTACACTGTTTGTTTGTAACCCTGTACACTGTTTGTTTGTAACCCTGTACACTGTTTGTTTGTAACCCTGTACACTGTTTGTTTGTAACCCTGTACACTGTTTGTTTGTAACTCTGTACACTGTTTGTTTGTAACCCTGTACGCTGTTTGTTCGTAACCCTGTACGCTGTTTGTTTGTAACCCTGTACACTGTTTGTAACCCTGTACACTGTTTGTTTGTAACCCTGTACGCTGTTTGTTTGTAACCCTGTACACTGTTTGTTTGTAACCCTGTACGCTGTTTGTTTGTAACCCTGTACACTGTTTGTTTGTAACTCTGTACACTGTTTGTTTGTAACCCTGTACACTGTTTGTTTGTAACCCTGTACACTGTTTGTTTGTAACCCTGTACACTGTTTGTTTGTAACCCTGTACACTGTTTGTTTGTAACCCTGTACACTGTTTGTTTGTAACCCTGTACACTGTTTGTTTGTAACCCTGTACACTGTTTGTTTGTAACCCTGTACACTGTTTGTTTGTAACCCTGTACACTGTTTGTTTGTAACCCTGTACGCTGTTTGTTTGTAACCCTGTATGCTGTTTGTTTGTAACCCTGTACACTGTTCGTTTGTAACCCTGTACACTGTTTGTTTGTAACCCTGTACACTGTTTGTTTGTAACCCTGTACACTGTTTGTTTGTAACTCTGTACACTGTTTGTTTGTAACCCTGTACACTGTTTGTTTGCCTCATCTTGAACGGGTTTGTGCTGAAAACATAATTTCGTTGTACTTGTGCAACGACAATAAAGTCCTATCCTATCCTATGATCCATCCCTGTCTTGGAAAGTAAGATCTGTAAATGTATACGAGCACCACTTCCAACAAGACATCTATGCTCATATTTGATGGAGAGTTTGGATCGCTTTGGATCTGCCTGAAGTTGATGTGAGCCTGAAACACGGCTCTTCATTTTGTGGTGAATCCTCGGTATCATCCGTGACTGACTTACTGAAGGTTAGTAGACAGGCTAACACTTCCTGGTTTGCCCTGGTGATCTTGTATGGTTTCTCTTAAAACAGTTGTATTCACTGTTGTTGTGTAGGCGAACATAGATTGTCTGCAGCAATGTAAGCAACCTTTTAAAAAGTCATACTAGAAAATGAGTGTTGGGACATGACATGGGTGGACGCTCAGGGACTTGCAAGGGTTAGATCTAGACCAGGGGTCACCAACGCGGTCACCCCTAAGGACCAGATGAGTCGCCCGCTGGCCTGTTCTAAAAATAGCTCAAATAGCAGCACTTACCAGTGAGCTGCCTCTATTTTTAAAATTGTATTTATTTACTAGCAAGCTGGTCTCGCTTTGCTGGACATTTTTAATTCTAAGAGAGACAAAACTCAAATAGAATTTGAAAATCCAAGAAAATATTTTAAAGACTTGGTCTTCACTTGTTTAAATAAATTCATAATTTTTTTTTTACTTTGCTTCTTGTAACTTTCAGAAAGACAATTTTAGAGAAAAAAATACAAGCTTAAAAATGATTTTAGGATTTTTAAACACATATACCTTTTTACCTTTTAAATTCCTTCCTCTTCTTTCCTGACAATTTAAATCAATGTTCAAGTAAATTTAGTTTTTTTATTGTAAAGAATAATAAATACAATTTAATTTAATTCTTCATTTTAGCTTCTGTTTTTTCGACGAAGAATATTTGGGAAATATTTCTTCAAACTTATGATCAAAATTCAAAATAATGATTTGTCTTTGTTAGAAATATAGCTTGGTCCAATTTGTTATATATTCTAACAAAGTGCAGATTGGATTTTAACCTATTTAAAACATGTCATCAAAATTCTAAAAGTAATCTTAATTATGAAGTGAATTAGCGAATTATATTTATATAGCGCTTTTTCTCTAGTGACTCAAAGCACTTTACATAGTGAAACCCAATATCTAAGTTACATTTAAACCAGTGTGGGTGGCACTGGGAGCAGGTGGGTAAAGTGTCTTGCCCAAGGACACAACGGCAGTGACTAGGATGGCACAAGCGGGAATCGAACCTGCAACCCTCAAGTTGCTGGCACAGCCACTCTACCAACCGAGCTAAACCGCCCCAATTATCAAAAATTACTAATGATGTTCCATAAATTCTTTAATTTTTTTCAAAAAGATCCGAATAATCTAGTTTTTCTCTTCTTTTTTCGGTTGAATGTTGAATTTTAAAGAGTCGAAATATATTTATAAACATATTTATCTGTTTCTATATATTTTTATTGTGAGAAATCATTAAGATGATCAGTGTTTCCACAAAGATAAATATCATTAATTATTAATAATAACATAGAGTTAAAGGTAAATTGAGCAAATTGGCTATTTCTGGCAATGTATTTAAGTGTGTATCAAACTGGTAGCCCTTGGCATTAATCAGTACCCAAGAAGTAGCTCTTGCTTTCAAAAAGGTTGCTGACCCCTGGTCTAGACTCTCTAAATATGTGAGTCCATGGGTGGCCAGTGTTTAGAGACAAGGCTACTTTGAATCATGGCACCATTTGAAAGTCACAACAAAGGACTACAAAGAACCCATAATGCATTGCTGCTGACGGATAAAAGTTGCAACCATGACTTACAACTGGAAGACTTTGTTAAACACTGTGTGAGTCACCAACTCTATGGTCATAGATCTATGCTCAACACTCATGTATTTCATGTAGATAGAAATATTATTGATAATATTGTCATTTTGAGGTTATAATTACTTCCTGAATTACCTGCAGCACAAGGGGTCAATCATGAAAAGAGGGGAGATAATGGCAGACTGACACCAGGTGGCAGTAATGTCCAAAGATTAATTTTATATGTGTGTGTATATTATATATATATATAATAATCAAACAATATAAAATAAACTAAGGAAATGGAGTGTGGACGAGATCCAAAAGTGTGAGGCTATGTGTGTGATTAGCTGAGGTGTTTGTTACCAAATGTTGTGGAGAACGAAACATCACGGAAGTCCGTAGGGCAGGACTGAAGAGACAAGATCCGTGTCCAAGTGGGGGGAGTCAAGGATGGAGGGAGGCAGTCTGAGTCCAGAGGGAGATCCATGGAAAAAAGGTGAGACACACAACTCACTTTAAAGACGCCGGAGGGCATGTACTCCAACAGAAGACTACATGCCAGGTTGTTCAGGCTTGTAAAGGCAGCTCCTTCATAAGCGGCAGCTGTGATGATTGCAGCTGGCGGCTGCTGCAGGGCGGAGACGCGCGCGGCTCGTCCATGGATGTGTGCGCCCGTGGGCGTGTCCTCAGGTGTGCACAGACGCATGAGAAGGTGCTGGCAGGAGTCTGAACTGCAACAAATCATTCAGAGTTAAAATATACACTCTTCCTGGTTTCAAACACCCGTCAGTTACACGCATACGTCAGTTACACACAGACATCAGTTACCACACGTCAATTACACACAGACATCAGTTACACACAGACATCAGTTACACGCACACATCAGTTGCATGCACACATCAGTTACACGCATACGTCAGTTACACACAGACATCAGTTACCACACGTCAGTTACACACAGACATCAGTTACACGCACACATCAGTTGCATGCACATATCAGTTACACGCATACGTCAGTTACACACAGACATCAGTTACCACACGTCAGTTACACACAGACATCAGTTACACACAGACATCAGTTACACGCACACATCAGTTGCATGCACACATCAGTTACACGCACACATCAGTTACACGGACACAGCAGTTACACGCACACAGCAGTTACACGCACACATCAGTTACACACGCACACATCAGTTACACGCACACATCAGTTACACACACACATCAGTTGCATGCACACATCAGTTACACACACACATCAGTTACACGCACACATCAGTTACACGCACACATCAGTTACACGGACACATCAGTTACACGCATACGTCAGTTACACAGACATCAGTTACCACATGTCAGTTACACACAGACATCAGTTACACGCACACATCAGTTACACGGACACAGCAGTTACACGCACACATCAGTTACACACACACACACACACACACATCAGTTACACGCACACATAAGTTGCATGCACACATCAGTTACACACACACACACATCAGTTACACGCACACATCAGTTACACGGACACAGCAGTTACAAACACACGTCAGTTACACGCATACGTCAGTTACACACAGACATCAGTTACCACACGTCAGTTACACGCACACAACAGTTACACGCACACATCAGTTACACACGCACATCAGTTACACGGACACAGCAGTTACACGCACACGTCAGTTACACACACACATCAGTTACACGCACACGTCAGTTACACACACACATCAGTTACACACACACATCAGTTACACGCACACATCAGTTGAAAGGTTCCTTGCGGTCCCGGTCCTCGTTTGGTCTGAAGGGAAGGAAAGGCGCCCATGGAAGACGCTTGTCTTTGCTCCCGAGCTAAACAGGAAGTGCTTGAGACAGCAAAGCTTGAGGAGTAATGCTGGTTGTGTTAGCACAGGACCACAATCCATGATGGCAACAACACTCCAAAATAAAAGAGTCAGCACGAGTACTCCCTCCAGGGACACAAACAGATCAAAGTACTTATTAGTTGCGAGCCGTTCACTTTGCTTGAAAACATTTTTTAAAGTCCTTACTTCTTATGTTTCGGCACCAAAATAGCAGAGTGAAAGCTCATCTCATTGACGACAGAGGAGGTTTGTCTTAAAAGTTCACATACACGATATTGACAAAATTATTAGGCCACCCATCCAAATGATGAGAGTTGGGTGTCCTCATCACTTGGTCCGGTGTATCAAACAAGCACTCAGGCATGGAGACTGTTTCTACAAACATTTGTGAAAGAATGGGCCGCTTTCAGTTATTTCCAGCATGGAACTGTCATAGGATGCCACTTGTGCAACAAATCTAGTCGTGAAATTTCCTCGTTCCTAAATATTCCAAAGTCAACTGTTGGCTTTATTATAGGACAAGTGAAGAGTTTGGGAACAACAGCAACTCAGCCACCAAGTGGTAGGCCAGGTAAACTGACAGAGAGGTCAGCATAGTGCAAAGACTTTCTGCACAGTCACTTGCTACACAGCTCCAAACTTCATGGGACCTTCCAATTAGCCCACGTACAGTACGCAGAGAGCTTCATGGAATGGTTTCCATGGCCGTGCAGCTGCATCTAAGTCATACATCACCAAGTCCAATGCAAAGCGTGGGATGCAGTTTAGTTTATTTTATTAAAGATCCCCATAAGTCTACACCGCAGTAGAGACTATTCTTCCAGAGGTCCAGGCAAAAAACATCACACAATCACAAAACAAAAGATTAAAATGCAGTACAACATGATCAAATAATAAAATGTCTTAATACAAAGAACCCCAAAAAAATAACTTATGTTACATTTTAATTTTCATACCAAAGATAAAAATAGCAATATAAAAATATATATATATATTTTTGAAAAATAAAATAAAAGAAAAAAACAATGGCCTAAAATATACACATTAGTGTACCAAAGACAAACAATAAGTGACGGAGAAAGTACGATCCATCCGGTGGTGTAAAGGACATCACCACTGGACTCTAGAGCAGTGGAGATGCCTTCTCTGGACTGATGAATCACACTTTTCCATCTGGCAATCTGAGGGACCAGTCTGGGTTTGGAGGTTGCCAGGAGAACGCTACATTTTGAACTACATTGTGCCAAGTGTAACATTTGGTGGAGGAGGAATTATGGTGTGGGGTTGTGTTTCAGGAGTTGGGCTTGGCCCCTTAGTTCTAGTGAAAGGAACTTGGAATGCTCCAGGATACCAAAACATTTTGGACAATTCCAGGCTCCCAACCTTGTGGGAACAGTTTGGAGCGGGCCCCTTCCTCTTCCAACATGACTGTGCAACCAGTGCACAAAGCAAGTCCCATAAAGACATGGATGACAGAGTCTGGTGTGGATGAACTTGACTGGCCTGCACAGAGTCCTGACCTGAACCTGATAGAACACTGTTGGGATGAATTAGAACGGAGGCAGAGAGCCAGGTCTTCTGTGTGACCTCACCAATGCGCTTTTGGAAGAATGGTGGAAAATTCCTATAAACACACTCTGCAATCTTGTGGACAGCCCTCCCCTTAGAGTTGAAGCTGTAATAACTGCAAAAGGTGGACTTGCATCATATTGAACCCTATGGGAGGGCACTTGAATTTCATATGTGAGTGGCCAAATACTTTTGGCAATATGGTGTAGTACTTAAGACCAGCGACGCTACTACGTAGTTGCAACATTACATTCGGTGGCGTGCCCTACACAGCAAGGTACGTACATTTAACAAAGATAAAATACATATTTTTGCACGGTTTCCATTCCAATAATATTTCAGTGAAATACTAAGTGATGTTTACAGCACAAATAAGTCCAGCAGCTTCAAGGACTGCTGTTGTCGTCGCCTGCGCACTTGTGATTGGTGACTTGATACTTGTACGAGAACCTTTGGTCACACACACTGCAACTGAAGACTTTCTCGCCCGTGTGTGTTCTGGTGTGGCGGACAAACGCCGAACGGTCTGCAAAACTTTTGTTGCAGAACGAGCAGGAATATGGTTTTTCCCCCGTGTGCGTTCTCTCGTGCGTTTTCATGTGTCCCTTGATGGAGAATTTTTTACCGCAAACCGAGCAGGTGAAAGGTTTCTCCCCGGTGTGCGTCCTCGTGTGTTTCACCAACCCCGAGCGATCGCTGAAGCTGGTTTGGCAGACGGAGCAGGAAAAAGGCTTTTCGCCGGTGTGCGACCTCACGTGGGTTATCAAATGGGAACTTTCGGCAAATCTTTTGCCGCAAAATGAGCAGGCAAAAGGTTTCTCTCCTGTGTGCGTTCGCATGTGTTTGGTCAACACCGCGTGGACTCCGAAAGTAGAATTGCAGATTGAGCAGGAAAACGGTCTCTCTCCGGTGTGTGTCCTCGCGTGCATCAACAGGTTACCTCTTAAAGAGAAACTTTTACCACACACTGAGCAAAGGAAGGGTTTCTCCCCCGTGTGTGTTCGTGTGTGCGCGGTCAAACCGCCCTTGAAAGAAAAGCTTTTACCGCACACCGAGCAGCTGAAGGGTTTCTTCCCAGTGTGAGATCTCGTGTGTCTTGTCAGATTTTTCTTGTTGCCAAATATTTTGTCACATTGAGGGCATTGAAAGCGCGTGTTGTCAGAGTGACATGTGGTACCAGCTTTTACGTCCTCATCATCAGTGTCAGGAGACGTGGTGTCCTCGCTCTCTGAGAGTGGAGCTAAGTCTGCTTGTGATCCTCCACCATCACCTTCTCTTGTCCTGTGTTGACTTGATGAGCTGCTGCTCGGAGGCTCCTCCTCTCTCCTCTCCTCACTCTCACCTTTCACCTCATCTTCTTCACTCTTCACGACCACACGGATCATCGGGAACTCCTCCAATCCTTCAAGATGGCTGATGCTGTGGTCCTCCTCTTCCTCTTTGAAGTGGCAGGGCTGTGCCTCCTCCTGCTCTATCTCGGAGCTCCACTCCTGCTGCTGGGGAGGAAGATGTTCCTCACGGACATCTGCGAGAAGACAAAATATGGATGTACTGTACCATTATGAACATTTCACGGTTACTCGGACCAAAGTAGTCCTGATTATCATTATTATTACAATGTTGTTGTTCTATGTGCTCCAAAATGTATTATACACACTCGGAAATCACTGAACCATCCATCCATCCACTTTTTACCGCTTATTCCCTTTGGGGTCGCGGGGGGCGCTAGTGTCTATCTCAGCTACAATCGGGCGGAAGGCGGTATACACCCTGGACAAGTCGCCACCTCATCGCAGGGCCAACACAGATAGACAGACAACATTCATGTTGGAATTATTATTATTAATATTGATACTGTCATTGATATTATCCATTTTTGTTTGACTACTTTTGGATAGTTTTGTGTCATGTTTGTGTGTCCTCACAATTGCTAGTCTGAACGTTGCTGGGCCAAGTTTGGTTTTGGAATTGTATTATTTTGTTGGGACTGATTAATAAAAACACATTTAAAAATTAAAGGTCTACTAAAAGCCACTACTACCGACCACGCAGTCTGATAGTTTATATATCAATGATGAAATATTAACATTGCAACACATGCCAATATGGCCGCTTCAGTTTACTAAATTGCAATTTAAAATTTCCCGCGAAGTGTCCTGTTGAAAACGTCGCGGAATGACGACGCGTGCGCGTGACGTCTCGGGTTGTAGCGGACATTTTTTTCCAGCCCGATCCAAGCTATAAGTAGTCTGCTTTAATCGCATAATTACACAGTATTCTGGACATCTGTGTTGCTGAAACATTTGCAATTTGTTCAATTAATAATGGAGACATCAAAGAAGAAAGATGTAGGTGGGAAGCGGTGTATTGCAGCTGCCTTCAGCAACACAAACACAGCCGGTGTTTCCTTGTTTACATTCCTGAAAGTGAAGTTTTACTATGGAACAGAGCGGTCAAGCGAACATGGTTCCCGACCACATGTCAACCGGCATGAGAAAATTGTGGTAATAAGTCGGCTCTTACCGTAGACATGAGCGGAGCTTTCGTCGTTCCTCGTGTAAAAAGAGGCAGCTGTGACGCTCCTGCCTCCTCCGTGGCTTCCCTCAGAGACACTGGCGGTCACCACACCCGTGGCCACACCCCTCCGACTTTCAGGTACGACAGTATAATCTCACTACAACACTAGTAACACAATAAGCAGATAAGGGATTTTCCAGAATTATCCTAGTAAATGTGTCTAATAACATCTGAATCGCTCCCACTGCCCTCTCTTTTTTTTGTTCTAGTCCTTCACTCTCACTTTCCTCATCCACGAATCTTTCATCCTCGCTCAAATTAATGGGGAAATCGTCGCATTGATAATAACTTAGATTTATATCGCGATTTTCTAGACACTCAAAGCGCTCACAGAAAAGTGGGAACTCATCATTCATTCACACCTGGTGGTGGTAAGCTATCTGTAGCCACAACTACACTGACAGAAGCGTGGCTGGCAGTTTGCGCCTACGCCCCCTCCAACCACCACCTATCATTCATTCACCAGTGTGAGCGGTACCGGGGGAAAAGGGTGAAGTGTCCTGCCCAAGGACACACCGGGAGCGATTTTTTGGATGTCAATAGGTGGGAAGCGAACCTGCAACCCGCAGGTTTCTGGCCGGCCGCTCTACCCACTACGCCATGCCGCCCCGCTTTCTCGGTCCGAATCGCTCTTGCTGCTGGTGGCCATGATTGTAAACAATGTTCAGATGTGAGGAGCTCTACAACCCGTGATGTAACGCTCACATCGTCTGCTACTTCCCGTGCGGGCAAGGCTTTTTTTAATAGCGACCAAAAGTTGCAAACTTTATCGTGGATGTTCTCTACTAAATACTTTCAGCAAAAATGTGGCAATATCGCGAAATGATGAAGTATGACACATAGAATGGAGCTGCTATCCCCCTTTAAATAAGAACATCTCATTTCAGTCGGCCTTTAAAGCTGCAAGCAGCGATGGACGGGACCGAGTATATGTGGAAGTGGCTGAGGACAGGGAAGTCTGGGCTTCCCAGATATAAGTTACAACAACACACTACTTTGTATTATATTGTAGTTTTTACCTTCCATAACCTGTCTACTGAGAGATATCAGTTAGAACAATACAGTACTTTTTAATTATAAATGTTGTAGTTTTTACCTTCCATAAGGTGTCTACTGACAGATATAAGTTAGAACTATACAGTACTTTTTATCATAAAGGTTGTAGTTTTACCTTCCTTAACGTGTCTACTGACAGATATAAGTTAGAACTATACACTACCTTGTGTTATGTTGTAGTTTTTACCTTCCATAACGTGTCTACTGAGAGATATAAGTTACAACTATACAGTACTTTTTGTTATAAATGTTGTAGTTTTTACCTTCCATAACGTGTCTACTGACAGATATAAGTTAGAACTGCTAAGTAATATACATGTCGTAGTTTTTTTCTTCCATAACGTGTCTACTGACGGATACAAGTTAGAATGAAAATACATGGGTACGGCTAGTAGCTACTATTAACAAACAGATAGACTTACCAACTCGGCGTAATATCTTAACATCAACACACTCTCTCCTCGCAACTCGGCCCTGATGGTCGGCATAAGCTTACAATTAGTTGTAAAATGTTGGACGCTTGTTTCTACGATACGCAGGCAAACGACAACTTTAAAACATACCGGCTTAGCTACAGCACCTGGCAGCCATCTGGGTATAGACGATCACAGCCCCTCCCTCACGAATGTTGGTGCGTGCGCACCAGCAGCAGACGGTACAGAAAAAAACGAAGAAAAACCCGTCTCCCTCACTGTGTCTGCTCACGGCATCCATCTTTGAAATGGTTGTCAGCGCAGCGGTTCTTTGAAGGCTAATAAAATCAAAACCGTAGCCGTAACAAAAGTTTTGTAAAAAAACGGTCGGTTTTTACAAAACTTTTCTTTTGATGGGGGAATTGCAAACTTTCTGCGGATTTTTGCTGAGAGTTGTCAATATATGAAATGTAGGTCTAAGTGAGACCTACATAGAGGTTTGTGTTTCCTGTCTCTATGACATTCCTACTGGAAGTTACAAGCAGTTTTGTCTGTTTTCTTCCTAGGAGCAGTTTTGTCTGTGTTTTATTCCTAGGTGGCGCTATAGCGCAATTTAGAGTTTTGGGGTAAGGTTTTTTTGATTATATCGCAATGTTCGCCAGTCCTGATGTGTGTGTCAAATTTGGTGAGTTTTGAAGCATGTTAAGGGGGTCAAATTACAGCTCAAAGAAGCAAAGGTGAGTGTTTTTACAAAACTTTTGTTTTGAAAGGGGAATTGCAAACTTCCTGTTGATTTTTGCTGAAGGATTTCAGTGTATGAAATCTAGGTCTAAGTGAGACCTACATAGAGGTTTTTGTTTCATGTCGCTACGACATTCCTACTGGAAGTTACAGGCAGTTTTGTCTGTTTTCTTCCTAGGGGGCGCTAGAGCGCAATTTTTGGTTTTGGGGTTAGGTTTTTTGATTAAATCGCAATGTTCGCCAGTCCTGATGTGGGTGTCAAATTTGGTGAGTTTTGAAGCACGTTAAGGGGGTCAAATTACAGCTCAAAGCTGCGAAATAATAATAAATAAAGAAAGAATAAAACACTATAAATTCAATAGTGTCCTCTGTCTCAAAGGGACAATCGGTCCCTACTAATAATGAACACAACAAAACATGCTTGTGAGAGATTACATATTGTTTACCTTTCCAGTACTTAGCGCCTAAAAGGTGTTTCTTTACCAAAGATAACATTCCAACATGTGTAAGGGACAAGCGGAAGAAAATGGATGGATGGATGTGTCCCACACACATAATCACACATCATTTGAATATTATATTCCAGCACTTTAGACATGTCAAAGCGTATTTAATCCCTAAATAATTTGATCTTGGTCCAACTCCCAAAAATATGTGTATTGATGTACGTGGACATAAACAAGTTGAAAAACTTATTGGGGTGTTACCATTTAGTGGTCAATTGTACGGAATATGTACTGTACTGTGCAATCTAATAATAAAAGTACGGTATACCGGTATTAGTATAGTAGCGCGGTATTAATGAATCATATTCCGTACTATACCACCTCTAAAACGTACTGGTCCCCCACCACCCCGTCCCCGTCACGTCGTGTCTTTGCTGTCTTACAAGCAGACGAGCATGTTCGGCAGCGCGCACACACAGAGTACTCACAAGCAGACAAATGTAGAATGGTGTAAAAAGTCAGGATAAAGGTGAAGTTATAAGACTGAAACCCCCTCAGGAAGAGCAGCTTTAAAGGGGAACATTATCAGCAGACCTATGTAAGCGTCAATATATACCTTGATGGTGCAGAAAAAAGACCATCTATTTTTTTAACCAATTTCCAAACTCTAAATGGGTGAATTTTGGCGAGTTAAACGCCTTTCTGTTTATGGCTCTCTGAGCGACGACGTCAGAACGTGACGTCACATCGGTACTCAACGCCATTATTCCCTACCACATCACACGCATCGAGTCAAATCAGCTCTGTTATTTTCCGTTTTCTCGACTGTTTTCCGATACCTTGGAGACATCATGCCTCGTGGGTGTGTTGTCGGAGGTGTAACAACACCATCAGGGACGGATTCAAGTTGATTTACGTAGAATGTGCATCGATTAGCACGGCATGCTAATCGATGCTAACATGCTATTTAGGCTGGCTGTGTGTACATATTGCAGCATTACGCCTCATTTGTAGCTATATTTACATCCAGCCTTTCCCTCCACCCACATTTAATGCCAAACAAACACTTACCAATCGACGGATTTAAGTTGCTCCAGTGTCAAGAGATGCGAAAGTCCCTCGTTTGGTTTTTACCGGCGATGCTACGACAGAGATGGCACAGAGATGACAAGAATGTCTGGATATCCTGCGACACTCAAAGCAGATGCATTCCCAACGATAAAGTCAACAAAATCACAAAGGGGAGTTTTGTTTATGTTATTGACTTATGTGCTAATCAGACATATTTGGTCGCGGCATGACTGCCAGCTAATCGATGCTAACATGCTATTTGGCGTCCCACTGGGTGGGAATTCTCCCTGCCCACTGGGTGTGAGTTTTCCTTGCCCTTTTGTGGGTTCTTCCGAGGATGTTGTAGTCGTAATGGTTTGTGCAGTCCTTTGAGACATTTGTGATTTAGGGCTATATAAATAAACATTGATTGATTGATTGATTGATTGATTTAGGCTAGCTGTATGCACTTTTGAAACTATATTTACATCCAGCGTTTCCTTCCACCCACATTTAATGCCAAACAAACACTTACCAATCGTTTGTTCTGCATATTTTACCGGCGATGCTAAGACAGACATGCATGGCCGAATAGCGTCAATAGCTATTCGCTCAATAGCTTCAGTTTCTTCCTCAATTTCGTTTTCGCTATCTGCCTCCATACTCCGACCATCTGTTTCGAAACATGCGTAATCCGTTGAATCGCTTAAGCCGCTGAAATCCAAGTCAGAATCTGAGCTAATGTCGCTATATCTTGCTGTGCTATTCGCCATTGTTTGTATTGGAATCGCTATGTGACGTCACAGGGAAATGGACAGTGGCTTAAGCAAATAGCGAAAATCAAGCTTTTTTTAGGGATATTCGGGGACGGGTAAAATTTTGAAAAAAACTTCGAAAAATAAAATAAGCCACTGGGAACTGATTTTTACTGGGTTTAACCCTTCTGAAATTGTAATAATGTTCCCCTTTAAGACATGCAGCTAACATCCATCCGTAGTGTTTTAGCTACTTCTAAATCACTAATCCTCGTCTCCATGGCGACAAATAAAGTATGCTTCTTACAAGTACCATTATCACTGGAGGACGAGGGATAGCTAAACGTGCTTCACTACACAGCGTAGGAGGATACAATAGCTCACCGCCGTCACAATGTAAACAAACGCCATGGATGGATCTACACCTGACATCCACTGTAATGATACCAAGAACAGGAGCATATCTTGTCGATACTACTATGATTACATCGATATTTTTTGGGCATCACAACTTCTTCTTTCGTTTAAAAAAAAATCATGTCATGTTTATAAAGTCAGTAAATATGTCCCTGGACACATGAGGACTTTGAATATGACCAATGTATGATCCTGGAACTACTTGGTATCAAATCCACACCTAAATGTGTGGTATCATCCAAAACTAATGTCAAGTATCAAAGAAGAGAAGAATAAGTGATTATTACATTTGAACAGAGGTGTAGATAGAACATGTTAAAACAGAAAATAAGCAGATATCAACAGTAAATGAACAAGTGGATTAATAATTACTTTTTACAGTTTGTCCTTCATAATGTAGACCAAATAATAGGTAGATAAAGGACACGATATGTGTGTGAATGGGTAAATGTGGAAATAGTGTCAAAGCGCTTTGAGTCCCTTAAAAAGGTAGACAAGCGCTAAACAAGTACAACCCATTTACTACAACAGACTAATTAGGAGTCTTTGTTTGTTTACCTACTACTAAAAGACAAGTTGTCTAGTATGTTCAACATTTTATTTAAGGACTAAAGGACAATAATAAACATATGTTTCACGTACCCTAACATTTTTTGTTCAAATAAAGACAATAAGGACATTTTTTGTGGTCCCCTTTATTTAGAAAAGTATCGAAAAGTACCGAAATACATTTTGGGACCGGTACCAAAATATTGGTATCGGGAGAACGCTACACTGCTTTAAAAAGTATTTGAATTGATGGAGACAAAGTTTAGCTGGCTGATTCTGACTAAAATGATAGTTTAAGTTATTTTTCACACAACTTTGTCTCACACTTGTTAGCTGGCTAGCAAGGTAGAAGCTAACACTCTTGGCGAGGCGGACCACGCATCTTCCCTCCAGACGTCTGACATCGTTCTCCGCTTTAAATATTGACGTATCACAGACGTGCTGACGTAAAAACAAGGTCTTTATTTGTTTACTTACTACTAAAAGACAAGTTGTCTAGTATGTTCAACATTTTATTTAAGGACTAAATGACAATAATAAACATATGTTTCATGTACGCTAAAATTTTTTGTTACAATAAAGACAATAACAACATTTATTGTGGTCCCCTTTATTAAGAAAATAATCGAAAAGTATCGAAATACATTTTGGGACCGGCACCAAAATATTGGTATCGTGACAACCCTACACTGCTTTAAAAAGTATTTGAATTGATGGAGACAAAGTTTAGCTGCGGATTTTGGCTAAAATGATAAAGTTATTTTTCACACAACTTTGTGTCACACTTGTTAGCTGTCTAACAAGGTAGAAGCTAACACTCTTAGCAAGGCGGACTAAGCATCCTCCCTCCAGACGTCCGACATCGTTCTCCGCTTCAAATGTTGGCGTATCACAGACATGCTGACATACTTATTACCAAAAGACAAGTTGTCTAGTATGTTCAACATTTTATTTAAGGTCTAAAATAATAATAAACATATGTTTCATGCACCCTAAAAAATGTTGTTACAATAAACACAATAACGCCATTTTTTGTAGTCCCTTTTTTTTTTTTAGAAAATTATCGAAAAGTATTGAAATACATAATGGTACCGGTACCAAAATATTGATATGGGGGACAACACTAGTATGAAGTGAATGTAATGACTCTCCCACATAACTGAGGTACTAATAATATTTTACTTTGAATCTTCCATCCATTTCCTACCGCTTGTCCCTTTTGGGGTCGCGGGGGGTGCTGGATCTTATCTCAGCCGCATTCAGGCGGAAAGCGGGGTACACCCTGGACATCATCACAGGTCCAACACAGATAGACAACATTCACACACTAGGGACCATTTAGTGTTGCCAATCAACCTATCCCCAGGTACATGTCTTGGGAAGTGGGAGGGGCCTATCCCCAGGTGCATGTCTTTGGAAGTGGGAGGGGCCTACCCCCAGGTGCATGTTTTTGGAGGCTTGAGGGGCCTACCCCCAGGTGAATGTCTTTGGAAGTGGGAGGAGCCTATCCCCAGGTGCATGTTTTTGGAGGTGGGAGGGGCCTATCCCCAGGTGCATGTCTTTGGAAGTGGGAGTGGCCTATCCCCAGGTGCATGTCTTTGGAGGTGGGCGGGGCCTACATCTGAGGTCCTCTCCAAGGTTTCTCATAGTCAGCATTGTCACTGGCTTCCCACTGGATGTGAATTCTCCCTGCCCACTGGGTGTGAGTTTTCCTTGCCCTTTTGTGGGTTCTTCCGAGGATGTTGTAGTCGTAATGATTTGTGCAGTCCTTTGAGACATTTGTGATTTGGGGCTATATAAATAAACATTGATTGATTGATTGAAGTGTCTTGCTCAAGGACACAACAGGCGTGACAAGGTTGGTAGAAGGTGGGGATTGAACCAGGAACCCTCAGGTTGCTGGCACGGCCACTCTCCCCACACCTACAACTTATTAAATAAAAACATAGAACAAACTACCAGCAGCGGTAAAGTTTAGATCCATGATGGAAAGAACAAACTGAATGAATGTTTGGAACGGAATACATTTACATATGCATACAAAGTTGTCTTTTTTTATATCATTTTTTTAACTGAATTAAGTAACATGTATGACAACCTTTTCCCAAAACACAACATAGTGAAGTGAATTATATTTATATAGCGCTTTTCTCTAGTGACTCAAAGCGCTTTACATAGTGAAACCCAATATCTAAGTTACATTTAAAGCAGTGTGGGTGGCACTGGGAGCAGGTGGGTAAAGTGTCTTGCCCAAGGACACAACGGCAGTGACTAGGATGGCGGAAGCGGGAATCGAACCTGCAGCCCTCAAGTTGCTGGCACAGCCACTCTACCAACCGAGCTATGCCGCCCATAGAATGTGAGATATAACAGGACAATGCATACGTTTATCATTTCTTTTCTAAACTCTTACGAAAAGGTGCGACCCCAAAAATTTACTGTGGGGCCCCATTTTTATGACTTGATGGGGTCCATGGACCCCATTTTGAGAATTCCTAGCGCCAACACTGCTGTCAACAGAGGAGAAAAAAGGTTTTATTTAAATGGTTGTAAGATACATCCTCAGATGCATGTGTGTGTCCTCTTTTGGGGATTTCAGAATATGGTCAGCCTATGTTTGCAACTACATTATGTTCACTTGCACGCACTCACAACTATCCATCCATCCATTTTCTAACGCTTATTCCCTTTTGGGGTTGCGGGGGGCGCTGGCGCCTATCGCAGCTACAATCGGGCGGAAGGCAGGGTACACCCTGGACAAGTCACCGCCTCATCGCAGGGCCACTCACAACTATGTCATATTTAACTTTGGGGGCTCATTGTTTAAAGGGGAACATTATCAGCAGACCTATGTAAGCGTCAATATATACCTTGATGGTGCAGAAAAAAGACCATCTATTTTTTTAACCGATTTCCGAACTCTAAATGGGTGAATTTTGGCGAATTAAACGCCTTTCTGTTTATCGCGCTGGAGGCGATGACGTCAGAATGTGACGTCGCCGAGGTAACACACCCACCATTTTCATTTTCAACACATTACAAACACCGGGTCTCAGCTCTGTTATTTTCCGTTTTTTGGACTATTTTTTGGAACCTTGGAGACATCATGCCTGGTGGGTGTGTTGTCGGAGGGTGTAACAACACTAACAGGGAGGGATTCAAGTTGCACCACTGGCCCCAAGATGCCAAAGTGTCTGCCGCCAGACCCCCATTGAATGTGCCAGAGTGTCTCCACATTTGAGCGGCGATGCTAAGGCAGACATGGCACAGAGATGTATGGATAACCTGCAGATGCATTTGCAACTATATTACGTTTCCTTCCACCCACGTTTAATGCGAAACAAACACTTACCAATCGACGGATTTAAGTTGCTCCAGTGTCACAAGATGCGAAAGTCCTGATCGTTTGGTCCGCACATTTTACCGGCGATGCTAACGCAGCTATTCGGCCATTCTATGGCTATGAATAGCGTCAATAGCTATTCGCTCAATAGCTTCAGTTTCTTCTTCAATACTTTCATACTCCAACCATCTGTTTCAATACATGCGTGATCTGTTGAATCGCTTAAGTCGCTGAAATCCGAGTTTGAATCCGAGCTAATGTCACTATATCTTGCTGTGGTATTCCCATTGTTTGTTTACATTGGCAGCACTGTGTGACGTCACAGGGAAATGGCCAGTGTCTTCGCAGAGAGCGAAAATAAGGCACTTTAAAGCTTTATTTTGGGATATTCCGAGACCGGTAAAAATTTTGAAAAAAATTCAAAAAATACAACAAGCCACTGGGAACTGACTTTTATTGTTTTTATCCCTTTTGAAATTGTGATAATGTTCGCCTTTAAATGTCCAAGCACACATGTCTTACATCCACGCGTTCAGACAACTTTTAGCAGGTCGCCCCGAGTCTGCGGGTTAAAGGTCAGCAGTTGGCTGTCAATCAATCACTAACCTGACTTCAACTTGATGCTCCTCCTTGTTGCTTCTTCTCCTCTTTTCTTGCAGACCTTCATCCTCCCACTGCGCTACTCTTCTTCTTCAACACAACATATACTTCTTCTTCCACACTTGAAATTACTTAAAATGTCCACTTTGATGATGTTTGGCCAACTCCCGCCTCTCTTTGTTCGCGGCTAACAAGCTAAGCTAGCCCCATTAGCTCCAAAGTCAACTGCGACTAGTTTATATCGACGCAAAACTACCAATATTAGAATAATAGAAAGAGGAGAAGCTGCACTTTTAAACGTAACGTCGCCAGTATTGCTAATGTGAGACAAGAAGGAGATAGACGAGCAGAGACTTGGTCGACTGTTGGATACAAAAATGACGGGTGCGGCAAACCAACTTTGCGCATGCGCACACTATCCGCCATCTTGGGAGTGTTGACGGCAAAGCAGAAGGGACAAAATACATTCGAACTTCGCGTGGTGCGACCTTGCACTGCTGTTTGTTTTAAAGCTGCTTTACAAATTGTGGCCTGCGGTGACTTTTAAACAACCCGCGACAATTTCAAAAAATGCTATTTAATAAAAAAAAAAAAAAAAAAAAAACATTTAAAAGGAGGAATAACAGCGCAAACGGGTGAAATTCAAGAAGAAGTTGTAGTTTTCCATGCCCTTATGTGGGCCTACCGAGGATGTCGAGGTGGTTTGTGTTGTGGTTTGTGCAGCCCTTTGAGACACTAGTGATTTAAGTAAACATTGATTGATTGATTGAAAGCTGCCACACAATTTTTTCTTTGAAGCTGTCATTGCTCACATAATAATGAATCCATGCAACATTGTGCTGAGTCATTGACCTTCTAAAAGTTCAATTACGTCACATCAAAATAAAAAGATTTTTCGGGGAAAATGTTGCATGGTTTGAGTATTTGACATACAAAAAAAGTTGTTTATTTGTACAAAAAGTCCTTCAAACGAACAATGATAAATAATAATAATGACAAAAACGTATGGCCAAAGTTGATTCTAGAGACTTAAGTTTTTTAAAAAAAGTAATACTTATTTTTAACACTTTTACGGGCTTTTTGGATCCCTAAGAATTGTACTTTGATTTTTTTTTTTTAACTATCCTTGATCAAAACATCAATTAATTGTTGTTTTGATCAAGGATAGTTAAAAAAATACAGCTGGGGCGGTTTAGCTCGGTTGGTAGAGTGGCCGTGCCAGCAACTTGAGGGTTGCAGGTTCAATTCCCGCTTCTGCCAACCTAGTCGCTGCCGTTGTGCCCTTGGGCAAGACACTTTACCCACCTGCTCCCAGTGCCACCCACACTGGTTTGAATGTAACTTAGATATCGGGTTTCACTATGTAAAGCGCTTTGAGTCACTTGAGAAATAGTGCTATATAAATATAATTCACAATTCACTAATTTATACTAACTGTGTTATGAAATATAGATCTATTTAAGGCTCCAGTTACATCACATTAAATATTGTATATCATGTGTTTGAGTTACAAAAATTGGGTTTTCTCTGACAAAAAGAGCATGAAACATTTGACTAACTTCATATCGACATTTAGACCTGAAATGTATCTAGAGCGTATAAAAACGTGTTGAATAATAATACAAAACATTTGATTTATTTCCAACAATTTTATGACTGAGACTCTTGGACCAAATTTGAAGAGAAACCTAAAAGTTTAAAAAAATAAAATACAAATGTATAGATTGTGTTGGGCCGATTGTAGCTGAGATAGGCACCAGCGCTCCCCGCTACCCTAAAAGGGAATAAGCGGTATAAAATGGATGGATCGATGGTTTTGAAAATGTCAAGATTTCTCCGGCAGGCTATCATTTTTCAGTGTGGCCCTGGGTGGAACAAAGTTGGACATCACAGTTTTAAAGTACAAACCCTGTTTCCATATGAGTTGGGAAATGGTGTTAGATGTAAATATAAACAGAATACAATGATTTGCAAATCCTTTTCAAGCCATATTCAGTTGAATATGCTACAAAGACAACATATTTCATGTTCAAACTCAAAATGTTATTTTTTTTTTGCAAATAATCATTAACTTCAGAATTTGATGCCAGCAACACGTGACAAAGAAGTTGGGAAAATTGGCAATAAAAACTGATAAAGTTGGGGACTGCTCATCAAACATTTATTTGGAACATCCCACAGGTGTGCAGGCTAATTGGGAACAGGTGGGTGCCATGATTGGGTATAAAAGCAGCTTCCATGAAATGCTCAGTCTTTCACAAGAAACGATGGGGCGAGGTACACCCCTTTGTCCACAACTGTGTGAGCAAATAGTCAAACAGTTTAAGAACAACCTTTCTCAAAGTGACATTGCAAGAAATTTAGGGATTTCAACATCTACGCTCCATAATATCATCAAAAGGTTCAGAGAATCTGGAGAAATCACTCCACGTAAGCGGCATGGCCGGAAACCAACATTGAATGACCATGACCTTCCATCCCTCAGACGGCACTGTATCAAAAACCAACATCAGTCTCTAAAGGATATCACCACATGGGCTCAGGAACACTTCAGAAAACCACTGTCACTAAATACAGTTGGTCGCTACATCTGTAAGTGCAAGTTAAAGCTCTTACTATGCAAAGCGAAAGCCATTTATCAACAACATCCAGAAACGCCGCCGGCTTCTGTGGGCCTGAGATCATCTAAGATGGACTGATGCAAAGTGGAAAAGTGTTATGTAGTCTGAAAAGTCCACATTTCAAATTGGGTTGCACAAACCACTGCGACTTCCTCGGTAGGCCAACATATTGGACATGGTGTCATCCGGACCAAAGGGAAGCCAACCATCAAGACTGTTATCGATGCAAAGTTGAAAGCCAGCATGTGTGATGGTATGGGGGTGCATTAGTGCCCAAGGCATGGCTAACTTACACATCTGTGAAGGCACCATTAATGCTGAAAGGTACATACAGGTTTTGGAACAACATATGCTGCCATCCAAGCGCCGTCTTTTTCATGGACGCCCCTGCTTATTTCAGCAAGACAATGCCAAGTCACATTCAGCACGCGTTACAACAGCGTGGCTTGGTAAAAAAAGAGTGCGGGTACTTTCCTGGCCCGCCTGCAGTCCAGACCTGTCTCCCATGGAAAATGTGTGGTGCATTATGAAGCGTAAAATAGGACAGCGGAGACCCCGGACTGTTGAAGAACTGAAGCTCTACATAAAACAAGAATGGGAAAGAATTCTACTTTCAAAGCTTCAACAATTAGTTTCCTCAGTTCCCAAACGTTTATTGAGTGTTGTTAAAAGAAAAGGTGATGTAACACAGTGGTGAACATGCCCTTTCCCAACTACTTTGGCACGTGTTGCAGCCATGAAATTCTAAGTTGATTATTATTTAAAAAAAATAAAATAAATAAAGTTTATGAGTTTGAACATCAAATATGTTGTCTTTGTAGCATATTCAACTGAATATGGCTTGAAAAGGATTTGCAAATCATTGTATTCTGTTTATATTTACATCTAACACAATTTCCCAACTCATATGGAAACAGGGTTTGTATATTAGGTGTATCCGAATATTAAAATAATGTACCTCTCAAATGTTCGCTCATTGTACATTAAGCATAACACTTTGTAATACATGTGTTGTACGCACACATAAATCCTCAGCTGCTTCAAGTGTCATTTCTCCAGAATAAAGCTCTTCATCTTTTGATATTTGTATGTGTTTCGATTATTACGAGTGTCAGTGTTAACAATGTATTTTTCACATAATGAGTATAAATCACGAATTGAAGCGATACTTTATTAATCTCCTGAAGGAAATTATGATTTTAGTAAAACAAAGTATATTTACAAACAGACTAACACATCACAGCATATCGTATTTACTTTTCAATTCACCTGGTCGTCCTCGTCGGAGTCACCTTTCAGCCTCCTCTTTAACTCGGTGTGCATCCTCATGTGACGAACCAATACGGTCCGATATCGAAAACTCATGGAACAGACTGAGCAGGTAAAAGGCTTCTCTCCAGTATGAATTCTGGAGTGATTGACCAAATTCGCGTTTTGAGAAAATCTCCGACCGCACAATGAGCAAGAAAAGGGTTTCTCTCCTGTGTGTCTTCTTGAGTGTCGGATTAAATTTGCATTTTGAGTGAATTTTTGACCGCACACAGAGCAGGTGAAAGGTTTCTCCCCTGTGTGTATTCGTGTGTGCCTTATCAAATGTGCACTGTGAGAAAATCTATGGCCGCAGAACGAGCAAGGGAAAGGTTTCTCCTTGGCATGCGTTCGCCTGTGTTTGTACAGTGTTGAACGATGACCAAAGCTTTTCTTGCAGATTGAGCAGGAGAAGTGTTTCCTCACGTGCGACATCATTTGATCGCGGCAAGAAAATCGTTTCTTGCAAACTGAGCACGTGAAAGGTTTCTCATCCGTGTGATTTCTCATGTGTCTTTTCAGGTTCCCCTTGTTAGCAAAGGTTTTGTCACAGCGAGAGCATTGGAAGCGTGTGTTCTTAGCGTGATGTGTTTGATCAGCTTTAGAGTCCTCGTCATCAGTGTCTGCTGACTGTATGTCCTCACTATCTGATAGTGGAGCAATGAGGTGGTCTTCATCAGCTTCTGTCGCCACGTGTCGAGTCAAGCTGCTGCTCGGAGGCTCCTCTTCACTTTCACCTCTGACCTCATCATATTCACTCTTCACAATGACACCGATGGCCGGGAACGTCTCCAGTCCTTCAAGATGCTCCCCCAGCATTTCTTCTTTAATGAGGGGCTGCAGAGGTTTCTTCCGCTTTGCCCTGGAATTGCCTGCAGACACAAGAAGACAAAAATAAGTGTCGGAAGAGGAAGATGAAGACAGAATGTGCCCCAGCCATCAAAACTGTTACATTAGCATATAAGGCAGGTGTGTCCAATGTGCGGCCCGAGAGCCATTTGTGAATGGCCCCCGGCCCATTCTAAAAAATACTATGATACAAATTTTAAAGGGGAACATTATCACAATTTCAAAAGGGTTAAAAACAATAAAAATCAGTTCCCAGTGGCTTGTTGTATTTTTTGAAGTTTTTTTCAAAATTTTACCGGTCCTGGAATATCCCTAAAAACAGCTTGAAAGTGCTTGATTTGTGCTATTTGCGATGTGACTGTACTGTCCATTTCCCTGTGACGTCACACAGTGCTGCCAATGTAAACAAACAATGGGAATACCACAGCAAGATATAGCGACATTAGCTCGGATTCAAACTCGGATTTCAGCGACTTAAGCGATTCAACAGATTACGCATGTATTGAAACAGATGGTTGGAGTATGAAAGTATTGAAGAAGAAACTGAAGCTACTGAGCGAATAGCTATTGACGCTATTCATAGCCATAGCATGGCCGAATAGCTGCGTTAGCATCGCCGGTAAAATGTGCGGACCAAACGATCAGGACTTTCGCATCTTGTGACACTGGAGCAACTTAAATCCGTCGATTGGTAAGTGTTTGTTTCGCATTAAATGTGGGTGGAAGGAAACGTAATATAGTTGCAAATGCATCTGCAGGTTATCCATACATCTCTGTGCCATGTCTGCTTTAGCACCGCCGGTAAATAGCATGTTAGCATCGATTAGCGTGGCATGTTAGCATGGATTAGCTGGCAGTCAACATCAACAAAACTCACCTTTGTGATTTTGTTGACTTTACAGTTGTAAATGCATCTGCAGGTTATCCATACATCTCTGTGCCATGTCTGTCTTAGCATCGCCGGTCAAATGTGGAGACACTCTGGCACATTCAATGGGGGTCTGGCGGCAGACACTTTGGCATCTTGGGGCCAGTGGTGCAACTTGAATCCCTCCCTGTTAGTGTTGTTACACCCTCCGACAACACACCCACCAGGCATGATGTCTCCAAGGTTCCAAAAAATAGTCCAAAAAACGGAAAATAACAGAGCTGAGACCCGGTGTTTGTAATGTGTTGAAAATGAAAATGGTGGGTGTGTTACCTTGGCGACGTCACATTCTGACGTCATCGCCTCCAGCGCGATAAACAGAAAGGCGTTTAATTCGCCAAAATTCACCCATTTAGAGTTCGGAAATCGGTTAAAAAAATAGATGGTCTTTTTTCTGCACCATCAAGGTATATATTGACGCTTACATAGGTCTGCTGATAATGTTCCCATTTAAACATAAAAAAGTGTAATAAAAGAGTAAACAGTGACATATAACAAGAATGAGTTGCAATGTTGACACTAATAACACAAAGCTGCCATGCGGACTGTTATTGACCTGCTCAAGGCTCCAATTACTTCACTGGAACAATTTCACTTTCAAATATTTTGGGGGGATAATATTGCATATTTTGTGCGAACAAAGTTCGAGATGCTACCTCAGTAGAAGCATTTAAGTCAATCAATCAATCAATCAATGTTTACTTATATAGCCCTAAATCACTAGTGTCTCAAAGGGCTGCACAAACCACTACGACATCCTCGGTAGGCCCACATAAGGGCAAGGAAAACTCACACCCAGTGGGACGTCGGTGACAATGATGACTATGAGAACCTTGGAGAGGAGGAAAGCAATGGATGTCGAGCGGGTCTAACATGATACTGTGAAAGTTCAATCTATAATGGATCCAACACAGTCGCGAAAGTCCAGTCCAAAGCGGATCCAACACAGCAGCGAGAGTCCCATCCATAGCGGAGCCAGCAGGAAACCATCCCAAGCGGAGGCGGATCAGCAGCGCAGAGATGTCCCCAGCCGATACACAGGCAAGCAGTACATGGCCACCGGATCGGATCGGACCCCCTCCACAAGGGAGAGTGGGACATAGAAGAAAAAGAAAAGAAACGGCAGATCAACTGGTCTAAAAAGGGAGTCCATTTAAAGGCTAGAGTATACAGATGAGTTTTAAGGTGAGACTTAAATGCTTCTAAAGTCTCACCTTAAAACTCATCTGTATACTTTAGCCTTTAAATAGACCTCCTTTTTAGACCAGGTGATCTGCCGCTTCTTTTCTTTTTTCTCCTAGATCCCCCCCTCCCTTGTGGAGGGGGTCCGGTCCGATGACCATGGATGAAGTAATAGCTGTCCAGAGTCGGGACCCAGGATGGACCGCTCGCCTGTGCATCGGTTGGGGACATCTCTACGCTGCTGATCCGCCTCCGCTTGAGATGGTTTCCTGTGGACGGGACTCTGGCTGCTGTCTTGGATCCGCTTTGAACTGAACTCTCGCGGCTGTGTTGGAGCCACTATGGATTGAACTTTCACAGTATCATGTTAGACCCGCTCCACATCCATTGCTTTCGGTCCCCTAGAGGGGGGGGTTGCCCACATCTGAGGTCCTCTCCAAGGTTTCTCATAGTCAGCATTGTCACTGGCGTCCCACTGGATGTGAATTCTCCCTGCCCACTGGGTGTGAGTTTTCCTTGCCCTTTTGTGGGTTCTTCCGAGGATGTTGTAGTCGTAATGATTTGTGCAGTCCTTTGAGACATTTGTGATTTGGGACTATATAAATAAACATTGATTGATTGATTTAAAAAGGGCATCAAACAACCAAAGAAATATGAAAAAAAAATAGAATATTATTATCAAGAGATCTACAGACTTCCGCGTTAAATGTTAAAAAAAATGTAAATATAAATTTGGCTTTTTTTCAACACTTCTTCTTTTTTTTTCTTATTATTATTATTTATTGACCTATCTAGTGTTCCAATTACTTCACATCAAATATTCCACTTGAAAATGTTTTGGGGAAAAACGTTGCATAGTTTGTGTGTTTGCCATATAACTAAGGGTTTTGACATAAAAGGCATGAACATAAAAACAATATTAAAAAAAACTTTATAACGACAGATAGACCTGAAGTTGATCTCGAGATTCAAGCAGTAAATGAAAAAAATAATAATTTATTACTTATTTCTAAAATGTTTATGACTGAGACCCTTCTGCAGACCGGGGACCAAACTTGAGGACAGCCATAAAGGTAAAAAACAGCAACTATTGTATTGCTTCTAACAAAAGGGAAAAATAACAACATGGCCCCCGCATACTTTGATTTTTCAGTCTGCGGCCCTCAGTGGAAAAAGTTTGGACACCCCTGATATAAGGGATGAAGTCAATTGTCTCACATTTCACACAACTGAGCTTGGGGAGACTAGGTCACTTATCTGGACACATGAAAACACCACATTGACAGTCAAAAACTGCAAAATAAAGAGCTAACTTGTGCTTTCTCAGGTGTTCAAACTGTGGTAGATCGAGGCTGTGCAACGCAAGCCAGAACAAACAAGGAGAGAGGAAGTAGAAAACTTTTTACCACATCCACAAAGATCCCAAAAGATGAAAAGTGCAAAACCCAAAAGCAGTGAAGTTGTCACCTTGTGTAAATGCTAAATAAAAAGAGAATACAACGTATTCTTTTCCACTTCTATTCAATTGAATAGACTGCAAAGACAAGATATTTCATCTTCACACTGACAAACTTTGTTATTTTTGCAAATATTAGCTCATTTGGAATTTGATGCCTGCAACATGTCTCAAAAAAGCTGGCACAAGTGGCAAAAAAGACTGAGAAAGTTGAGGAATGCTCATCAAACACTTATTTGGAACAACCCACAGGTGAACAGGCTAATAGTGAACAGGTGGGTGCCATGATTGGGTATAAAAGAAACTTCCGTGAAATGCTCACTCATTCACAAACAAGGACGGGGCGAGGGTCACCACTTTGTCAACAAATGCTTGAGCAAATTGTTTAAAAACAACATTTGTCAAGGAGCTATTGCAAAAAATTTAGGGATTTCACCATCTACGCTCCGTAATATCATCAAACGGTGCAGAGAATCTGGAGAAATCACTGCACGTAAGCGGCAAGCCCGTGACTTTCGATCCCTGCATGAAAAAGCCACATCAGTGTGTAAAAGATATCACCACATGGGCTCAGGAACACTTCAGAAAACACTGTCAGTAACTACAGTTGGTCGCTACATCTGTAAGTGCAAGTTAAAACTCTGCTATGCAAAGCCAAAGCCATTTATCAACAACACCCAGAAACGCTTCGCTGGGCCTGAGCTCATTTAAGATGGACTGATGCAAAGTGGAAAAGTTTTCTGTGGTCTGAGGTGAGGAGTCCACATTTCAAATTGTTTTTGGAAACTGTGGACGTGGTGTCCTCCGGACCAAAGAGGAAAAGAACTATCCGGACTGTTCTGGGCGCAAAGTAAAAAAGGCAGCATGTGTGATGGTATATACTACAACTGATTAACAATGGCAGATTTGCGCAAAGCCCTTCGGGTAAACCTTTACCATATATGTCGTCTGGACCAAAGGGGAAGCGAACCATCCAGACTGTTATCCACGCAAAGTGTAAAAGCCAGCATGTGTGATGGTATGGGGGTGCATTAGTGCCCAAGGCATGGGTAACTTACACATCTGTGAAGGCACCATTAATGCTGAAAGGTACATACAGCTTTTGGAACAACATATGCTGCCATCTAAGTGCTGTCTTTTAATGGACGCCCCTGCTTATTTTAGCAAGACAATACCAAGCCACATTCAGCACGTGTTACAACAGCGTCGTTTGGTACAAAAAAAAAGAGTGTGGGTACTTTCCTGGCCCGCCTGCAGTCCAGACCTGTCTCCTATGGAAAATGTGTGGCGCATTATGAAGCGTAAAATAGGACAGCGGAGACCCCGGACTGTTGAAGGACTGAAGCTCTACATAAAACAAGAATGGGAAAGAATTCCACTTTCAAAGCTTCAACAAATAGTTTCCTCAGTTCCCAAACCTTTATTGAGTGTTGTTAAAAGAAAAAGGTGATGTAACACAGAGGTGAACATGCCCTTTCCCAACTACTTTGGCACGTGTTGCAGCCATTAATTTCAAAGTGAATTATTATTTGCAAAAAAAAATAAAGTTTATGAGTTTGAACATCAAATATGTTGTCTTTGTAGCATATTCAACTGAATATGGCTTGAAAAGGATTTGCAAATCATTGTATTCTGTTTATATTTACATCTAACACAACCTCCCAACTCATATGGAAACAGGGTTTGTACATAAAAACGGGTACAAACAGGCAATAAAGTTTGCTTTGTATCCGAAAAGGCAACAGCGCAGGATACATGTACATGTACGAGCCAGTCTGCCTCACAACAAAGGGATTGAGGAAAAAGAAGGAACTTATATACTACAACGTCGGACTACAACTGATTAACAATGGCAGACTCGCGCAAAGCCCTTTGGGTAAATCTTTACCATATATGGAGAGTCCCGTTGAAATAACTAAGGCAAAATTTGTAAGAAAAATAAAGTAAAAAAATTGAGTAAATGGAGTAAGTTGGGAAGATTGTTTTGTAAATATCTCGCCGTGCCTCCATGGTTTGATGAAACATTTCCGGGGCTTATGGGGATCAAGTACACAAAAACAGGTACCAACAGCCCAAAAAGGTTGCTTTTGTAAAATAGGACCCCTTTTAAATAAACATTATAAGAGTTGGTTATGTTTAAAAAATGAAGTTTTGTGTTGATTTGTTAAACATTGGTGGGACTATCCTTTTATAGTCATGTGAACTAAACTACTGGTAGTCACGTGAGGTCCGGAGCTCTATATATGGACATGCTGGTTGGAAATAATAGTTTAAATATATAATATATAATATAATGAGCATTTAAGACTGTTGCTGAAAAGAAAACACGACTGAAGTGTTTGTCTCACTGTGGTTTTAGACCAGTGGTTCTTAACCTTGTTGGAGGTACCAAACCCCGTTAGTTTTATATGTGCATTCATTGAACACTTCTTAGTGAAAAATAAAATGTTTTTTTTTTCAAATTCAAGACAAAGTTATGAGTTTTTGGTAACACTTTAGAATGGAGAACATATTCTAGGTAACAAAGACTTAATTTAGAGGTATTTGGTTAGGGTTTGGGTTAGAGCATGGGTGTCAAACTCTGGCTCGCCGTGTAATTTAATTTGGCCCTTGAGGCAATATCAAATTAGAATTAAAGCTGGCCTGCCGGTGTTACAGCGTCGGTGCTGCTGTAACATCACATTCACCGCTAATACTCATACTTGCCAACCCTCCTAATTTTCCCGGTAGACTCCCGAAGTTCAGTGCCCCTCCCGAAAATCTCCCGGGGCAAGCATTCTCCCGAATTTCTACCGATTTCTTCCTGGACAACTATATTGAGGGCGTGCATTTAAGGCACTGCCTTTAGCGTTCTCTACAACCTGTCATCACGTCCGCTTTTCCTCCATACTAACAGCGTGTCACATGATATTTGTGGCTTTTACACACACACACAAGTGAATGCAAGGCATACTTGGTCAACAGCCATACAGGTCACACTGAGGGTGGCCGTATAAACAACTTTAGCACTGTTACAAATATGCGCCACAATGTGAACCCACACCAAACAAGAATGACAAACACATTTCGGGTGAACATCCGCACCGTAACACAACAGAACAAAAACCCAGAACCCCTTGCAGCACCAACTCTTCCAGCAAACTGACCAATAATTAACGTTTTATTCATGCATTTTCTCTTGCTACTTCAAGGCTTGAATGTTTGGTTCATTCATTATTGTTATTTTATTTTCAAATGTATTATTAGCCTGTGGAAAAAAAATTTATATTTACCTCAGAAGATTGCAAATTATTATTATTATTTGAAACTGGATTTTGCATGTCACTAAAGTTATATAAGCCTTGCTTGTTCAATATTTAATGCAAAACTTGTTTGGGTCCCTATTAAAAGGTTCATTTGTTCAACCTTGGCCCGTGGCTTTGTTCCGTTTAAAATTTTGGCCCACTCTGTATTTGAGTTTGACACCCCTGTGTTAGAGGGGTAGAGGGTTATAATAAGGCCATGTCGAATAAGGCATTAATAAGTACATAATGATGACTAGTTAAGAGCCAATATGTTACTAATTTGCATGTTAAAAAGTAACTAATTAATGGTGACTATGTTCCCCATACTAAAGTGTTACCATGTTTAATTACTGGTGCACAAAATGAACCGTGTTCAAAAAACAAAACCAACACAGTGCATGAACTCACAACAAATTACACAGCTGTTGCCGTATCTGTAATACCCTAATAGGGAGAAGTTTTTATTGACACGATGAGTTCGGTGTGTTTTGACCCCCGCCGGACCCCTGAGGCCGACTCACCGAACCCCTGGGGTTCCTTCGAACCCAGGTTAAGAACCACTGCTCTAGACATCATGGACATGACATCCATTAAAATACCAAGTGATCAAATCCATGCAATAGATCCAAGCATAGACATGTTGTAAGGTAGCATGCAGCACTACTGTCTACTGGTGCTGACGAGACGCGGGGCCGCCATCTTGGAGTGGTGATGCGCTCCACTCAGTGCAATTCATTTGGCAGGAGCAATGAACTGTCAGCACATTTCCTTGATTGATTGATTGATTGAATGATACTTTTATCAGTAGATTGCACAGTTCAGTACATATTCTGTACAATTGACCACTAAATGGTAACACCCGAATAAGTTTTTCAACTTGTTTAAGTCGGGGTCCACCTTCATCCATTCATGGTAATCAATTCATCTTACCTCACTAAATACCACTCATTTTCACCCCCTTTTTCTCTCATAAGTGTAGCTATGACAAAGGACACTTGTTTTATTATTCATAGTTTGCTTAACAGTAATAAAATATTCTTATATGCTATAAGTGAGCAGAACAAAACTGGTAAAATAATCCCAGAGAAGAGGGTAAAAAAGGTCAGCTATTTTTAAGTTGAAGAAACAATATGATGAGGTTATATATACATGCTACATAAACTATGTATGAATACATTAGATATCTATATATCTTATAGACTGTATCTCTGTTGCTGCAGCATTCTGTCTTGACACTTTGTATTGATATTTTATATTACATTCTTCTCTTAAATGATCATGTTTACACTGATTGTTTTATATGTATTTTTCATGTATGTCACTTTGGATGAAAGCGTCTGCCAAATACTTCAACATAAAACACCAGAAAGTCTTTATATCAGCTAAAACCACCAATCTGTTTCACTGGATTCACAATAAAAGCAAATTCTGTCTTAGCCAACAATGTTAGTATTTGAATATTGTTACTTGAAGACTTATTCCTGCTTACAATTATACTGTTAAGAAAGTATTGTCTAATACTTTGACTAAAATGAGAAAGCATCATAATCAGGGGCGGCTGGTGAATTTTGTTTTAGGTGGGGCTGAAAGTTTGTAAAGCAAAGCCCTGTAGGGGGTCATCCTCCCCCAGAAGATTTAAAGCGCTATACAAGTACAACCCATTTATCATTTTATTTATTTATCATTTGTGATTTTCACATACAAATGAAGCATTCTGCTGCATTCTGACAAAATAATGAAGACAAAATAGAACATTTCATAGGTTTGCAGAGAACTATATACAACATACACACTGGAGGCATGATGCCAACATAGGTTTGCAGAGAACTATTACTGTTATTCAAGTATGACATTTTGAAATGTAATTCATTTCAATGACAAGCAATTCTATTATGGTCATACTCTTGTTTGCTAGCGGCTACCATTTAACTACTATTGAAGATCTTTGCTCCTTCTCAACTCTGTGCTAATATTCTTTTCACAAAATACAACCAATAGTACGTTAATGTTAAATCTGACTTGTGAAAAGTAATCCCCCGATTCCTGTTTTTAACAGTCTGCTCTTTTGAGTAGGAAAAGGCTGAACACTATCTTTGTTTTCTACGTGTCAACTGTCAGTTTAGCATCTTTGTTTTCTACCTGTCAACTGTCAGTTTAGCATCTTTGTTTTCTACGTGTCAACTGTCAGTTTAGCATCTTTGTTTTCTACCTGCCAACTGTCAGTTTAGCATCTTTGTTTTCTACCTGCCAACCGTCAGTTTAGCATCTTTGTTTTCTACCTGTCAACTGTCAGTTTGGCATCTTTGTTTTCTAGCTGTCAACTGTCAGTTCAGCATCTTTGTTTTCTACCTGTCAACTGTCAGTTAAGCATCTTTGTTTTCTACCTGTCAACTGTCAGTTCAGCATCTTTGTTTTCTACCTGTCAACTGTCAGTTTAGCATCTTTGTTTTCTACTTGTCAACTGTCAGTTTAGCATCTTTGTTTTCTACCTGTCAACTGTCCATTTTTGCATATTTGTTTTCTACCTGTCACCTATCAGTTTAGCATCTTTGTTTTCTACCTGTCAACTGTCAGTTTAGCATCTTTATATTCTACCTGTCAACTGTCAGTTTGGCATCTTTGTTTTCTACCTGTCAACTGTCAGTTTAGCATATTTTTTTTCTACCAGCCAACTGTCAGTTTAGCATCTTTGTTTTCTACCTGTCAACCATCAGTTTAGCATCTTTGTTTTCTACCTGTCAACTGTCAATTTAGCATCTTTGTTTTCTACCTGTCAACTGTCACTTTAACATCTTTGTTTTCTACCTGTCAACTGTCAATTAACATCTTTGTTTTCTACCTGTCAGCTGTCAGTTTAGCATCTTTGTTTTCTACCTGTCAACTGTCAGTTTAGCATCTTTGTTTTCTACCTACCAACTGTCAGTTTAGCATTTTGTTTTCTACCTGTCAACTGTCAGTTTAGCATCTTTGTTTTCTACCTGTCAACTGTCAGTTTAGCATCTTTGTTTTCTACCTGTCAACTGTCAGTTTGGCATCTTTGTTTTCTACCTGTCAACTGTCAGTTTAGCATCTTTGTTTTCTACCTGTCAACTGTCAGTTTAGCATCTTTTTTTCTACCTGTCAACTGTCAGTTCAGCATTTTTGTTTTCTACTTGTCAACTGTCAGTTTGGCATCTTTGTTTTCTACCTGTCAACTGTCAATTTAGCATCTTTGTTTTCTACCTGTCAACTGTCAGTTTAGCATCTTTGTTTTCTACCTGTCAACTGTCAGTTTAGCATATTTGTTTTCTACCAGCCAACTGTCAGTTTAGCATCTTTGTTTTCTACCTGTCAACCATCAGTTTAGCATCTTTGTTTTCTACCTGTCAACTGTCAATTTAGCATCTTTGTTTTCTACCTGTCAACTGTCACTTTAACATCTTTGTTTTCTACCTGTCAACTGTCAATTAACATCTTTGTTTTCTACCTGTCAGCTGTCAGTTTAGCATCTTTGTTTTCTACCTGTCAACTGTCAGTTTAGCATCTTTGTTTTCTACCTACCAACTGTCAGTTTAGCATTTTGTTTTCTACCTGTCAACTTAGCATCTTTTTTTCTACCTGTCAACTGTCAGTTCAGCATTTTTGTTTTCTACTTGTCAACTGTCAGTTTGGCATCTTTGTTTTCTACCTGTCAACTGTCAATTAACATCTTTGTTTTCTACCTGTCAACTGTCAGTTTAGCATCTTTGTTTTCTACCTGTCAACTCTCAGTTTAGCATCTTTGTTTTCTACCTGTCAACTGTCAGTTTAGCATCTTTGTTTTCTACCTGTCAACTGTCAGTTTAGCATCTTTGTTTTCTACCTGTCAACTGTCAGTTTGGCATCTTTGTTTTCTACCTGTCAACTGTCAGTTTAGCATCTTTGTTTTCTACCTGTCAACTGTCAGTTTAGCATCTTTGTTTTCTACCTGTCAACTGTCAGTTTAGCATCTTTGTTTTCTACCTGTCAACTGTCAGTTTAGCATCTTTGTTTTCTACCTGTCAACTGTCAGTTTAGGCTGCTCGCTGGCTCCTCATCACCACTTCAAGATGGCGGCCCAATTTCTTGCGTCACAGCAGCCAATACTGCGTCTACTTATAACATGTGGCTTCCAACAAGCTTTCCTGCCTTTGTTTCCGGTAGTCAGCAGAATGACGTCACATTCAGCCTGATAGTTGACCCCCAGCGCCCCCTGCTGGCCGATCAAAGTAGTACAGAAGGACACAGACCCAACGTAAACCCCATATTTGTGTCCAACAGCAGTGATGAAGAAGTAAACAAACCTTTTCTGTGAGCCACAACTTGATGTTTGCTGAAAAGAGCGTCCAGTAGTTGACGTTGTCGCTCGTTCTCCTCTTTTCTTCTAGAAAGTTCCTCCTCGTATTCTGCTATGGTTCTTTCTAACACTACAAATATTTCTTCCACAGCAGCAGTTAGTCGCTGCTTCACCAACACTCTCAGCATTTCTACTTTGCACATTTTCACACTTTCAACTCACACTTAGCGACCTGTCGATCACTTCCGCTTTGTCTCTTTTGTTAGCAGCTGGCGAGCTAAGCTAAGCTAGCTAGCGAGCTAAGCTAGCGTGAAAGAGAGACGACTTATCCTGACAAAAAAGATGAAATATCGACGACTATTGCTTTGTGTTATGCAAAGAAACACACATCTAGAATGACAGACTATCGACGTGACGTAGGCGCAACTACAAACACAATAACGACGCCGTATGGCTAAAGTTCATCTTCGTGGTCAGGTGCTGCGATTACGTCATAGCTACGGCAAGTCCACTTGGACAAATGTGTGGCTGCCCAAACACATTAACATTATAGGCTTTTTTATTCATATATTAAACATTGTAAACACACAATATATAAAGCTGGGGTCCCAAACCTCTTGAAACCAAGAGCTACTTCTTGGGTACTGATTAATCCGAAGGGCTACCAGTTTGATACACACTTAAATAAATTGCCAAAAATAGCCAATTTGCTCAATTTACCTTTATATATATATATATATATATATATATATATATATATATATATATATATATATATATATATATATATATATACATATATATATATATAAAAGTTTTTCTGTCCATCATTCCGTCGTACATTTCTTTCCTTTTTTTGTAGAGAATAAATGAGGAAAAAACACTTAATTCAACCGTTTAAAAGAGGAGAAAACACACAAAAAAAGAAAATTACATTTTGAAACATAGTTTATTTTCAATTTCGACTCTTTAAAATTCAAAATTCAACCAAAACAAATTAAGAGAAAAACTAGCTAATTCGAATCGTTTTGAAAAAATTAAAAAAATAATTTATGGAACACCATTATTAATTTTCCCTGATTAAGATTATTTTTTTAATTTTGATGACATGTTTTAAATAGGTTAAAATCCAATCTGCACTTTATTAGAATATATAACAAATTGGAACAAGTTATATTTCTAACAAAGATAAATCATTATTTCTTCTAGATGTTCCAGAACAAAAAATTTAAAAGAAATTCAAAAGACTTTAAAATAAGATTTAAATTTGATTCTAAAGATTTCCTAGATTTGCCGGAATATTTTTCTTTAATTTTAATCATAATAAGTTTGAAGAAATATTTTACAAATATTCTTCGTCGAAAAAACAGAAGTTAAAATGAAGAATTAAATTAAAATGTATTTATTATTCTTTACAACAAAAAAATAAATGTACTTGAACATTGATTTAAATTGTCAGGAAAGAAGAGGAAGGAATTTAAAAGGTAAAAAGGTATATGTGTTTAAAAATCCTACAATCATTTTTAAGGTTGTATTTTTTCTCTAAAATTGTCTTTCTGAAAGTTATAAGAAGCAAAGTTAAAAAAATTATGAATTTATTTAAACAAGTGAAGACCAAGTCTTTAAAATATTTTCTTGGATTTTCAAATTCTATTTGAGTTTTGTTTCTCTTAGAATTAAAAATGTCGAGCACAGCGATACCAGCTTGCTAGTAAATAAATACATTTTAAAAAATCGAGGCAGCTCACTGGTAAGTGCTGCTATTTGAGCTATTTTTAGAACAGGCCAGCGGGCGACTCATCTGGTCCTTACGGGCGACCTGGTGGCCGCGGGCACCGCGTTGGTGACCCCTGATCTAAAGAATAAAACGTATCTAAATATTAAAATAAATAAAATGTATATTTTTTTTACCGAAATTTTAAAAGATACATAATATGTTTATTACATGTGGTCTGGGGACATATACTTACAATTACAAAACACATTTCTAATTTACAAAAGAGAGAGAAAAAATTGAACTGGATTTTCAAGATTCAACAATTATTAATAAAGGTACAGATTTAACGATCTTGTAGATCAGTGCTCAGTCAATTTTGTCAAGACAGAAGTGTGTATAATAGACTGTATTTATATTATTCACATGTGAATAATGCTGTACAATAGACTACATTTATGTTATTCAAATGTGAATAATGCTGCATAATAGACTGTATTTATATTATTCACATGTGAATAATGCTGTATAATAGACTGTATTTATATTATTCACATGTGAATAATGATGTATAATAGACTGTATTTATATTATTCACATGTGAATAATGCCGTATAATAGACTTTATTTATATTATTTACATGTGAATAATGCTGTATAATAGACTTTATTTATATTATTTACATGTGAAAAATGCTGTATAATAGACTGTATTTATATTATTTACATGTGAATAATGCTGTATAATAGACTGTATTTATATTATTCACATGTGAATAATGCTGTATAATAGACTGTATTTACATTATTCACATGTGAATAATGCTATATAATAGACTTTATTTATATTATTTACATGTGAATAATGCTGTATAATAGACTGTATTTATATTATTCACGTGTGAATAATGCTGTATAATAGACTGTATTTATATTATTCACATATGAAAAATACCCAAGTGTTTATTGTCTATTTTAAGCAAACTGTGGTGGTGAATTTCCCCCAGGGATCAATAAAGTATTTATATTCTATTCTATCGCGTCTTGGCTCGTCAAAGTTATTCTAGATCATAAATCATGCCTCTTATCTGGATAGTAGGAGGATTTAGTCTTGACGAAGAAGTTGTTCATCTGTTACATATAATTTATACATGGAGATGGAGACAAACACACAATGAAGACAGTCTCTGCATGGAGGGAAACATTTCCTGGTTTGTGTGCATCATGATTAATTCTTCATCTAAACGGCAAGATATGGACATCCTATCAAGTCGTCACCAAAGTGAGAGCAGACATTTACAGTAAGTTAGCGTTTTATTATGTTGATGGTTTGTATTTCTTGTTTAGCACTTAGCAATACTGCTACATGATGCTCAGTGTTAGCATGTGGCTTCTACAACTTGTAGCTCCTCCTCCTTAAAGTCAGGATTAACAATGGAAGGTTCTGGATCATAATTTTGCCGAAAGTAGTAATTGGCTCTCACAAAGTCTGCATTATTTGCATTGTTGTTGATGGGGAAGGGATCTGGGCTCCCTGCCACCACGTAATGAGGAATGCTCATCAAACACTTATTTGGAACATCCCACAGGTGTGCAGGCTAATTGGGAACAGGTGGGTGCCATGATTGGCTATAAAAGCAGCTTCCATGAAATGCTCACTCATTCACAAACAAGGACGGAGCGAGGGTCACCACTTTGTCAACAAATGCCTGAGCAAATTGTTGAAGAACAACTTTTCTCAAACAGCTATTGCAAGGAATTTAGGGATTTCACCATCTACGCTCCGTGATATCATCAAAATGTTCAGAGAATGCGTAGAAATCACTGCACGTAAGCGGCAAGCCCGTGACTTTTGATCCCTCAGGCGGTACTGCATGAAAAAGCCACATCAGTGTGTAAAGGATATCACCACATGGGCTCAGGAACACTTCATAAAACCACCGTCAGTAACTACAGTTGGTCGCTACATCTGTAAGTGCAAGTTAAAACTCTACTATGCAAAGCCAAAGCCATTTATCAACAACACCCAGAAACGCTTCGCTGGGCCTGAACTCATCTAAGATGGACTGATGCAAAGTGGAAAAGTGTTATGTGGTCTGACGAGTCCGCATTTCAAATTGTTTTTGGAAACTGGGAATGTTGCGTCCTCCGGACCAAAGAGGAAAAGAACGATTGGGACTGTTCTAGAGTCAAAGTGTGGTAGTCAGCATGTGTGATGGTATGGGGGTGTATTAGTGATTGTTGTAGGGTGAAAGTGTTGTAGTCAGCATGTGTGATGGTATGGGGGTGTATTAGTGGTTGTTGTAGGGTGAAAGTGTTGTAGGCAGCATGTGTGATGGTATGGGGGTGTATTAGTGATTGTTGTAGGGTGAAAGTGTTGTAGTCAGCATGTGTGATGGTATGGGGGTGTATTAGTGATTGTTGTAGGGTGAAAGTGTTGTAGTCAGCATGTGTGATGGTATGGGGGTGTATTAGTGGTTGTTGTAGGGTGAAAGTGTTGTAGTCAGCATGTGTGATGGTATGGGGGTGTATTAGTGATTGTTGTAGGGTGAAAGTGTTGTAGTCAGCATGTGTGATGGTATGGGGGTGTATTAGTGGTTGTTGTAGGGTGAAAGTGTTGTAGTCAGCATGTGTGATGGTATGGGGGTGTATTAGTGATTGTTGTAGGGTGAAAGTGTTGTAGTCAGCATGTGTGATGGTATGGGGGTGTATTAGTGATTGTTGTAGGGTGAAAGTGTTGTAGTCAGCATGTGTGATGGTATGGGGGTGTATTAGTGATTGTTGTAGGGTGAAAGTGTTGTAGTCAGCATGTGTGATGGTATGGGGGTGTATTAGTGGTTGTTGTAGGGTGAAAGTGTTGTAGTCAGCATGTGTGATGGTATGGGGGTGTATTAGTGATTGTTGTAGGGTGAAAGTGTTGTAGTCAGCATGTGTGATGGTATGGGAGTGTATTAGTGATTGTTGTAGGGTGAAAGTGTTGTAGTCAGCATGTGTGATGGTATGGGGGTGTATTAGTGATTGTTCTAGAGTCAAAGTGTTGTAGTCAGCATGTGTGATGGTATGGGGGTGTATTAGTGGTTGTTCTAGGGTCAAAGTGTGGTAGTCAGCATGTGTGATGGTATGGGGGTGTATTAGTGATTGTTCTAGAGTCAAAGTGTTGTAGTCAGCATATGTGATGGTATAGGGGTGTATTAGTGATTGTTGTAGGGTGAAAGTGTTGTAGTCAGCATGTGTGATGGTATGGGGGTGTATTAGTGATTGTTGTAGGGTGAAAGTGTTGTAGTCAGCATGTGTGATGGTATGGGGGTGTATTAGTGATTGTTCTAGAGTCAAAATGTTGTAGTCAGCATGTGTGATGGTATGGGGGTGTATTAGTGATTGTTCTAGAGTCAAAATGTTGTAGTCAGCATGTGTGATGGTATGGGGGTGTATTAGTGATTGTTCTAGAGTCAAAATGTTGTAGTCAGCATGTGTGATGGTATGGGGGTGTATTAGTGATTGTTCTAGAGTCAAAATGTTGTAGTCAGCATGTGTGATGGTATGGGGGTGTATTAGTGATTGTTGTAGGGTGAAAGTGTTGTAGTCAGCATGTGTGATGGTATGGGGGTGTATTAGTGATTGTTGTAGGGTGAAAGTGTGGTAGTCAGCATGTGTGATGGTATGGGGGTGTATTAGTGATTGTTGTAGGGTGAAAGTGTTGTAGTCAGCATGTGTGATGGTATGGGGGTGTATTAGTGGTTGTTCTAGGGTGAAAGTGTTGTAGTCAGCATGTGTGATGGTATGGGGGTGTATTAGTGATTGTTGTAGGGTGAAAGTGTTGTAGTCAGCATGTGTGATGGTATGGGGGTGTATTAGTGATTGTTGTAGGGTGAAAGTGTTGTAGTCAGCATGTGTGATGGTATGGGGGTGTATTAGTGATTGTCGTAGGGTGAAAGTGTTGTAGTCAGCATGTGTGATGGTATGGGGGTGTATTAGTGATTGTTGTAGGGTGAAAGTGTTGTAGTCAGCATGTGTGATGGTATGGGGGTGTATTAGTGATTGTTCTAGAGTCAACGTGTTGTAGTCAGCATGTGTGATGGTATGGGGGTGTATTAGTGATTGTTGTAGGGTGAAAGTGTTGTAGTCAGCATGTGTGATGGTATGGGGGTGTATTAGTGGTTGTTGTAGGGTGAAAGTGTTGTAGTCAGCATGTGTGATGGTATGGGGGTGTATTAGTGATTGTTGTAGGGTGAAAGTGTGGTAGTCAGCATGTGTGATGGTATGGGGTCGCATTAGTGGCCAAGACATGGCTAACTTACACATCTGTGAAGGCACCATTAATGCTAAAAGGTACATACAGCTTTTGGAGCAACATATGTTGTTATCATGGACGCCCCTGCTTATTTCAGCAAGACAATGCCAAGCCAGGTGTTACAACAGCGTGGGTTCGTAGTAAAAGAGTGCGGGTACTAGACTGGCCTGCCTGTAGTCCAGACATAGAAAATGTGTGAAGGCTAAAATATGAGGCAGGAGACTGTTGAACAACTTAAGCTGTACATCAAGCAAGAATGGGAAATAATTGCACTTCAAAAATGTGTCTCCTCAGTTCCCAAACCTTTAAAATTCGCAGGAAGTTCCCTTTGAAATGAATGGGACATTTTTCCAAGTTGCACAATTCCCACATTTTCCAACCTCTTTAAAGCATTCCAACATCAACACATTCCACTCAGCCTGAACATTCAAACCAACACTTCCCTGAGTTCCAGAACAAATTCCGGGTTTCCTGGAAATTCTTACTCTTCAACACTGAAACTATTCTTACATTCATTCTACATTCTGTCAGCATTGCACTTCAACTTCAGCCTTGGAGCTTTCACACCACATTCTTTCAGGAATTGCCTCATCTAGTTTGCAATAAAACAGGAAGTGAGTAAAGTACATAACTTCCACTTTAAAGTCCTACTGAAAGCCACTACTAGCGACCACGCAGTCTGATAGTTTATATATCAATGATGAAATATTAACATTGCAACACATGCCAATACGCCTGCTTTACTTTACTAAATTGCAATTTTAAATTTCCCTCGAGGTATCCTGTTGAAAACGTCGCGGAATGATGACGCGTGTGCGTGACGTCTCGGGTTGGAGCGGACATTTTTTTCCAGCCCAATCCAAGCTATAAGTAGTCTGCTTTAATCGCATAATTCCACAGTATTCTTGACATCTGTGTTGCTGTATCTTTTGCAATTTGTACAATTAATATTGGGGACGTCAAAGAAGAAAGATGTAGGTGGAAAGCGGTGGATTGCAGCTGCCTTTAGCAACACAAACACAGCCGGTGTTTCCTTGTTTGTTGTGAAGCTTTAAACTGGAACAGAGCGGTGAAGCGAACATGTTTCTCTACCACATGTCAACCGGCTGGTTTCTGTGAGAAAATTGTGGTAATAAGTCAGCTCTTACCGGAGACATGAGCGGAGCTTGTGTCGTTCCTCCTGCAGCTGTCAAAGAGGCAGCTGCGACTTTCTTGACTCCTCCATGGCTTCCATCAGAGACACTGGCGGTCACCACACCCCTCCGACTTCCAGGTATGACTATATAATCTCACTAAAAGACTAGTAACACAATAAGCAGATTAGGGGTTTTCCAGAATTATCCTAGTAAATGTGTCTACTAACATCTGAGTCGCTCCCACTGCCATCGTCTTTTTCTTTCTTCTAGTCCTTCACTCTCACTTTCCTCATCCACAAATCTTTCATCCTCACTCATATTAATGGGGAAATCGACGCTTTCTCGGTCCGAATCGCTCTGGCTGCTGGTGGCCATGATTGTAAACAATGTTCAGATGTGAGGAGCTCCACAACCCGTGATGTCACACGCACATCGTCTGCTACTTCCGGTACAGGCAAGGCTTTTTTTATTAGCGACCAAAAGTTGCAAACTTTATCGTGGATGTTCTCTACTAAATCCTTTCAGCAAAAATATGGCAATATGGCGAAATGATGAAGTATGACACATAGAATGGAGCTGCTATCCCCCTTTAAATAAGAACATCTCATTTCAGTAGGCCTTTAATACGTAACGTTTAACAAAAACAACCAAAATATTAATTTACAGTAATTTATTTTCTTACGCACTTAAAAAATGACAAGATGTTGATTGTTCAGGTTTATTCTTTTGATGATTGAATTCTAGCGAGTGAAGAATGAAGTTGATTTTAAGTAATAAGTTGGCATTTTTATTGGAAGTAGAATGAATTCAGAAGAAAATTCAGTCAGTGAAGGAAGCTTTTATTTCAAAAACAACCAAAGGGAGATCTGCTAAGTTGATATTATTATTATTATTATTATTAAACAGGAAGCAAACAGTGCTCAGCCCAGGGGTGTCCAAACTTTTTCCACTGAGGGCCGTACACTGAAAAATCAAAGCAAGCGGGGGCCATTTATTTTAAAAAACAATACAATATAGGTATGACTAAAAAATATACATTTAGGCCTCCACTCAGACTTGATCACGGGGGCCCCAAAGAGTTTTGGTAAAAATAAAATGTTAAAAATGTGTTATTATTTTTTATTATTATTCAAATCTTTAGATCAACATGAGGTCTATCTGTCAACATTTTTAAAGATTTAAGTTGTATGCTCTTTTTGTCAAAGAAAACCATGTTTTTTTATGGAAAAAAAAACACAAAATATGCAATATTTTCACCCAATACAATTTTTAAGTGGAATATTTGTGATCATATAACAATTGGAGCCGAAAAAAGGTCAACAACTCATAACACCATTGATTTTAATTCACTTTTTTTGTGCAATGACACTTAAAAACAAAACACATTGATCCTAAGGAGTCCTACTCATTAAAGTGTTAAAAAATAAATAATATATATATATATTTTTTACTGTTTATTTGTAACACAATAATCTTGAGAGCAATTTGAGATCTATTCGTCAATTATAAGTTTTTTTGTAGTTTATGTTTTTTGTTTGTTCGTTTTAGGCCCTTCTTTGAAAAAAACAACACATGGCAAACACAAAATATGCAACATTTGCCCCCCAAAAATATCTAAAAGTGGAATATTTAATGTGACATAATTAGAGCCATGAATAGGTCAATAATTCATAATTGATTTCTATTCACTAGTTTTTTTTTAAGGAAAGAAACAGCCTGCATGGCAGCTTTGTGTTATTAGAGTCAACATTGCAACATGTTCTTGTTACATTTCACCCATTTGCTCCTTTATATCACTTTTTACGTTTTAAAAAATTGTCAATTGTATTTTTAAAATGTGCCGTGAGGCTGTTAAAAAATGACCTGCAGGCCGCACTTTGGACACCCCTGTCTCAGCCCAACAAGCTTGATTGACGGCTGCTGTTGTCACCGGCACACTTGTGATTGTCCACCTGGTATTTGTAGGAGAATCTTGCCTCACACACCCTGCAACTGAACACTTTCTCCCCCGTGTGTCTCCTCATGTGCGCCACCAGACCAGCATTCCGGATGAAGCTTTTATCGCACACCGAGCAGCTAAAAGGCTTTTCTCCGGTGTGTATTTTACTGTGAATTAACAAGCTACCTTTCACGGAGAAATGTTTCCCGCAAATTGAACACGAGTATGGTTTTTCTCCGGTGTGAGTTCTGGTGTGCACCATCATGCGGGCTTTCTCGTAGAAGCGTTTGCCACAGACCGGGCAGGGGAAGGCTTTCTCTCCCTTGTGTCGCCTGGTGTGGGCGATCAAATGGGCCTTCTCGTAGAATCTCTCGTCGCACTCCGAGCAAATGAAGGGTTTCTCCCCCGTGTGGTACCTCATGTGTCTTTTCAGGTTGCTCTTCTGCTTAAAGGTTTTCTCGCACTCGGAGCATTTCCAGTGCATGTTGTCGGTGTGACAGGTCATGTGTCTTTTCAGGGTGCTGCCGTCATAAAAACTTTTGTTACACTCGGAGCATTTCCAGCGCGTGTTGTCGCTGCGACATGTCCTATCTGCTCTAGAGTCTTCATCATCATCATCATCATCATCATCATCAGTGTCAGCAGAGTGAGACGCCGTGTGCTCACTATCTGACAGTGGAGCTAAGGCCGCTTGTGCTCCTCCAAAGTGGTCTCCATCACCTTCTGTGGTCATGTGTTGAGTTGAGCTGCTGCTTGGTCTCTCCGCCTCTCGTTCACCCTCCTCTTCTTCATCTTCACTCTTCACAATGACACGAATCACTTGGTCCTCTTCAGGACGCTCTCCCTCCAGACTGATGCTGTACTCCTCCTCTTCCTCTTTGATGTGGGGGGGCTGCGGACACTCCTCCTTCACCCGGGAGCGCCACTCCTGCTGCTCGGGAGGGAGATGTTCCTCGCCGACGTCTGCAGGACGAAAGAAAACAAACACGTGCTTTAGTTTTTCTGGGATGCCATGGCTGTCCTCTTAGTCCTCTAGTCGTGGGTGTGACAAAAGCGGAGTTTATTTAAGTTATTTTACTCAAAAAGAACAGGAGAACAAGATGCTTAGTGGACGCTGACTTTCCAAGTGATGTAAGGATTATATCTCGTCCTCTTCTGTCTTTGAAATGCTAAATGGGTTGTACTTGTATAGCACTTTTCTACCTTCAAGGTACTCAAAGCGCTTTGACACTACTTCCACATTCACACACTGATGGAGGGAGCTGCCATGCAAGGCGCTAACCAGCACCCACCAGAAGCAAGGGTGAAGTGTCTTACTCGAGGACACCACAGACGTGACGAGGTTGGTACTAGGTGGGGATTGAACCAGGAACTCTCAGGTTGCTGGCACGGCCACTTTTTCCCAACCGCGCCAACGCCGTCCCCACTTAATGATGTCAATTTTATCACAGGCTTGGGCAAATCTTTTGACTATCTACTGTATTCTTTAGTCTTTCTTTTTTAGAGAAAAGAATGTGTGTGGGGGCCGGTGTATGTATGTATATATATATATATATATATATATATATATATATATACATATATATATATATATATATATATATATATATATATATATATATATATATATATATATATATATATATATATATATATATATATACACATCCATTTTCTACTGCTTGTACCCTTATGGGTCACGGGGGGCGCTGGTGCCTATCTCAGCTACAATCGGGCGGAAGGCGGTGTACACCCTGGACAAGTCACCACCTCAATGCAGGGCCAACACAGATGGACAGACAACATTCACACACTAGGGACCATTTAGTGTTGCCAATCAACCTATCCCCAGGTGCATGTCTTTGGAAGTGGGAGGGGCCTATCCCCAGGTGCATGTCTTTGGAGGTGGGAGGGGCCTATCCCCAGGTGCATGTCTTTGGAAGTGGGAGGAAGCCGGAGTACCCGGAGGGAACCCACGCAGTCACGGGGAGAACATGCAAACTCCACACAGAAAGATCCCGAGCCCGGGATTGAACCCAGGACTACTCAGGACCTTCGTATTGTGAGGCAGACGCACTAACCCCTCTGCCACCGTCACGCCCTGTAATAGATCTCAATATGTGGAAATGAATAAGACTAAATCACAGCCAAGAAGAGTAACTTGTGGTGTTCCACAAGGCTCAGTATTGGGACCTAAGTTATTTATACTTTAAATGATATTTGTTCAGTATAAATAAATTGAAATGTATTATGTTTGCAGACGATACAAATGTGTATTGATCAGGAGAAGAATTGATTAACGTGGACCCCGACATAAACAAGTTGAAAAACTTATTGGGGTGTTACCATTTAGTGGTCAATTGTACGGAATATGTACTGTACTGTGCAATCTACTAATAAAAGTATCAATCAATCAATCAATCAAACTTGAAGGAAGTGTTGAGGATAATGGAGGTTGAGTTAATTCAGCTAAAAAAAAGGTTTGATATGAATAAGTTATCATTAAATGATAAGAATACTAAATTGATGGTGTTTAGTGGTGCAAGGACAAATTGTGAAGCAACATTAAAATTATATCAAGTGGAAATTGATAGATTATATGTAACTAAATTCTTGGGAATAATAATTGATCATAAACTATGTTGGAAACCACATATTGAATATATAAAAGGGAAAATTATATCCAAATCCGTTGCTATTCTTTATAAAATAAGACACGTGCTGAATAGGAAATGCCTGCATATGTTATATTATTATTTTATTTTTTTCCATATTTAACATATTGTGTTGACGTTTGGGGAAATATTTACAAAACAAACACAGCCAATAATAAAACCTTAAAAAAAGGGTGATTAGAATAATACACAAAGTGTGCTACTATGAACATACCAATCCATTATTTATAGAACAAACAGAGCCAATAATAAAACCTTGAAAAAGGGTGATTAGAATAATACACAAAGGGTGCTACTATGAACATACCAATCCATTATTTATAAGATCTAATGTATTAAAATGATCAGACATTGTGTTTTTAAAAACAATGGAAATGATGTTTGGAGTAAAGAACAACAACCTTCCAGCTTGTATTCTTAGCTTGTTTTATTTAAGAGGAGAAAACTATAATTGATGTTTGAAACAGGTAAAGTGAAGTGAATTATATTTATATAGCGCTTTTCTCTAGTGACTCAAAGCACTTTACATAGTGAAACCCAATATCTAAGTTACATTTAAAGCAGTGTGGGTGGCACTGGGAGCAGGTGGGTGAAGTGTCTTGCCCAAGGACACAACGGCAGTGACTAGGATGACGGAAGCGGGAATCGAACCTGCAACCCTCAAGTTGCTGGCACGGCCACTCTACTAACCGAGCTATGCCGCAAGATTCGCTTTTACAGTTCAAATTACTTTATATTTAAAATGTAAAACAAATTTGTTTTGATGTTTACCAGTCATCAAAGATGAAAAACAAAGCGAGAAGGAATATAAAATACAAATGTATTAGAGTTTTTAGGAGTGAAATGGTGGAAGAAGCTCAGTGATGAGTTGAAGACATGCACTTCTTTGGTCAAGTTTAAGAAAACCTTGAAAGGTGGAATAATTGAAAATGATAAAACATGGTAACAATTACTTTCATCCCATTGATTTTTTTTTTTTTTAACGTTGATGTTCCAGGGAATCTAATTTTCAGTGAAGGTACAGAATAGGCAAATATAAGCTTTGGCTTCAGCCTATTCCTTTTTTGGTCATTCTTTTTCTTTTCTTTTGTGTGCAGATGTGTATAATTGTTTATGTAGAACATGTACTCTTCAACTGATCACACAAAATGCTTGATTGATTATATGACCAAAATAAACTTATTTCATTCATTCATTCATATTTATCATTATTGTGAGATAAAGATAGGATTTTTTGGGGCCAAGGCACATTTTTTGCGGGAAAAATTGCGGAAATCATTCAAAAACTAAACTCAGTAGACAGTAAAAAGTCACAAAAGTTGGATATGACTTTAAAGCATAAGCAAGCATGCATGACTATAGCTCTTGTCTCAAAGTAGGTGTACTGTCACATCACACCCTGATGCATTTTCACTTTTTTACTGTTTTCCTGTGTAGTCTTTTACTTCTTGTCTGGCGCTCCTATTTTGGTGGCTTTTTCTCTTTTTTTGGTATTTTCCTGTAGCAGTTTCATGTCTTCCTTTAAGCGATATTCCACACACCTGCTTTGTTTTTGCAATCAAGAATATTTCAATTGTTTTTATCCTTCTTTGTGGGGACATTGTTGATTGTCATGTCATGTTCGGATGTACATTTTAGACGTCGTCTTTGCTCCACAGTAAGTCTTTGCGCTTGTCCAGCATTCTGTGTTTGTTTACTTTGTAGCCAGTTTGTTCTGCATAGCTTTCCCTAAGCTTCAATGCCTTTCCTTAGGGACACTCACCTTTTGTTTATTTTTGGTTTAAGCATTAGACACATTTTTACCTTCACACTGCCTCCCGCTGTTTCCCACATCTACAAAGCAATTAGTTACTGGCTGCCACCTACTGATATGGAAGAGTATTACACAATTACCGCTTGGGATGGTTTCCTGTTGGCTCCACTATGGATGGGACTCTTGCTACTATATTGGATCCACTTTGGACTGGAATCTCACCGTTATGTTGGATCTACTATGGATTGGACTTTCACAATATTATGTTAGTCCCGCTCGACATCCATTGCTTCCGGTCCCCTATTGAGGGGGTTGCCCACATATGCAGTCCTCTCCAAGGTTTCTCATAATCATCATTGTCACTGTCACCGACGTCCCATTGGGTGTGAGTTTTTCCTTGCCCTTATGTCGTTGTGGTTCGTGCAGCCCTTTGAGACACTTGTGATTTAGTGCTATATAAATAAACATTGATTGATTGATACTTTGCCGAGTTCTAGACTCTCAACAACAACACATCTTTTGCAGACTAGAATTACTGGTTTGCAAAAAATATTTTAAAGCCAAACAGGTGAAATTAAATCGTCTCAAGCCACGGCACAGTGGTTGAAAACCACTAATATAGTAGCTGTAGTGTAGCTAGAGATGAATAACATCCTCCTTAGACACAAAATGTCTTGTTCCGTATATTGTACAGTATTTTGTATTTCTATGGTGTTTTGTATATTGTACAGGATTGCTTACTATTTTTATTGGAAAGTAGTCTGGTTATTTAAATTGTTAATTTTTTCCTTTATTACCTCTCGTGTTATTTATTTCACCCCATATTTGTTCCCACTACCGCACCTTAAATTGGAGTCTTTAATCTCGTTATATGCAAATATAATGACAATAAAGTCCATTCTATTCTATTCTATTCTAAAATGGCGTCTAAGCCCCGAGTGCGCATGCGTGGGTCAGATCATTGGTCACGTCCTTCTCCGCGTCCGTGTTGTAAGAACACAAATGTTCACTATCAAGTGTCGTCTGATGCATTTTCTTCTTGCATCCGAATCAAAGAATACTGAGGGTTTACATCTGACGAGGCACTTTTAGAAGGAAACAAAGAAAAAGTGAACAAACCTGCTGTGTTGAAATGAAAAAGAGGCTGGAAAACTGCGCCCGGAAGTTGCTTTTTCTCCTCTTTTGTGGGAGAAAGTTCCTCCTGGTAGGCGCACGTGGCTCCTTCGCACATGTTTGCCACGATCACGACACTTTACACGACACTTCCTGGTATCTGCTTTGTTAGCCGCTAGCAAGCTAAGCTAAGCTAAGCTAAACTAGCTCGAGGAAGCGTCGAGGTTGACTGAGAAGAGTTTGTTCAAAGTCGCTCGCTAGCATCATTTGTGTTATAATGTCAGGAATGTTTAGGTACTCAAGAACGAGGAGAAGAACAAAGACTTTTCAGACGCTTGCCTTTTTTTTTTTTTTTTTTTGACTTTTCTCCCCATTTCCGGCAAAGCAAACCGAGCTCGCACATGCTAGCAGTGCTGCCGCCCTCAGGCGAGAAGGTGTCATTACACCCTCCACTTCTGATAGACTAGTTTAAAAAGGCGTCTTTGAAGCAATAAATATTGCTTGCTTCGTTTCTGGCCCAAAAAATATTGGAATGAAGGAGATCATCGAAAGGCATCCATCGAGGAGAGGAAATTCCCAGTGATTTCAGCCTTTTTTGGGTTGAAACAACAACAACTAATGATTATTTTGTTAGGGACCGAATGTCCCTTTGGAACAGAGGACCCTATTGAATTTCCAAGGTTTTATTATTATTCTTTATTGTACCACCGCCTCTTTGAGCTGTAATTTGACCCCCTTAACATGTTTCAAAACTCACCAATTTGGACACACACATCAGGACTGGCGAAAATTGCAATCTAATCAAAAAAAACAAAACCCAAAACTCAAAATTGCGCTCTTGGTATCATTACAGTGGATGTCAGGTGTAGATCCACCCATGGCATTTGTTTACATTGTGACGCCGGTGTATCCTCCTACGGTGTATCCTCCTACGGTGTGTAGTGAAGCATGTCCTATAGTGATAATGATACGTGCAAGAAGCTCACTATTGGTTGCCATGGAGCCAAGGATTAGTGTTCTAGAAGAAACTAAAACACTGTCGACTGCGAATGGATGCTAGCTGCTAGCTAGCTAGCCATGTATTAAAGCACCTCACCGTTATCTTGACTTTTTACACCAAAATGCGTCCATTCTCCCTTTTCTGTCTACACACTGTGTCTGCTTGGAAGTATTCTGTGTGCGTGCGCTGCCCAACATGCTCCTCTGCTCCTAAAACCAGCCACGTCGCCACCTGATGACGCGCCGTCATGCCAAGGAACTGATACTTTTCAAACAGAGTATGGTACCGTTTTTGAGTTATTAGTACCACCTTACTATGCTAGTACCGTAAAACCCTAGCGCACACTTACAGAAGTCTCTTTGGTGCCCTCACGAACGATCAGAAATCACATTATTTGATTTTTTTTTTGACAGGGACAGTACAATGAAACATTGCTACCCAGAGGTAACCCATGATCAAGTACATAAGACTTCTAGCCAAGGGCTAATTTGCAACCCTCGCAAGGACAAGTACAAAATTAAAGCTGCAAGCAGCGATGGACGGGACTGACTATTGCTGGTGTTTCCTGCCTTTTTACCCATTCAACATATCTTTACCTTCACTTTACCTACCTTCCCTGCATCCTGGGGTCACACTGGTGCTTCTTTCTTTCACCCATACATGCTGGTGCTTCCTGCCATCACCCAGACATCATATCTTTACCTGCACGTGACCTACCGTCTCTGTATCCTGGAGTCAAACTGGTGCCTCCTTCTTTCACCCAGTCAACATATCTTTACCTGCACATTACCTACCTTCTCTGCATTGTGTGGTCACGCTGGTGCTTCCTGCTTTTAAGCGGCCATCATGGGACGGCAGCAGCGCAGCGGCAGCAGTGCAGCTGTTCTTTGAAGGCTCGTAAATCAAAACCGGAGTAGTTAGAAAAACTCTTTGAAGGGTTCAATCTCTCTCCTGTGCGAGTTTGAAGCCGACACAACAAATGCGCTCAGAGGAGATAATGTTTCAAAAAAGGTGACAGGTTTTTACAAACCTTTTGTTTTGAAGGGGTAATTGCCAACTTCCTGTTGATTTTTGCTGAAGAATGTAAATGAATGAAATGTAGGTCTAAGTGAGACCTACATAGAGGTTTTTCTTTCATGTCTGTACAACATTCCTACCGGAAGTTACAAGCAGTTTTGTCGGTGTTTTCTTCCTAGGAGCAGTTTTGTCTGTGTTTGATTCCTAGGAGAAGCTATGGCGCAATTTTGAGTTTTTATTTTTATTTTTTTATTTATTAAATCGCAATTTTCGTCAGTCCTGATGTGTGTGTCCAGTTTGGTGAGTTTTGAAGCATTTTAAGGAGGTGAAATTACAGCTAAAAGAGACAAAAATTACATTTTTTAGGAAACATTTGTTTTGAAGGAGTTTTTGCCAAATTCCTGTTGATTTTTGCAGAAGGAGGTCAGTGTATGAAATCTAGGTTTAAGTCATACCAACATAGAGGTTTTCGTTCCATGTCTCTACGACATTTCTAACGGAAGTTACATGCAGTTTTGTCTGTGTTTTTTCCTAGGGGGCGCTAGAGCGCAATTTTGAGTTTTGGGTTTTGGTTTTCTGATTAGATCACAATGTTCGCCAGTCCTGATGTGTGTCTTAAATTTGCTGAGTTTTGAAGCATGTTAAGGGGGTCAAATTACAGCTCAAAGAGGCGGTGGTATAATAATAATAAAACCTTAGATATACAATAGGGTCGTCTGTCCCAAAGGGACATTCGGTCCCTAATAAAAATACGTAAAAAAATAATTGGCCCCATTTGTCCGTATTCACCCAGTTCTAGTGCTCACACTGCTGAGGTTCCTTACCATAGTGCTGACATAATAAACATTTCAAAAAGTAAAATCCACTTACATCCACATGTAAAAGTTCACAAATGTAAAAGTTTGCAAATCGAGGCTTGGTAAATCAAGTTGATCAATAATCCCTTCATACAAACATTTATCAACAATAAATAAAATGTTAACAATTTTTCAGAGTTTTTTTTGTTTACAGCGTTGGAGCAAATGTGAAACTTAGTGCTGAGTTCTGTGAAGGTCTTAGTGTGTGACTGGTGGGAAAAATCAATCAATCAATGTTTATTTATATAGCCCCAAATCACAAATGTCTCAAAGGACTGCACAAATCATTACGACTACAACATCCTCGGAAGAAACCACAAAAGGGCAAGGAAAACTCACACCCAGTGGGCAGGGAGAATTCACATTCAGTGGGACGCCAGTGACAATGCTGACTATGAGAAACCTTGGAGAGGACCTCAGATGTGGGCAACCCCCCCCCCCCTCTAGGGGACCGAAAGCAATGGATGTCGAGCGGGTCTAACATGATACTGTGAAAGTTCAATCCATAGTGGCTCCAAGACAGCAGTGAGAGTCCCGTCCACAGGAAACCATCTCAAGCGGATCAGCAGCGTAGAGATGTCCCCAACCGATACAGGCGAGCGGTCCATCCTGGGTCCCGACGAGCGGTCCATCCTGGGTCTCGACTCTGGACAGTCAGTACTTCATCCATGGTCATCGGACCGGACCCCCTCCACAAGGGAGGGGGGGACATAGGAGAAAGAAAAGAAGCGGCAGATCAACTGGTCTAAAAAGGAGGTCTATTTAAAGGCTAGAGTATACAGATGAGTTTTAAGATGAGACTTAAATGCTTCTACTGAGGTAGCACCTCGAACTGTTACCGGGAGGGCATTCCAGAGTACTGGAGCCCGAACGGAAAACGCTCTATAGCCCGCAGACTTTTTTTGAGCTCTAGGAATCACTAATAAGCCGGAGTCTTTTGAACGCAGATTTCTTGCCGGGACATATGGTACAATACAATCGGCAAGATAGGCTGGAGCTAGACCGTGTAGTATTTTATACGTAAGTAGTAAAACCTTAAAGTCACATCTTAAGTGCACAGGAAGCCAGTGTAGGTGAGCCAGTACAGGCGTAATGTGATCAAACTTTCTTGTTCTTGTCAAAAGTCTAGCAGCCGCATTTTGTACCAACTGTAATCTTTTAATGCTAGACATGGGGAGACCCGAAAATAATACGTTACAGTAATCGAGACGAGACGTAACAAACGCATGGATAATGATCTCGGCGTCTTTAGTGGACAAAATGGAGCGAATTTTAGCGATATTACGGAGATGAAAGAAGGCCGTTTTAGTAACGCTTTTAATGTGTGACTCAAAGGAGAGAGTTGGGTCGAAGATAATACCCAGATTTTTTACAGAGTCACCTTGTTTTATTATTTGGTTGTCAAATGTTAAAGTTGTATTATTAAATAGAGGTCGGTGTCTAGCAGGACCGATAATCAGCATTTCCGTTTTTTTGGCATTAAGTTGCAAAAAGTTAGCGGACATCCATTGTTTAATTTCATTAAGACACGCTTCCAACTGACTACAGTCCGGCGTGTTGGTCAGCTTTAGGGGCATGTAGAGTTGGGTGTCATCAGCATAACAGTGAAAGCTAACACCGTATTTGCGTATGATGTCACCTAGCGGCAGCATGTAGATGCTGAAGAGTACAGGGCCAAGGACCGAACCCTGGGGAACTCCACACGTTACCTTAACAAAAGAGAGCTCTTGACCGCTGCTATGTTGGACCGAGATGAAACGTTTTGGTTTCATGTTTCAGCCTGCCTGCCTTTCTGCCGAGCTTGCAAAAACCTGAGTACGATAGTTTAGAAGTTGAATTCAACACGTTTGGGACGAAAAGCATCACTTTCCACTCGGGATGGCTACCGAATCCGGGACTTTTTTTCGGCACATATTGAACCCCGTCGGTCCTACAGGGCACAGACTCACGTCAAATCCAACAATGCTGGGTTACGGTAGCTTGGTTTGCACGTGACGCCACGCTCGTGCTTGACGATCACTCCAGCAGCACTGAGAGCAGCCTCAGCCTCACTATCCTTTAGTAATGTTGCAATTTTCAATGATGACAAAGTAATTGACTCAACAACAACAAAAATGCCCTCAAGGTAAGTAAAGTGAGGCTCTACTTTTCCAAACTTGTGCTAGCTTGATGCTAATTTATATTGGATTTTCTTCCGATTAGCATTAGCTATTCTACATGGCGATTTTAACACCTGCAAATGTGTTAATAAAAACTACAACTAAGAGGCATGTCACAATCAAAGAGTCGGGGCGTAATAAATACAATACTTACAGTATTAACACTTTTTAGGGAAGCGACAAAAAAAACAAAAACACAACTGCCATCTAACGTCTGGGACTTGTAACTTTGATTGCAATTTTTTATTATTTTTTTTTTATTGTAATGATCATTTTCATACTTGCAAATGAGACTCAGTAATATGATAATAAACAAAATATAACAACTGGACAGCAGCTTTTTTATTTGAATTTGCAATGTAAAGTGAAATTTTATCACCAAAAACAATTGGTATTAATTAACACACAGAAAATTTGTAATGTCCTACAATGTCTGCTGGCGGAAAAACACAATCCCAATCTACGATTTGACTCCCTGATGCAACAACAGGAGCAGGCTGTTCTGGAAACATCCTCCCAAGGACTCCTATTTGATGGACGCTTTTGACCTCCCTCCCTTCTAAATAGTACAGGGCACTGGCCACAACAGACTGAAAAAAGATCTCCAACAGCTTGCTGCACACATTAAAAGGACCTAAGCATCCTTGCTTCTTGTATACAGCTTTGCTGTTGTCCTTCCAGTCCAGGCTGCAATTCAAGTGGACTCCCAGGTACTTGTATGAAGTACTGGCTGTCCAGAGTCAGGACCCAGGCTGGACCGCTCGCCTGTGTATCGGCTGGGGACATCTCTGCGCTGCTGATCCGCCTCCGCTTGGGATGGTTTCCTGCTGGCTCCGCTGTAGACGGGACTCTCGCAGCTGTGTTGAATCCACTATGGATTGTACTTTCACAGTATCATGTTAGACCCGCTCGACATCTATTGCTTTCGGTCCCCTAGAGAGGGGGCGGCGGGGGGGGGGGGGGGGGGTGTGCCCACATATGTGGTCCTTGCCAAGGTTCTCATAGTCATCATTGTCACCGACGTCCCACTGGGTGTGAGTTTTCCTTGCCCTTATGTGGGCCTACCAAGGATGTGGTAGTGATTTGTGTTGTGGTTTGCGCAGCCCTTTGAGACACTAGTGATTTAGGGCTATATAAGTAAACATTGATTGATTGATTGATTCTAAATGATACCTGGAGTCGAACTTTTGCTTGCATGCAGAATGACCCCAGGCCTATGGACACTACATCAACACACACACACACACGCACGCACGCACGCACGCACGCACGCACACACACACACACACACACTCCTATCCCGCACCTTCACCACTGCTTGATTCCCCTTCGGGTGATGGACGGCTGGCAGTGCTTTATAGCAGCAGTCCACCTCCAGGGCCCCAACCCCCCCCCACTTATTTTGGAGAAAACAGACGTCTGTTGACATCACTTCCGGTAACTTTTGATTTAGAATATCTCCAAAACGAAAACAGCACAATCAATAACCTAAACGGCACAAATGAATGAGACTATTTTAGTTTATTTGGAAGAATGGGGTAACTTTGACCTATAAAAAATCTTTAAAAATTGAAAGGAAAACAGCACAAACAAATGAGACTAATTTAATAGAGTTTTGCGAGGCAACTTTACACAAGTCTAATATTAGTCACATCTTTATTAAAACCACCACTATTAGCCTACTCAGTGGCCTAGAGGTTAGAGTGTCTGCCCTGAGATTGGTAGGTTGTGAGTTCAAACCCCGGCCGAGTCATACCAAAGACTATAACAATGGGACCCGTTACCTCCCTGCTTGGCACTCAGCATTAAGGGTTGGAATTGGGGGTTAAATCACCATAAATGATTCCCGGGCGCGGCACCGCTGCTGCTCACTGCTCCCCTCACCTCCCAGGGGGTGATCAAGGGTGATGGGTCAAATGCAGAGAATAATTTCGCCACATTTAGTGTGTGTGTGACAATCATTGGTACTTTAACTTTAACTTATTACAGGTTATTTATTCGCTCAAGTTATTTAGTTAGTTCAAAAATTTATGGTCAGATTTTAGTAAAACTGAAGTGTATTTCTGGTCCTGTCACCCCCTCCCAAGCAAAAGGGCAAAACGGCAGTGCGGTCGGATAAAAAGAGACGTCAGAGTTTGCTGAACAAAACTTTTCTTTATTACAAGCATTTGTCATTATAAAGGACTGCAGTACCTGGAGGAGGTCAAGTAAAAAAAAAAATGAGGCACTCCTAACTTGGAGGAGCTGATCCACAGACTCTGTCTGAGTGTGTGCTAATGCAGGAGAGTACAACCTGACCATGTATAGCGATGTTTGTATGTAAGTGACTGGGAAGACAACAGATGTATACCACAACTTGTAGGTTGACGTTTAAGAAAAACATGTAGTCTCTCCTCCAGGATAGAGCTATCACTTTTGCATTTATTGAATTTATTGCCTCTTCTTGTGAGAGAGGTAACGCAGTCCATATGCTAATGTCCACTTCATTTATTATGGACTCAAACATTATTTACTTAAACCTGGTGGTTGGCTTTCTCCAAGTTGAATATAACCTTTGAACATATGTAGAACGTAATATGAGTTCATTAATTCACTTCAAAACTTTAAGGAAAGGTCAGAAAGGGGATGAAGAACTAGTGATTTAATTTTCGAGATGTTTGGGATCGCTGTCTGGGCGTTATTTCACATGTAGAACGTCCACACTTCCACCCTCAGAGACAAAAACCGTGAATGACTGACAAGAGAGTGCACTCTATTTATTTCACTTTCCTTTAAACCTGTGCCAAGGGACAATTCACTGAGGTTTGTTGGTCTGCTAGAAACACGACTCAAACAAGCTGATTCTGATGAAACCTGCAGAAAAAGTCAATGATGAGATGAGGAAGAAGTGATTCGTGTTAAAGTTGGGTCGCATCTTAATGCCCCAAGATGCGGACGGAACTGCGGAGGCAGCGTGCAGGAAGGAAAATGTTTGTTTTCCAAAACTCAGTCAGGAATACACAAAATGCAGGAAAGCGTGCGGAAAATACGGCGAAGCTTAGGACAGGAATCAAAAAGCTAAACCACGTGATATTGTGTGAAGAAAACAAGACAGCCAGAACGATTGTGGCGAAAAGCAGATTAGTGCCCGGCAGCAGGTGAGCATCCCGAACACTAATCAGAGGCAGCTGAAAATAATCAGCACCCATTAAAAAGTACCAATGATTGTCACAAAAACACACTAGATGTGGCGAAATTATTCTCTGCATTTGACCCATCACCCTTGAACACCCCCTGGGAGGTGAGGGGAGCAGTGAGCAGCGGTGGCCACGCCCAGAAATCATCTTTGGTGATTGAACCCCCAATTCCAACCCTTGAGGCTGAGTGCCAAGCAGGGAGGTAATGGCTCCCATTTTTATAGTCTTTGGTATGACTCGGCCGGGGTTTGAACTCACGACCTACCCATCTCAGGGCAGACTACTAGGCCAATGAGTAGGCACTAGGCCACTAAGTAGGCACTAGGCCACTGAGTAGGTACTAGGCCACTGAGTAGGCACTAGGCCACTGAGTAGGTTCTGGGCCACTGAGTAGGTACTAGGCCACTGAGCAGGTACTAGGCCACTGAGTAGGTTTTAGGCCACTCAGTAGGTTCTAAGTTACTGGGTAGGTGGCAACCAAAAAAACCCCCCCACAAACCAGGGGTACTGAAACAGAACTAAAGGAGTCTTTAACTAAACAATACTTGATCCAGGCAACGTGTCATGACAGTACCCCTCCGTTAAGGACAGATTCCAGGTGTCCCCACAAAAAAAAACAAAGAACAAGTTCAAAAGGCACGGGAGGATGGAGGGAGGACTTGGTGGTGGGTTGCCAGGCCAAGTGTCCCAGAATAGACGGGGGAAGAGTCAAGGGGCGGCGGCAGGCGAGGCGGGCGACCGCAGAATGGCCACATGTGTGGATGCCGAGAAGGCAGACGCGACTGGCGCCAGACCCCCAGGATGCTGATGCCGTGGGACAGCTTGCTGGAGACGAGGACGATGGCGGCGCCGCGGGAAGGCCCGCCGTAGACGAGGAAGATGGCATGACAGAATCGATTTTGGGTCCGATCTGTATTAGTCCAGTTTCTGGATTCATTGGAGGGGGGGGGGGGGGGGGGGGTTTACTCTCATCAGAAACCGTACTTTGATGTTATTTTCTCTTTGTGTTCATTTAGAAACAAAAGCACCAGTTAACTCATGTGGTTCAAGACAAAACAACACGATATTAATCAGGCAGATTAGTCGCACAATTTATTTTGACTGCACATTTCTCTTCAAATACTTGACTTTGATAAAACCTTCTGCAGGTTTTGAGCAAATTAAAGACTCACATTTAATGAAAACATTGAGAGAATATTCTCCTGCAGGACATTTTGACAATAACTTTGCATTTGTGTTTTTTTTTTTTAGTTAACTCAAACTACGCAAGCTAGTATTAACCACAAATGAATCCTAATTCAAGTGGGATTAAATTGATTCAAACGGTTAACCAATCAACAGCATTAATAAATACGTGTTGATCTGCAGCATCAAACTGGAATGAAGACATTTTGACACGCTTGGAAGCATTTATTGATTAGTTTGTTGTCGCAGACACAAATAGTGATGTCAGTATTTACAGTTTGACGTCCACACAAAGGGTCGTCTCACCTCAAGTTCCAGTCTTGCTCCAGAAAGAACTACGTAGGTGAGCTCGGATCCCAAATGTCCTACATGTCTGCGCCACAACTGGAGAGACCGCGTCTCTGGTAAGGAGTCTGACAATCATCCCTGTAAGAAGAAGACTTTGTGTAGAAGACCACCACACACACATGCAGGCATGCAATGGCAGAGACAAACGGCCCCCAAGCAGTGCCCTGCTCAAGGGCATCTTTCAAAACTGCCCTCAAACCAGCCTTTATCAGACTTGCCCTGCTTTGCTTCCACATTCTCACTCATTTTTCTTTTCTTAAACTGGTTTTAGATATAGGGATGTAGTTTTAAGATGCATTTTTTGACATATTTTAAAAGACTAATTTCTCAAAGTGCTATTTAAATGTGATGTATTATTATTATTATTATTACCATATTTCCTTGGATTGCCGCCGGGTATATAGTATGCGCCTGCCTAGAATTACTGCCGAGTCAAACTCGTTTCACAAAATGTTATTTTTATTAGCGCATGTCTAGAATTTCCGCTGGGTCAAACTCCTTTCGCCAAATAATTAGCAAAGGCCTAGAATTTCCGCCGGGTCAAACTCGTCACGTCACGAGTGACACTTCACCTGTCATCATTTTCAAAATGGAGGAGGCTGATTTCAAAAATTTGAAATCGCATAAAGGGAAGAAGATTAAGAGCTATTCAGTAGGATTTAGGGTCCAAGCTATTGAATATACTAAAAAGAACAGTAAGCAGCTATGTTTTATTAATATACCGTAGCTGCGTGTGTCAAATAGGAGTCATTAAATGACTCCCGCCTCCTGGTGGTAGAGGGCGCTAGTGATCCTTCTTGCGACTACTCGGCTGCAGAAGAAGTGACAACAAGCAGCAAGAGTGAGCAGCGATCCTTTATTTTTTCCTCTCACTTGCACTTTTAACATGGAGGATTACATATCTAAAATAAAACAGTTTTCTAAACTGGACTTTCAATCAAAGCAGGAGGTAATAAAGGAAGATCTCCATCGAGACAGAGAGACTTTTAAATCTGAAGAAAGATAAGGAAGACTTCTTTAAACAAGTTATCGATGCTTTTGATCAGAAGGAGCTGCACATGGACTTCATTTATAAGTAAAGGTAAGACCATAATAAAGTTTTTTTTAATTAAATGTGCTTTTCATGATGGTATCCTTACATCACACTCAAGTTTATAAGCGCAGGCCTAAAATTAGCGCATGCCTTTGGTAAGTGCCGGAGTGAGAAGAGGTTTTAAAATAATTAGCGCATGCTTGCCTTTACCGCATGCCTTTGGTAAGTGCCGGAGTGAGAAGAGGTTTTCAATTAATTAGCGCCCCGGCGGCAATTCAAGGAAATACGTTATTATGAACTGTCAGTCATCAACACAAATTGTAAATCTTCTCCAAAGACAACACAAACAGGTCTCGATGATTCAAAAAAATCTGACCTGGTCAACTTCAGAATAATGCCATTGAAGCCCATGAATATGAGCGTGGGAGTCAAAGTTTGTCAAATTCCTGGCACTGACTGCTGCTGTTCTCCCCAGCACACCTGTGGTCGTTGACCTGGTACTTGTAGGAGAACCTCTCATCACACACGCGGCAACTGAACACTTTCTCGCCGGTGTGTATCCTCATGTGTGTGGTCAAGTGCGACTTCTGGGTTAATCTCAGGCCGCACACTAGGCAGACAAAGGGTTTCTCCCCGGTGTGCGTCCTGGCGTGCTTGACCAACGCCGACGTCTGCGTGAAACTCCTGCTGCAGATTGCACAAGAATAGGGTTTCTCCCCGGTGTGTGTCCTGGCGTGCCGGACATACGACGAATGGTCGCAAAAACCTTTGCTGCACACGGAGCAAGAATAGGGTTTTTCGCCCGTGTGAGTCCTCAGATGGGTTTTCAAACCTCCGACAAGGGCGAAGCATTTACCGCAAACGTTGCAGGTGAAGGGCTTCTCGCTCATGTGCGTCCTTTTGTGCCGCACAAACGCAGACTGGTGAGAAAAGCTCTTGTCGCACACCGAGCAGGCATATGGTTTTTCCCCTGTGTGCGTCCTTGTGTGCGTTATCATGCGTCCTTTGATGGAGAATCTTTTTCCGCAGAATGTGCAGCTGAATGGTTTCTCGCCCGTGTGAATCATCATGTGTGTTTTCAAAGTCGACTTGTTGCCGTAAGTTTTGTCACAGTGAGAACATTTAAAGTGTGTGTTGTCGGTCGGACATGTTGGATCCACTTTGGAGTCTTCATCATCGTCATTCTCAGCAGAGTGTGAAGTGGTGTCGTCTCTATCTGAGAGCGCAACTAAGTCTGCTTGTGATCCTCCACCATCAGCTTTTGTCGTCATGTGTTGAGTTGAGCTGCTGCTTGGTCTCTCCGCTCCTCTCTTCTCTTCACTTTCACCTTTGACCTCATCTTCTTCACTCTTCACGACGACACGGATGACTGGGAACTCCTCCAGTCCTTCAAGAGGGCCTCCCTCCATGTTGATGATGTGTTCCTCCTCTTCTTCTTTAATCTGGGGGGGCCGTGGCTCCTCCTGCTCCATCCCGGAGGCCCACTCCTGCTGCTGAGGATGAAAATGTTCTTCACTGGTGTCTGCTGACACAAAATGACAAAAGCATGTTTTTTTTTTAGTTTTGCTTTGAATAGTGTGTGACTGTTTCTTTAATGGTGTCCATTTTTAGGACCAAATGATTATTTGACTTAAATATCTGTGCTGTAAAATTCCAATAGATGTAACAACCGGAGTACAATTTAAGGTAATAACTAGATGAGGCAATTCCTGAAGGAATCGTGTGTGAATGCTTCAATGCTGAAGTTGAACTGAAATCCTGGAATTTTTTTAGAATTGTTTTTAAACAGGCTGAATATTTTGAAGTTGGAACAGTTTAAATCAGATGAAAAATGTGGGAGTTGTGGAATTTTGAAGAATGTCCCATTGATTTCAATGAGGATTTCCAAAAAGTTGGGGAATTTCAGGAAAATCGTGAATTGAAGAAAATGGTGCGAAAAACTTGAATGTTGTGAATGAGTTGAACTGGTTGGTGTTGGATTTTTTAAAATCGGTCAAGAAGTGTAGAAGTAGTGACACATTGAACTATGAAATGGTATTCCTGGAATTTCGAAAAACCAGGAATTTTTCCGGTTAAAAAAAAAAATAAAAATTAGTTCTTCGTCATGATTAAGAGGAATATTTTGACGGTGGAAAGGTTCAAATGCATTGGGAAAAAATGGAAGGAGTAGTCACTAGAAAAAAGGGTGGAAAAACCAGGAACTCTGAAAAATCCTGGAAGTTTTTGGAACTTGTAAAAAGAGTAGTTTAAATTTCCAGGATGGTTGGAATATGTTGAAGGGGGAATGGTTTGAATCGGTTGAAAAATGTGCAAATGTGAAATTTTGAAAAATGGCCAATTCATTTAGAATGGGAAAAATCTCCAGAAAAACCCGGAATTCTGGTCAATCCTGGAATTTTTGGAATGTGTCAAAGGTGGAATGGTTTGAATCGGTTGAAAAATTTGGAAATGTGAAAGTTTGAAAAATGGCCAATTCATTTTGAATGGGAAACATGTCCTGAAAAACCAGGAATTCAGGAAAATCCTGGAATTTTTTTGGACCTTGGAAAAAGAGTACATTTCCAGGATGGTGGAACATGTTGAAGGTGGAATGGTTTTAACCGGTTGAAAAATGTGCAAATGTGAAAGTTTGAAAAAATGGCCAGTTGGTTTTGAATGGGAAAAATCTCCAGAAAAACTCGGAAATCTGGGAACTCTTAGAATTTTTTGGAATTTGAAAAAAAAAAAAAAAAGTTTAAATTTCCAGGATGGTGGAATATGTTGAAGGTGGAATCATTTGAACTGGTTTAAAACATTTGCAAATGTGAAAGTTTGAAAAATGGCCAGTTGGTTTTGAATGGGAAAAATCTCCAGAAAAACCCAGAATTCTGGTCAATCCTGGAATTTTTTGGAACTTGGAAAAATAGCAGTTTAAATTTACAGGAGGGAGGAATGTGTCAAAGGTGGAATGGTTTGAATCGGTTGAAAAATGTGGAAATGTGAACGTTTGAAAAATGGCCAATTCATTTTGATTGGGAAAAATATCCTGAAAAAACATGAATTCCGGAAAATCCTGGAATTTTTTGGACCTTGGAAAAGGAGTAGTTTAAATTTCCAGGGTGGTGGAATATGTTGAAGGTGGAATGGTTTGAACCGGTTGAAAAATGTGCAAATGTGAAATTTAAAAAAAATGGCCAATTCATTTGGAATGGGAAAAATCTCCAGAAAAACCCGGAATTCTGGTCAATAATGGAATTTTTTGGAACTTGGAAAAAGAGCAGTTCAAATTTACAGGATGGTGGAATGTGTCGAATGTGGAATGGTTTGAATCGGTTGAAAAATGTGGAAATGTGAACGTTTGAAAAATGGCCAATTCATTTTGAATGGGAAACATGTCCTGAAAAACCAGGAATTCAGGAAAATCCTGGAATTTTTTGGGACATTGGAAAAAGAGTACATTTCCAGGATGGTGGAACATGTTGAAGGTGGAATGGTTTTAACCGGTTGAAAAATGTGCAAATGTGAAAGTTTGAAAAATGGCCAATTCATTTTGAATGGGAAAAATCTCCAGAAAAACCCGAAATTCTGGTCAATCCTGGAATTTTTGGGAACTTGGAAAAAAAGCAGTTTGAATTTACAGGGAGGTGGAATATGTCGAAGGTGGAATGGTTTGAATCGGTTGAAAAATGTGGAAATGTGAACGTTTGAAAAATGGCCAATTCATTTAGAATGGGAGACATGTCCTGAAAAACCAGGAATTCAGGAAAATCCTGGAATTTTTTGGGACATTGGAAAAAGAGTACATTTCCAGGATGGTGGAACATGTTGAAGGTGGAATGGTTTTAACCGGTTGAAAAATGTGCAAATGTGAAAGTTTGAAAAATGGCCAATTCATTTTGAATGGGAAAAATCTCCAGAAAAACCCGAAATTCTGGTCAATCCTGGAATTTTTTGGAACTTGGAAAAAAAGCATTTTGAATTTACAGGGAGGTGAAATATGTCGAAGGTGGAATGGTTTGAATCGGTTGAAAAATGTGGAAATGTGAACGTTTGAAAAATGGCCAATTCATTTCGAATGGGAAACATGTCCTGAAAAACCAGGAATTCAGGAAAATCCTGGAATTTTTTGGGACATTGGAAAAAGAGTACATTTCCAGGATGGTGGAACATGTTGAAGGTGGAATGGTTTTAACCGGTTGAAAAATGTGCAAATGTGAAAGTTTGAAAAAATGGCCAGTTGGTTTTGAATGGGAAAAATCTCCAGAAAAACTCGGAAATCTGGGAACTCTTAGAATTTTTTGGAATTTGAAAAAAAAAAAAAAACTGTTTAAATTTCCAGGATGGTGGAATATGTTGAAGGTGGAATCGTTTGAACTGGTTTAAAAAATGTGCAAATGTGAAAGTTTGAAAAATGGCCAATTCATTTTGAATGGGAAAAATCTCCAGAAAAACCCAGAATTTTGGTCAATCCTGGAATTTTTTGGAACTTGGAAAAATAGCAGTTTAAATTTACAGGAGGGAGGAATGTGTCAAAGGTGGAATGGTTTGAATCGGTTGAAAAATGTGGAAATGTGAACGTTTGAAAAATGGCCAATTCATTTTGATTGGGAAAAATATCCTGAAAAAACATGAATTCCGGAAAATCCTGGAATTTTTTGGACCTTGGAAAAGGAGTAGTTTAAATTTCCAGGGTGGTGGAATATGTTGAAGGTGGAATGGTTTGAACCGGTTGAAAAATGTGCAAATGTGAAATTTAAAAAAAATGGCCAATTCATTTGGAATGGGAAAAATCTCCAGAAAAACCCGGAATTCTGGTCAATAATGGAATTTTTTGGAACTTGGAAAAAGAGCAGTTCAAATTTACAGGATGGTGGAATGTGTCGAAGGTGGAATGGTTTGAATCGGTTGAAAAATGTGGAAATGTGAACGTTTGAAAAATGGCCAATTCATTTTGAATGGGAAACATGTCCTGAAAAACCAGGAATTCAGGAAAATCCTGGAATTTTTTGGGACATTGGAAAAAGAGTACATTTCCAGGATGGTGGACCATGTTGAAGGTGGAATGGTTTTAACCGGTTGAAAAATGTGGAAATGTGAACGTTTGAAAAATGGCCAATTCATTTTGAATGGGAAAAATCTCCAGAAAAACCCGGAATTCTGGAAAATCTTGGAATTTTTTGGGAACTTGGAGAAAAAAAACAGTTTAAACTTCCAGGATGGTGGAATGTGTTGAAGGTGGAATGGTTTGAATCGGTTGAAAAATGTGCAAATGTGAAAGTTTGTAAAATGGCCAACTCATTTTGAATGGGAAAAATGTCCTGAAAAACTTGGAATTCTGTCAAATCTGGGAATTTGTCAAAAGGAAATCCCGCAATTCCCAAGTAGGCTGAACAGTTTGGATGGGGTGAAAAATGTGGAAGGTAAAGTGTGCCAACATCTGGAGAAGAACAATAAACAGATGAAATTTGGTGTAGAAAAGCGCATGTGTGACTGTTTGGAACATTCACATAATAATCTCTATGAAGCCGTAAAACAAAATAAGGCCCTCGGGCCACATGCGGACCATTAAGATCTTCAATCCGGCCTGCTGGACGTTCTACTTCCTTTTTTGGACCTTTAACACGAAAAGTGTATTTGCCATGATGATGTGCACTCGTGTTTTTAGGTGAGTGTAAGTCTTCAACTATACAAAGTATTTCGAGGGTTGACATCTGCACGTTTGTGTGTTCTAGGAGTTATTAAAGTAATCTAGGTCACAGCAGCATAGACCAGAGTGGGCGGGGCTTGTTGTCAGAGCAGCCAGCCCCAAACACGTGTCAGGAACACACGTGGAAGCACATTTTTGCATAAAAGTGATAATATATCATATTGAAGGTGTTAAACATACATCCATAAACGTGGATGCATATGCAAACGTGCAATATATTGATCTGTACAGTAATCTATTTATTTATATTTGCACCTTATTGCTCTTTTATCCTGCACTACCACAAGCTAACGCAACAAAATGTTATTATCTGTAGTGTAAAGTTCAAATTTGAACGACAATAGTCTTTATTACACTTTTTACTTTCATATTTTGCTGTTTGTTACATTTTGGTGGTGTTTTGCTTGATTGTAAAAGATACACAACTATGGAGGAGCTGCTCTGAGAAGTAAAAGATGTCCATATGTTGTTTATATTCACTGTTTTATTGTTCATAGATCATTTTGTAAACCCCACTTTCTTTATTCTCATGTACATTTTGGGTGTCCCATTCAGTAAAAAAATGTAAAATTCATTCTGTTTTATTTTTTAAAGTGGTCTGTCGTAACTTTTTGGGAACTCTATGGGACTTTGTGACTTTTGCTATTAGTGTTCCTGAAAAAAAGGAGGCAGACACACATTCTGTACAGCTAACTGTGTAAATATACTTAACACACACGTGCACGTTGGCCCCCAGACTCACTTGTTGTCTCAATGTGAGTCTAAATACTTGGCCAGCTCTGCCTAGGACGTCAGTGAGATCTGAACCAAGGATGTCATTGTGGCTTGTGCAGCCCTTTGAGACACTTGTGAAGTAGGGCTATATAAATAAACCTTGATTGATTTGAGTACAAAGCAGAAACGCAGTACTACTGTTTGTCCAGCAGGTGGTTCCCTTGTCTAACAGCAGTTATGCAAGTACTTTGATGTTTTGCAGCAAAGTGGAGTGCTACCATAGACTCTGATGAGCCAATCAGATATTCGATATGAAAAATCCAATTGAACAAAAGCGGGCACCGCGGTTGGGTGTCCAAGCCACGCCCCCTTTCCAACGGTTTATAAAAACAACAGAACCATGTAGAATTTTCTCCAGTGAATAATTAGACTTTTAAGTATTCACCCTCCGAAAAACATTTTTTTGGCAACACTTTCAAATATTTTCAGCTGCTTATCTACTTAGCAGCATGAATTCCAGACACATCTTATTGTTCACGGTTCAATCCATCGCAACGCACTCAAATGCGGGTCAACATTGGCTCGGATAAAACACACATTCAAAGAGAAAATACTAACAACGACAGATAAAAAGCTACATAAAATTAAGTTTCCTCTTTCGACGTATTAATAGAAGGTATATACAAACCCTGTTTCCATATGAGTTGGGAAATTGTGTTAGATGTAAATATAAACAGAATACAATGATTTGCAAATCCTTTTCAAGCCATATTCAGTTGAATATGCTACAAAGACAACATATTTGATGTTCAAACTCATAAACGTTAATTTTTTTTGCAAAAAATAGTTAAGTTAGAATTTCATGGCTGCAACACGTGCCAAAGTAGTTGGGAAAGGGCATGTTCACCACTGTGTTACATCACCTTTTCTTTTAACAACACTCAATAAAGGTTTGGGAACTGAGGAAACTAATTGTTGAAGCTTTGAAAGTGGAATTCTTTCCCATTCTTGTTTTATGTAGAGCTTCAGTCCTTCAACAGTCCGGGGTCTCCGCTGTCCTATTTTACGCTTCATAATGCGCCACACATTTTCCATGGGAGACAGGTCTGGACTGCAGGCGGGCCAGGAAAGTACCCGCACTATTTTACTACGAAGCCACGCTGTTGTAACACCTGGCTTGGTATTGTCTTGCTGAAATAAGCAGGGTCGTCCATGATAACGTTGCTTGGATGACAACATATGTTGTTCCAAAACCTGTATGGACCATTCAGCATTAATGGTGCCTTCACAGATGTGTAAGTTACCCATGCCTTGTGCACTAATACACCCTCATACCATCACACATGCTGGCTTTTACACTTTGCGCCTAGAACAATCCAGATGGTTATTTTCCTCTTTGTTCTAGAGGACACCACATCCACAGTTTCCAAATATAATTTGAAATGTGGACTCATCAGACCCGACTTGTCCAGGGTGTACCCTGCCTTCCGCCCGATTGTAGCTGAGATAGGCGCCAGCGCCCCCCGCGACCCCGAAAGGGAATAAGCGGTAGAAAATGGATGGATGGATGGATGGACTCATCAGACCACAGATCACTTCCACTTTGCATCAGTCCATCTTAGATGAGCTCGGGCCCAGCGAAGCTGGCGGTGTTCCTTGGTGTTGTTGATAAATGGGTTTGGCTTTACATAGTAGAGTTTTAACTTGCACTTACGGATGTAGCGACCAACTGTAATTACTGACAGTGGTTTTATGAAGTGTTCCTGAGCCCATGTGGTGATATCCTTCACACACTGATGTCGGTTTTTGATGCAGTACCGCCTGAGGGATCAAAGGTCCGTAATATCATCGCTTACGTGCTGTGATTTCTCCAGATTCTCTGAACCTTTTGATGATTTTACGGACCGTAGATGGTAAAATCCCTACATTCCTTGCAATAGCTCGTTGAGAAATGTTGTTCTAAAACTGTTCGACTATTTGCCTACAAAGTGGTGACCCTCACCCCATCCTTGTTTGTGAATTACTTAGCATTTCATGGAAGCTGCTTTTATAGCCAATCATGGCACCCACCTGTTCCCAATTAGCCTGCACGCCTCTGGGATGTTCCAAATAAGTGTTTGATGAGCATTTCTCAACTTTATCAGTATGTATTGCCACCTTTCCCAACTTCTTTGTAATGTGTTGCTGGCATCAAATTCTAAAGTTAATGATTATTTGCAAAAACAAATGTTTATGAGTTTGAACATGAAATATGTTGTCTTTGTAGCATATTCAACTGAATATGGCTTGAAAATGATTTGCAAATCATTGTATTCTGTTTATATTTACATCTAACACAATTTCCCAACTCATATGGAAACGGGGTTTGTATGATTTACAGTGGGGCAAAAAAGTATTTAGTCAGCCAGCGATTGTGCAAGTTCTCCCACTTCAAATGATGACAGAGGTCTGTCATTTTCATCATAGGTACACTTCAACTGTGAGAGACAGAATGTGGAAAAAATATCCAGGAATTCACATTGTAGGAATTTTAAAGAATTTATTTGTAAATGATGGTGGAAAATAAGTATTTGGTCACTTCAAACAAGGAAGATCTCTGGCTCTCACAGACCTGTAACTTCTTCTTTAAGAAGCTCTTCTGTCCTCCACTCGTTACCTGTATTAATGGAACCTGTTCGAACTCGTTATCTGTATAAAAGACACCTGTCCACAGCCTCAAACAGTCAGACTCTAAACTCCACTATGGCCAAGACCAAAGAGCTTTCGAAGGACACCAGGAAAAGAATTGTAGACCTGCACCAGACTGGGAAGAGTGAATCTACAATAGGCAAGCAGCTTGGTGTGAAAAAATCAACTGTGGAAGCAATTATCAGAAAGTGGAAGACATACAAGACCACTGATAATCTCCCTCGATCTGGGGCTCCATGCAAGATCTCATCCCGTGGGGTCAAAATGATCATGAGAAGGGTGAGCAAAAATCCCAAAACTACACGGGTGGACCTGGTGAATGACCTGCAGAGAGCTTGGACCAAAGTAACAAAAGTTACCATCAGTAACACACTACGCCGACAGGGAATCAAATCCTGCAGTGCCAGACGTGTCCACCTGCTTAAGCCAGTGCATGTCCATGCTCGTCTGAAGTTTGCCAGAGCGCACATGGATGATACAGCAGAGGATTGGGAGAATGTCATGTGGTGAAATGAAACCAAAATAGAACTTTTTGGTATAAACTCAACTCGTCGTGTTTGGAGGAAGAAGAATACTGAGTTGCATCCCAAGAACACCATACCTACTGTGAAGCATGGGGTGGGAACATCATGCTTTGGGGCTGTTTTTTCTGCTAAGGGGACAGGACGATTGATCCGTGTTAAGGAAAGAATGAATGGGGCCATGTATCGTGAGATTTTGAGCCAAAACCTCCTTCCATCAGTGAGAGCTTTGAAGATGAAAGGTGGCTGGGTCTTCCAGCATGACAATGATCCCAAACACACCGCCCGGGTAACGAAGGTGTGGCTCTGTAAGAAGCATTTGAAAGTCCTGGAGTGGCCTAGCCAGTCTCTAGACCTCAACCCCATAGAAAATCTGTGGAGGGAGTTGAAAGTCCCTGTTGCTCGGCGACAGCCCCAAAACATCACTGCTCTCGAGAAGATCTGCATAGAGGAATGGGCCAAAATACCAGCTACTGTGTGTGCAAACCTGGTAAAGACATATATTAATCGACAACAAAGGTTTTATTACAAATAGGGCTGCAACTAACGATTATTTGATAATCGATCAATCTGCCGATTATTACTTTGATTAATCGATAAATAATCGGATAAAAGAGACAAACTACATTTCTATCCTTTCCAATACTTTATTTTAAAAAAACAGCATACTTAGACTTAGACAAACTTCAATAATTCACAAGGGAAATTGTTTTGGCACCATGTCCTTTCCACTTGCCAAATAAAACAAGGCAAGTGTTACAAAAATGTTTGCTTCTTTTATATATATATATATATATATATATATATATATATATATATATATATATATATATATATATATATATATATATATATATATATATATATATAAATATAACTACATATATATATATATATATGCACCATTGTCCTGCACAATAGCAATAATTTTGCTTAGGGGAATTACTAACCTGGCTACTACCTATTCCAACCATTCTGCAATGTTGGATGCTGAATGTCTTTCCTCTAGCGGCATGGTCGTAAGGCAGATTGACTTCATGTTCCATTTGTCTCCAATGTAGTGGCATGTACAACCCAGGTAGGCTACACTTGTCCACACATCAGTAGTGAGAGAAAATTTGCTCTGGGTGGCTTTTATGTCAGTCTACACAGCCTGAAATGTCTGCTCGTACTTCCTCTCCATCAGTTTGGTAAAATGGTTCCTCGAGGGAAGAGTGTAACCGGGGTTGAGGACATGAATCATTTGTCTAAAACCTTCATCCTCCACCATTGATAGTGGCCTCATGTCAGTTAGCAACATATTCAGGATAGCATCAGTCAATGCAGCCGCTTGCGGTGGTGTGCACACATTCCTTTGTACCAAGTCTCTAATGCTGGCTTGTTTCTTTCTGAAATGAGAGAAACCATATAATGAATGTACTTAGTAGCATCATTTACATGTAACTTAATACACACCTACTTGATATATTTAATCATTTCTGACAAATACGCCACCACATTAAAAAAAAAAACAGCTCAATTAAACAAATGGACATTAGAGTTGCAGAATACACCAATAATAAGACACAAATGTAACTCATCAGATCAAAACTGGATCAGATATAGTACACTTTTCTGTTCTGAATAATAAAGGATTCACTTTAGGCTACATCTGAATCATAGCATGAAATATTCCAGAATCTTCATAACGTTTAGTTATACTAAAGCGCCACTCAAGTCTAAATAGATTTATATAGTTTTATTGGGTTCGGCTACATTGATCCCTTATGAAACCAACCTGAGATATTTCTGTCCGTGTGTTTTCTATCTCAAAACGGAGTCCAATTTGCCGGAGACACATTATCAGCCCCGCGTTGCAACAAAGACATAACGTTATAGTTACTCACAAAAATAGCTGAACGTATGACTCAAAACAACAAAGAAAATGAGGTCACCGCACTATCCAAAAAGTTCCTAACACTCTGAAAGTTAATACACAACAGTTGCTGCTGCGCTTCCAAAAAAAAACTCCTTGTTAACAACATATTGACAACTCACTAAGACGGACACAACGGATCAATGTACTCGGACTATGGACTTAAAAAGTTACGTACCGTGATTTTTTCTCTTCATCCATGTTTCCTGTTCAGGTGCTCCCGAAGCAATGTTGTCCTTCCGTGCCACGCGACGTCCATCCTGCACGTTTTGCAGGAAATGTCTTCTTTGAAGTCTTTCAAGTAAAGTGTTCCGACACTTTGGACGACTTATGTCGCACACTTTTCTCCATTGAAGCAATAACCTCGAGATGTTTCACCGCTGAACTATCCGTACTGTTTCCCTCCGCCATTTTTCGAACGTTTCCACAAAGGAGAGTGCGTGGTAACGTGAGCTACAACACACATGATTGGCTGGCTCACTGACACCTCATGAGATTTAGCCTCAGCGCTGCCCTGGCGCTGTTTTATACTTATTTTGATTATTGTTTTTCAGCTGTTTGTAAATGTTGCAGTTTATAAATAAAGGTTAAGGGGGAAAAAACTAAATTATTTAAAAAATAAATAAAAAAAGAGCCTTCGCGCATGTGCATTGCATACATCCAACGAATCGAAGACTAAATTAATCGCCAACTATTTTTATAATCGATTTTAATCAATTTTTTCGATTAGTTGTTGCAGCCCTAATTACAAAGTATTGACTTGAATTTTTGTTATTGACCAAATACTTATTTTCCACCATAATTTACAAATAAATTCTTTAAAATTCCTACAATGTGAAGTCCTAGATTTTTTTCCACATTCTGTCTGTCCCAGTTGAAGTGTACCTATGATGGAAATGACAGACCTCTGTCATCATTTGAAGTGGGAGAACTTGCACAATCGCTGGCTGACTAAATACTTGTTTTCCCCACTGTATATACGGCAATCCTCACTTCTACCCTTGTATTGTTTACTGAACTGCTTGTTACTTGAGGAGTTTCAAAAAGGTTTATGCAAGCCAGACCTGGGCAACATGTGGCCCTTCAAGCTTTTCAGTCTGGCCAACCGGACATTCCCTAAATCATTTTTTTTTTACAATCTATAGAGGGGAACATTATCACAATTTCAGAAGGGTAAAAACCAATAAAAATCAGTTCCCAGTGGCTTATTTTATTTTTCGAAGTTTTCAAAATTTTACCCATCGTGGAATATCCCGAAAAAAGGCTTTAAAGTGCCTGATTTTCGCTATCTGTGAAGCCACCGTCCATTTTCCTGTGCCGTCATCCAGTGATATACATGCTATCCAGGCGGATAGCACAGCAAGATATAGCAACATTAGCTCGGATTCAGACTCGGATTTCAGCGGCTTAAAGGGGAAGATTATCACCAAACCTATGCAAGCGTCAATATATACCTTGATGGTGCAGAAAAAAGACCATGTATTTTTTTAACTGATTTACGAACTCTAAATGGGTGAATTTTGGCAAATTAAACGCCTTTCTGTTTATCGGTCTTTTAGCGATGACGTCAGAACGTGACGTCACCGAGGTAACGCACCCACCATTTTCATTTTCAACACATTACAAACACCGGGTCTCAGCTCTGTTATTTTCCATTTTTTGACTATTTTTTGTAACCTTGGAGACATCATGCCTGGTGGGTGTGTTGTCGGAGGGTGTAACAAAACTAACAGGGAGGGATTCAAGTTGCACCACTGGCAAGAAATCTGCCGCCAGACCCCCATTGAATGTGCCAGAGTGTCTTCACATTTGAGCGGCGATGCTAAGACAGACATGGCACAGAGATGTATGGATAACCTGCAGATGCATTTGCAACCATTAAGTCAACCAAATCAAAAAGGTTAGTTTTGCTGATGTTGTTGACTTATGTGCTAATCAGACATATTTGGTCACGGCACGACTGCCAGCTAATTGATGCTAACATGCTACGCTAATCGATGCTAACATGCTATTTACGCTAGCTGTATGTACATTTGAAACTAGATACCCACATTTAATGCCAAACAAACACTTACCAATCGACGGATTTAAGTTGCTCCTGTGTCACAAGATGCAAAAGTCCTGATCGTTTGGTCCGCACATTTTACCGGCGATGCTAATAAGGCAGCCATGCTATGGGCCACTTCATTAGGTACACCATGCTATGGCCGAATAGCGTCAATAGCTATTCGCTCAATAGCTTCAGTTTCTTCTTCAATTTCGTTTTGGCTATCTGCCTCCATACTCCGACCATCTGTTTCAATACATGCGTAATCTGTTGAATCGCTTAAACCGCTGAAATCCGAGTCTGAATCCGAGCTAATGTCGCTATATCTTGCTGTGGTAACCGCCATGTTGTTTGTATTGGCAGCACTGTGTGACGTCACAGGGAAATGGATAGTGGTTTCGAAGACAGCGAAAATAAGGCACATTAAAGCTTTATTTAGGGATATTCCGGGACCGGTAAAATGTTGAAAAAAAATTCAAAAATTACAACAAGCCACTGGGAACTGATTTTTATTGTTTTCAACCTTTTTGAAATTATGATAATGTTCCCCTTTAAGCGATTCAACAGGTATTGAAACAGATGGTTGGAGTATGGAGGCAGATAGCCAAAACGAAATTGAAGAAGAAACTGAAACTATTTAGCGAATAGCTATTGACGCTATTCGGCCATGTCTGCCTTAGCATCACAGGTAAAATGTGCAGACTTAACGATCGGGACTTTCACATCTTGTGACACTGGATCTACTTAAATATGTCGATTGGTAAGGGTTTGTTTGGCATTAAATGTGGGTGGAGGGAAACAAAGGATATAAATATAGCTACAAATGTACATACAGCTAGCCAAATGGCATGTTAGCATCGGTTAGCTGGCAGTCATGCCGTGACCAAATATGTTTGATTAGCACATAAGTCAATAACATCAACAAAACTCACCTATGTGATTTCGTTGACTTAATGGTTGCAAATGCATCTGCAGGTTATCCATACATCTCTGTGCCATGTCTGCCTTAGCATCGCCGGTAAAATGTGCAGACCAAACGATCTGGACTTTCGCATCTTGTGACACTGGAGCAACTTAAATCCGTCGATTGGTAAGTGTTTGTTTGGCGTTAAATATGTGTGGAGAGAAAGGCTGGATGCAAATGAACATACAGCTAGCCTAAATAGCATGTTAGCATCGATTTGCATGCCGTGCTAATCGATGTACATTCTACGTAAATCAACTTGAATCCGTCCCTGATGGTGTTGTTACACCCTCCGACAACACACCCACGAGGCATGATGTCTCCAAGGTACGGGAAAACAGTCGAAAAAACGGAAAATAACCGAGCTGATTCGACTCGATGTTTATAATGTGTTTGAGAAAATGGCGGTTGACTACCTAGGTGACATCACAACGTCCGAGAGCAAATAATAGAAAGGCATTTAATTCGCCAAAATTCACCCATTTAGAGTTCGGAAATTGGTTAAAAAGATACTGTATATGGTCTTTTTTCTGCACCATCAAGGTATATATTGACGCTTACATCGGTCTGCTGATAATGTTCCCCTTTAAGATGTTAAGTGTTGCTGCCTTTATGATGTGCACTCATCTTCTCTAATCACCCCAAGTCTTCAACTAGACTAAGTCTTGCCATGCTTGGAATCTGCATCATATACTAGTTACTATGCTCATTTAATTAGTTACTATGCTCATCTAATTAGTTACCATGCTCATCTAATTAGTTACCATGCTCATCTAATTAGTTACTATGCTCATCTAATTAGTTACTACGCTCATCTAATTAGTTACCATGCTCATCTAATTAGTTACTATGCTCATCTAATCAGTTACTATGCTCATCTAATTAGTTACCATGCTCATCTAATTAGTTACTATGCTCATCTAATTAGTTACTATGCTCATCTAATTAGTTACCATGCTCATCTAATTAGTTACTATGCTCATCTAATCAGTTACTATGCTCATCTAATTAGTTACCATGCTCATCTAATTAGTTACTATGCTCATCTAATTAGTTACTATGCTCATCTAATTAGTTACCATGCTCATCTAATTAGTTACCATGCTCATCTAATTAGTTACTATGCTCATCTAATTAGTTACTATGCTCATCTAATTAGTTACCATGCTCATCTAATTAGTTACCATGCTCATCTAATTAGTTACTATGATCGTCTAATAGTTACTATGGTCATCTAATAGTTACTATGGTCATTTAATTAGTTACTATGCTCATCTAATAGTTACTGTGGTCATCTAATTAGTTACCATGGTCATCTAATTAGTTACTATGATTGTCTAATAGTTACTATGGTCGTCTAATAGTTACCATGGTCATCTAATTAGTTACTATGGTCATCTAATTAGTTACTATGGTCGTCTAATAGTTACTGTGGTCATCTAATTACTTCCTATGGTAATGTAAGTGGCCCTACGATGAGGTAGCGACTTGTCCAGGGTGTACTCCGCCTTCCGCCCGATTGTAGCTCAGATAGGCACCAGCGCCCCCCGCGACCCCAAAGGGAATAAGCGGTAGAAAATGGATGGCTGGACAACAAAAACCGCATTACAGTTTAGAATGTGTACACAATATGGTATAAAACAATATTTACATGAACAAAATAATGTGTTGATGTCACAGCAGGTCAAGAGTATTTTTTTTTAATTATCTTGTCTTAACTTTGCACAATGTTAAAGCCATATCTCAAGAATTCTTTGATAGATTTTCCTCAAATTAGGCACAAGCCCAAACTATGATTAATATATATTTTTTAAGGCAAATGCACTGTAACCTCACATTCTATTTTTTTAAAGTATTTAACTTAAGTGACTTAAAAAAAAGAAAATCACATTCCATTTTTTTTTAAGTATTTAACTTAAGTGACTTAAAAAAAAGAAATAGTAAAATACTCTGAGGGGATTTTTCTCAAATGTGGCAAAAAGTCACATTTTTATTTGAGAACTAACTGATGAAGTGTGATTTTGCGTCCTATGAAGGAGGGACATACATACTTCATGTCTTGTAGAGAATATGTACTGAACTGTGTAATCTACTAATAAAAGTATCAATCAATGAGAAATCACTTTTATGTTGACATCTTCTGGAAACAAACAAAGCAACAACGCCCAAAGTGGCGGCCATGTCCGTCATGCGCATGCGTGCGGGTTGCTACGTTCCCTCCTTTAAACGGAACAAAAGCATATCTTTATCAAGACTGTTTATTTAAAGACAAAACCATTTAAGAATATTGTTTGTGTTGAAATAAAAATCTACTTGGATGAGAAGTAAACAAACCTGTTCTGCGGGAAACAACTTTGATGTTCTCCTCTTTTTGATCCAGAAAGTTCTTCTTCTATTCCATCATTTGTCCACAGGAGCGCGACACTTTCACTTTCACTTTGCACTCACATCTGATCTCAGTTTAGTGAAGTCTTGAAGACTTTTACTTTCTCTTTGTTAGCAGCTAGCAAGCTAAGCTAGCCCGGGAAGCTTCACCATCATTGAGACGAGAATAAAACGACGCGCTCTGCAACACTTAAATGTAATTAAACGTCTTATGAATTATTTCTATAATGCCGGGAGGTCCAACAAAGTCGTATAGAACAACGAACAAAAGCGACGAAATACATTAAAACGGCCTTATCGCTTACTTTGAACTGTTACTGCTAGCTTTCGCCTACTTCTATTTCCGGTAGACTAGTGACGTTTAGTGCCATACTGCCCCCTTTGGTGTGGAGGTGGCGTTACATCTAGACCAACATTATTACGATGCATCAAATAAGTGACATCAGTCCAGGGGTCAGCAACGTTTTTGAAAGCAAGAGCTACTTCTTGGGTACTGATTAATGCCAAGGGCTACCAGTTGGATACACACTTAAATACATTGCCAGAAATAGCCAATTTGCTCAATTTACCTTTAACTCTATGTTATTATTAATAATTCATGATATTTATCTTTGTTGAAACACTGATCATCTTAATGATTCCTCACAATAAATGTATACAGAAACAGATAAATATCAACAACAAAAAAAGGGTATTTCTGTCTGTCATTCCATCTTACATTTTTTTTCCTTCTACGGAAGGTTTTTAGTAGAGAATAAATGATGAAAAAAACACTTAATTGAATGGTTTAAAAGAGGAGAAAACAAAAAAAAGAAATACAATTTTGAAACATACTTTAAGTTCAATTTCGACTCTTTAAAATCCAAAATTGAACTGAAAAATAAAAAGGGAGATCTAGCTAATTCGAATCTTTTTTAAAAAAATTTACAAATAATTTATGGAACATTATTGGTAATTTTTCCTGATTTAGATTAATTTTAGAATTTTGATGACATGTTTTAAATAGGTTAAAATCCAATCTGCACTTTGTTAGAATATATAACAAATTGGACCAAGCTATATTTCTAACAAAGACAATCATTATTTCTTCTAAATTTTCCAGAACAAAAATTTTAAAAGAAATTCAAAAGACTTTGAAGTAAGATTTAAATTTGATTCAACAGATTTTCTAGATTTTCCAGAATAATTTTTTTTGAATTTTAATCATAATAAGTTTAAAGAAATATTTCACAAATATTATTTGTCGAAAAAACAGAAGCTAAAATGAAGAATTTAATTAAAATGTATTTATTTTTCATTACAATATTTAAAAAAAAATACTTGAACATTGATTTAAATTGTCAGGAAAGAAGAGGGAGGAATTTAAAAGGTAAAAATGTATATGTGTTTAAAAATCCTAAAATCCTTTTTAAGGTTGTATTTTTTTCTCTAAAATTGTCTTTCTGAAAGTTATAAGAAGCAAAGTGAAAAAATAAATGAATTTATTTAAACAAGGGAAGACAAAGTCTTTAAAATATTTTCTTGGATTTTCAATTTCTATTTGAGTTTTGTCTCTCTTAGAATTAAAAATGTCGAGCAAAGCGAGACCAGCTTGCTAGTAAATAAATACAATTTAAAAATTAGACCCAGCTCACTGGTAAGTGCTGCTATTTGAGCTATTTTTAGAACAGGCCAGCGGGCGACTCATCTGGTCCTTACGGGCACCGCGTTGGTGACCCCTGCATTTGTTGTTATGATGTGTGTTTTTTCGCACCATCACAGTAAATAAAAATAACATATATTACCATACCAAAGCAACTTTGTTTATAAAACCCTTTAAAAAGCAGCAGAGTTGAAGAACAAAGGTCTGCACAGCACAAAGAAATACAGACAAAGCACAGACTAAAAGACAATCAAATCCATCCATCCACCCATTTTCTACCGCTTGTCCCTTTTGGGGTCGCTGGAGACTATCTCAGCTGCATTATGGCGGAAGGCAGTGTACACTTTGGACAAGTCACCACCTCATCACAGATAATCCAAAGCAATCCACTTTATTTGTGTAGCACATTTAAACAACATCAATGTTTCTCAAGTGCTGCACAGCAATATTAAAATCAATATTCAAATATTATCCTTAGCTCCACCAATGACAGAATGAAAACAAAAAATTGACATAAAACCAATATAAAATAAAATAAAAATAAATATGATTAAAAACGATTTTAAAGGGTGAAACCAATGTAAAAAATAAATAGAAATCAAAATTTTAAAAACACAGAGGAGCACAAAACTCGCGTTGTGTTAAAAGCCAAAGAATAAAAGTGGGTCTTAAGACGAGACTTAAAAGAGTCCACTGTGGGAGCCGATGGAACATGGAGGGGCAGAATGTTCTAGAGCTCAGAGAAGGCCATGTGTCACCTGGTATTAAGTCTGGTCTTGGGCACCACGAGCTGGACCTGGCTCTCAAACCTCAGAGCCCGCGCAGGCCCCGTCTCCATAAGAGTTGGGAAATTGTGCTAGATGTAAATATAAACAGAATACAATGATTTGCAAATCCTTTTCAAGCCATATTCTGTTGAATATGCTACAAAGACAACATATTTGATGTTCAAACTCATACATTTTTAATTTTTTTTGCAAATAAAATTAACTTCAAAATTCATGGCTGCAACACGTGCCAAAGTAGTTGGGAAAGGGCATGTTCACCACTGTGTTACATCACCTTTTCTTTTAACAACACTCAATAAACATTTGGGAACTGAGGAAACTAATTGTTGAAGCTTTGAAAGTGGAATTCTTTCCCATTCTTGTTTTATGTAGAGCTTCAGTCCTTCAACAGTCCGGGGTCTCCGCTGTCATATTTTACGCTTCACACATTTTACATGGGAGACAGGTCTGGACTGCAGGCGGGCCAGGAAAGTACCCGCACTCTTTTTTAACGAAGTCACGCTGTTGTAACACGTGCTGAATGTGGCTTGGCATTGTCTTGCTGAAATAAGCAGGGGCGTCCATGAAAAAGACGGCACTTAGACGGCAGCATATGTTGTTCCAAAAGCTGTATGTCCCTTTCAGCATTAATGGTGCCTTCACAGATGTGTAAGTTACCCATGCCTTGGGCACTAATGCACCCCCATACCATCACACATGCTGGCTTTTACACTTTGCATCGATAACAGTCTGGATGGTTCGCTTCCCCTTTGGTCCGGATGACACAATGTCGAATATTTCCAAAGATAATTTGAAATGTGGACTCGTCAGACCACAGAACACTTTTCCACTTTGCATCAGTCCATCTTAGATGATCTCGGGCCCAGTGAAGCTGGCGGCGTTTCTGGATGTTGTTGATAAATGGCTTTCGCTTTGCATAGTAGAGTTTTAACTTGCACTTACAGATGTAGCGACCAACTGTATTTAGTGACAGTGGTTTTCTGAAGTGTTTGTGAACCCATGTGGTGATATCCTTTAGAGATTGATATCAGTTTTTGATAGAGTGCCGTCTGAGGGATGGAAGATCACGGTCATTCAATGTTGGTTTCCGGCCATGCCGCTTACGTGGAGTGATTTCTCCAGATTCTCTGAACCTTTTGATGATATTATGGAGCGTAGATGTCGAAATCCCTAAATTTCTTGCAATTGCACTTTGAGAAAGGTTGTTCTTAAACTGTTTGACTATTTGCTCACGCAGTTGTGGACAAAGGGGTGTACCTCGCCCCATCCTTTCTTGTGAAAGACTGAGAAGCTGTTTTTATGGCACCCACCTGTGAATGAGTTGTGTACTTAACACAAACCTGTGTTATATTCTAGTTTCTTCAAAATAGCCACCCTCTGCTCCGATTACTGCTTTGCACACTCATGGCATTCTCTCCATGAGCTTCAAGCCCACCTGTCAGGGGAAACCCATTTCGGGTGACTACCTCTTGAAGCTCATGGAGAGAATGCCAAGAGTGTGCAAAAACAGTAATCAGAGCAGTGGGTGACTATTTTGAAGAAACTAGAATATTAAACCTGTTTTCAGTTATTTTTTTGTTAACTACATAACTCCTCATGTGTTCATTCATAGTTTTGATGTAAATAGTCATGAAAAGAAAAATAATAAATGTGTCCAAACTTTTGGCCTGTGTTATATATTAAATACATGTGTTGCATAGCGATTTTCTACCTTCAGCTTAGCGCTTTGACACTATTTCCACATTCACACACTGATGGCCAGGCAAAGCCCTAACTACGACCCATCAGGAGCAAGGGTGAAGTGTCTTGCTCAAGGACACAACGGACATGACGAGGTTGGTAGAAGGTGAGGATTTGAACCAGGAACCCTGAGGTTGCTGGCACGGCCACTCTCCCAACCGCGCCACACCGTCCCAAATAAAGTAGTAAAGATGTGTGTTCTCCAAACGTTAATCCTATCTTCCAGTTTGGGGACCCCTGTCACAAAATGTTGTCCCAGGTGACATCTAAGGAGTGTTCCTCACCTGCACACCTGTGACTGTCCACCTGGTGCTTGTAGGAGAACCTCTCATCACACACACGACATCTAACGAGTGTTGCATTGTGTCTCCTCACCTGCACACCTGTGACTGTCCACCTGGTGCTTGTAGGAGAACCTCTCATCACACACACGACATCTAACGAGTGTTGCGTTGTGTCTCCTCACCTGCACACCTGTGACTGTCCACCTGGTGCTTGTAGGAGAACCTCTCATCACACACGATATCTAACGAGTGTTGCGTGGTTTCACCTCACCTGCACACCTGTGGCTGTCCACCTGGTGCTTGTAGGAGAACCTCTCATCACACACACGACATCTAACGAGTGTTGCGTGGTGTCTCCTCACCAGCACACCTGTGACTGTCCACCTGGTGCTTGTAGGAGAACCTCTCATCACACACACGGCAACTGAAGGCTTTCTCGCCGGTGTGTGTCCTCATGTGTTTTGTCAAGTGCGACTTCTGGGTTAATCTCAGGCCGCACACTAAGCAGATGAAAGGTTTCTCCCCGGTGTGTATTCGCGTGTGCTTGACCAGCGCCGACGTCTGAGTGAACCGCCGACTGCAGATCGCACAAGAATATGGTTTCTCCCCTGTGTGCGTCCGGGCGTGTCGGACAAACGACGAATGGTCGCAGAAACCTCTGTTGCAGACGGAGCAAGAATAGGGTTTTTCGCCCGTGTGAGTTCGCAGGTGGGTTTCCAGACCTCCGACGAAAGCGAAGCATTTTCCGCAAACATTGCAGGTGAAAGGCTTCTCGCTGGCGTGGGCTCGCTTGTGTCGCACAAAGGCCGGGCGGTGAGAGAACCTCTTGTCGCACATCGAGCAGGCGTAGAGTTTTTCTCCGGTGTGGGTTCTTGTGTGCGCTATCATACGTCCTTTGATAGAGAATCTTTTACTGCAAAACGTGCATCCGAACGGTTTTTCGCCCGTGTGAATTGTCATGTGTGTTTTCAAAGTTGACTTGTCGACAAAAGTTTTGTCACACTGAGAACATTTCAAGCGAGGTTGATCCCCTCGAGAGTCTTCATCATCGGTGTGAGAAGAGTGAGACGTCGCCTGGTCACTATCTGAGATTGGAGCTAAGTCGCCACCATCACCTTCTGTTGTCATGTGTTCAGTTGAGCTGCTGTTTGGTCTCTCCTCCCTTTCACCTTTGACCTCATCTTCTTCACTCTTCACAGGGACAGCAGTCACTGGGAACTCACTGATGCTGTGTTCCTCTTCTTCCTCCTTAACGTGGGGGGACCGTGGCTCCTCCTCTTCCTCTTTAATGTGGGGGGTCCTTGGTACCTCCTGCTCCATCCTGGAGGTCCACTCTTGCTGCTGAGGATGAAGATGACAAAAAACATGGTTCAGAAAAGTCAAGTTTTGCTTTGGATGGGGTTAGGGTTCCATGGTTGCATGTGAGTCTTCTTGAGGCAGTTGGTCTAGGCAATGGTGTCCTATTGTAGGACCAGAATAGAATAGAGAGCCCCCATTGACTACATTGTTGGCTGACTTTTTATGTATTCATTTACTTCCAACTTAGAATTCATAAAAAATAAAAACACATAAGTTCATGTTTCAAATAAGGACTGTGAAAGATAAACAGCACATCTGTCTCTAATTGTTGCACATTTCCAGTATGACTGATCTAATAATATGGTCAGTTTCAGTGGGGTCAAGCCACAGAAATAGCCGAAGGTATTTAGAGCGGAATATGCAAAATGGCCGACTGTATTTGTGGATGTTTAGACGGTATTTTTCACACTCTTTGCAGATTGTAAACACACTTGGATATGGTTTAATGGAACACAATTGAGCATATTAAGTAAACTTGTTTTTCCACTTTACTGCAACTTTAAAATAATCCATCAAAACTATACATTGAGGTTATTTTTTTAAATTTTGCTGGACGATATATTGTTCCAAAAACTATTGCAAATACAAAATATTGTCAGCATTATTTTGTGACCAAACTGAGCACCAATGTAATTATAACATATCATAATAATAATGCAAGTAACCATTTAAAAGGATATAAACTTTTATTTATCTATACTGTGGACTTGTTTATCATTGTACTGTAATATGAAGGTAGAAAACTTTGTTATCCTTTATAAAAAAAAATGTAAAAATAAAAAATAAAAACACCCACAACTGGACATTTGGTTTTGTAATTAAAGTTTTCCCACTTAATTTTTCTTACTTTGCAGACAAGTGAATGACTGAAAAGAGGACTCACTTTTAGTTATTTATAAAATAATAACTTTGTCAAAACATTTCGGTGAGTTTATAAACACTTCTTGAGTGCATTGAACAATACCCTGATGATAATAATAATAACCGGGATCATTTTGGTCACAATGAGTGTGATATTAATTCTTTCATATTGTTTCATCCCAACTAGGGCTGGGCGATATATGGAATATACTCGATTTTTCGTGGGTTTGTCTCTGTTCGATATAGAAAATGACTATATGGTGATATTGGAGTATACATTCTCACACGGTTGCTTTCAGCTGCGGGCATTACACCACAGGCTCCTCTCACAGAGAAATAAAACAAGCGCATCTTCTTATACACGTCGCAGACTGTCGCACGTGCAACGTCATACGCCCTCGCCCAGCAGAGAGGTTGCGGCATGGTAACATTAGCTGTGATGCTAACGAAGAGGTGGGAATGGTAATACGAGAGAAAAAAGGTGCTAATCTGGTAACAAATGAAAGAATAATTAATTCCCAAGAAAAACAGCAGGGAGTCCATCATCTGGCGGTGGTTTGGCTTCAAGCGGGAAGATATCGAACAGACAACCGTAATATGTCAAGTATGTGGAAAAAGTCTTGCTACAAAAAATAAGCTGCACTGCTAATTTGTAGCATCTTTTGAAAAGTCACTCGTTAAAAAATGAAGAGAGCTTGAAACTCCGCATGTCAACATCTCCGTTCAGTGCCACACCAACAAAATGCCCAAGCAACCATTTCCACATCAACGATGTATGGAAAAATAGTCTAAAACAGAAGGAGATAACGTCCTCAGGAACCTACCTCATAGAGAAGGACGAACACTGTTTGATTTCCTATTATGCAGCTCATTTTTATTTGACATTTATCGAAATATCTTGTGTGACATCATGCACAAAAGTGCACTTTATTTGTTTTCAACTATTGTCGTGGCGTTCTGTACCAAAACTGAACTTTTTAATTGAGTGTTGTTTTGATATGTCATCTTAGTGACATCATGCACAAAAGTGCACTAAAAGCTTGTTTTAAAATGTCTCTGACAATCTTGCACTTTCTGTTTTGGAAATGACATGAATGTTTGTGCCACTGCTTAATAACTGTTTAATGAATACACTTTTGCTAAATGGACTTAGTTGTGGCTTCCCTCTCTGCATGAAAGTTTAAAAGTAGCATATGTGAATGCAGTATGAAGAAGAATGTTTGAATGTAGACACATAGAATCATCATACTGCTGTCATTATATGCATCAAGTCTTCATTCAAGGCTAAGGCAAAATATCGAGATATGTTTGGTGTATTGTCACATGACCTAAAAAATATCCAGATATTAATAAAAGGCCATATCGCCTAGCCCTAATCCCAATTTAGTTATTCATGAAGTATTTACTGTAACCCTTACTTTTACCCTTTATGCTATTATTTATTGTATTTGCCTCAGTTTCAAATTTGTTAATGCTTACTCTTATTGGCGGTGTATGGTGAGTACAACGTAAAAAAGATTAATTAACGTGACATTAAAAAAACGAAAGACACAAAGCAACAATGCAACTTGTCAAGGGTGTACACCGCCTTCCACTCAATTGTAACTGAGATAAGCACCAGCACCCCCGCGACCCACAGGGAATAAGCGGTAGGAAATGGATGGACTGACAAAGCAACAATGCGTCAAATGGCGGCCAAGTCCGTCACGCGCATGCGTGCATCGTTTGCTACATTTGCTCGTTAAATAATGAACACAAATACTTTTTTCTTACTAACAAGCGTTATCTTCAGAGAATATAACTTTTAGAGAGTATTGTTGATAAATAAAAAGTACTTGAGGTGAAGTGAACAATGTTTGTCGGAAGCAGCGTCCAGAAGTTGACGTTGTCTTCGCTCTCTTTTTGTTCCATAAAGTTGCTCCTCCTATTCCATCATTCGTTAACACTTTATGTCACTTGATATTATTTTACACATTATATCACATTATATCACTTTATACTCACATCTGATCTCTTTTTAGCGGCGTGTTGGTCACTTCCGCGTCTCTTTGTTAGCAGCTAGCAAGCTAAGCTAACCCAGGAAGCCTAATGTGCACTGAGAGGAGAATAAAATGATGTAATCGGCGACACTTATATCAACTCAAACATATTCTTGTTGTTTGTAAAACGCGCGAAGGCCCAACAATGTGTTCAGAAGGAAGAACACACGCGGTTAAATACAACAAAAACGGCTTTATCGACCACTTGGGGCGGCTTCTGGCAGCTTTCTCCTAGTTCTATTTCCGCTAGACTTGTCAATTGGAGTCCCATACTGCCCCCTTTGGTGTGGAGGTGGAACTACATCTATACTGTCCTCTTTGGTGTGGAGGTATAATTACACCTATACTGCCCCCTTTGGTGTGGAGGTGTAACTATATCTTGACCAACATCAACATGCCTCAGAACAATGACGTTATTCTTTTTTTTTTTTTTTAAATATATTTTTGTATCATCATATTAGATTTGAAATAACCAAAACAACCAAAATGAGATGACAGGAAATAACTTCAACTTCAACACAAAAACTTCAACAAAAAAGCCATTTACCTTTTTTGTGACTTACCTACAGAACATTTAATCAGAGTATTTACATTTTCAGGGGCTCAAAAATGTTGGAGCAAATATTCACATATTCATTTTCGTTCATACAGCACTTTTCCAGACACTCAAAACACTTAACATTGAAAACTGTGAACCATCATTCCTTCACTCCACATTCACAACAAGATGGTGGTAAGCTACATTTATTAATAATAATTATAATGAACCAATGATGTGGTAAGCTACATTTATTAATAATAATATCAAACACATTTATGTGGTAAGCTACATTTATTAATAATAATATCAAACACATTTATGTGGTAAGCTACATTTATTAATATTAATAATAATAAACACCTTCATGTGGTAATCTACATTTCTTATTAATTTAAGCATTTAAGTCTCACCTTAAAACTCATTTGTATACTCTAGCCTTTAAATAGACTCCCTTTTTAGACCAGTTGATCTGCCGTTTCTTTTCTTTTTCTTCTATGTCCCACTCTCCCTTGTGGAGGGGGTCCGGTCCGATCCGGTGGCCATGTACTGCTCGCCTGTGTATCGGCTGGGGACATCTCTGCGCTGCTGATCCGCCTCCGCTTGGGATGGTTTCCTGCTGGCTCCGCTGTGAACGGGACTCTCGCTGCTGTGTTGGATCCGCTTTGGACTGGACTCTCGCGACTGTGTTGGATCCATTATGGATTGAACTTTCACAGTATCATGTTAGACCCGCTCGACATCCATTGCTTTCCTCCTCTCCAAGGTTCTCATAGTCATCATTGTCACCGATGTCCCACTGGGTGTGAGTTTTCCTTGCCCTTATGTGGGCCTACCGAGGATGTCGTAGTGGTTTGTGCAGCCCTTTGAGACACTAGTGATTTAGGGCTATATAAGTAAACATTGATTGATTGATTGATTAATAATATTCAACACAATGATGGTGGTAAGTTACATTTAATAATAATAATAATAGTACACACGTTTACAGTGGTAGGCTACATGTATTAATAAGAATAAACACATTGATGGCGGTAAGCTACATTTATTAATAATATTAATGAACACACTGATGTGTTAAGGTATATATTTTAATAATAATAATAATAATAAAAATGATGGTGGTAAGTTACATTTTTTAATAATAATAATAGTACACACCTTTATAGTTGCAAGCTACATTTATTAATAATATGGATGCATATATTGAAAGTGGTAAGCTAAATTTATTTATTATAATATACACCTTGATGTTGGTAAGCTGCATTTATTAATAATAATAAACACATTGATGGTGGTAAGCTACAGTTATTAGTGATGATACACACATTGATGGTAGAAAGCTTAATTATTTAATAGTAGTAATAAACACACAATGGTGGTAAGCTGCATTTATTACCAATAATAAAAATAAACACAATGCTAGTGGTGAGCTACATTTATTAGTATTAATAAATTCATTGTTGGTGGTAAGCTGATAATGAGAATACACAGTTGATGGTAGTAAGCTACATTTATTAATAATAATAATTAATTGATGGCATAAGCTACATTTATTAATATTACTAAACACTTGCTGGAGGTAAGCTACATTTATTAATAATAATAATTAATTGATGGCATAAGCTACATTTATTAATATTACTAAACACTTGCTGGAGGTAAGCTACATTTATTAATAATAATATTGAACACATTGATGTGGTATGTTATATTTCCTATTAATAATAATAATAATAGTAATAATAATAAACAAATTAGGATGGTAAGTTACATTTATTAGTAATAATAATAGTACACACGTTTATAGTGGTAAGCTACATTTATTAATAGTAAGCATGCATATATTGAAGGTGACGAGGTGCATTTATTAATTATAATAAACGCCTTGATGGTGTTAAGCTACATTTATTAATAATAATAAACACATTGATGGTGGTAAACTACATTTGTTAGTGACGACACACACATAAAAGGTAGTAAGCTTAATTATTTAACAGTAATAATAAACACACTAATGGTGGTAACCTATATTTATGAATAATCATAATAATAATAATAAACACCTTAATGGTGGTAACATAATAAGAATACACATTTAATGGTGGAAAGCTACATTTATTATCATTAATAATAATAAACACAATGATAGTGGTGAGCTACATTTATTAATATTAATAAAAACAAGGTTGGTGGTAAGCTAATAATGAGAATGCACACTTGATGGTCGTAAACTACATTTATCAAAAACAAAATAATTAATTGATGGTGATAAGCTACATTTATTAATATTACCAAACACTTGATGTTTGTAAGCTATATTTATTAATAATAATAATGAACACATTGATGTGGTAAACTATATTTCCTAATAATAATAATAAACAAATGATGGTGGTAAGTTACATTTATTAGTAATAATAATAGTACACACGTTTCTAGTGGTAAGCTACATTTATTGATAATAAGCATGCATATATTGAAGGTGTTGAGGCACATTTATTAATGATAACAAACGCCTTGATGGTGGTAAGCTAATAATGAGAATGCACACTTGATGGTCGTAAGCTACATTTATCACAAAAAAAATAATAATTGATGGTTGTAAGCTATATTTATTAATAATAATAATGAACACATTGATGTGGTAAACTATATTTCCTAATAATAATAACAATAATGGTGGTAAGTTACATTTATTAGTAATAATAATAGTACACACGTTTATAGTGGTGTGCTACATTTATTAATAATAAGCATGCATATCTTGAAGGTTTTAAGGTACATTTATGATTTACAATAAACGCCTTGATGATGGTAAGCTACATTTACTACTAATAATAAACACATTGAAGGTGGTAAGCTACATTTATCAATAATAATAAACACACTGATAGTGGTAAGCTACATTTATTAGTGATAATAAACACATTGATGGTAGTAAGCTTAGTTTTTTTAATAGTAATAATAAACACACTAATGGTGGTAAGTTATATTTATGAATACTCTTAATAATAAACACCTTAAAGGTGGTGAGCTAATAAAAATACAGATTTAATAGTGGTAAGCTACATTTATTATTAATAATAATAATAAACACCATGATAGCTTTGAGCTACATTTATTAATACTAAAAACACATTGTTGGTGGTAACGAGAATACACACTTGATGGTGGTAAGCTACATTGTGAATTATATTTATATAGCACTTTTCTCTAGTGACTCAAAGCGCTTTACATAGTGAAAGCCAATATCTAAGTTACATTTAAAGCAGTGTGGGTGGCACTGGGAGCAGGTGGGTAAAGTGTCTTGCCCAAGGACACAACAGCAGTGACTAGGATGGCGGAAGCGGGAATTGAACCTGCAACCCTCAAGTTGCTGGCACGGCCGCTATACCAACCGAGCTGTGCCGCCCCATTTCTCAATAATGATAAACCAATGTATGGTGGTAAGCTACATTTATCAATAATAATCCCACTAATAATGACTTGATGGAGGTAGGCTACATTTATTAATATTACTAAACACTTGATGGTGGTAAGCAACATCCAATCCAATCCACTTTATTTATATAGCACATTTAAAAAACAATAACGTTTCCAATGTTATTTAATAATAATAATAATAAAAACTTTAATGGTGGTAAGCTACCTTTGCTACATGGTAAGCTACATTTTTTTACCTGTACTTTTATTGGCGGGACACATCAGAAAACAAATTGTATTGCGAAATATCTGTCCAACATTGACATCTACTTAGTTTCTCTTCCAACGCAGACATCCAGAAGTCTTCTTCTGTTCGGGAAGGTCTTTGTGAGGAAATCCCATCAGACAGGATTTGATGCTCGGCAAAAACAAAAAAAAAAAGAGTTCTGCAACATGCGACAGCGGAAGTAATATTTGGTATATTTCTGCTTTGTCTTTGCACTCCAACAGCACCTGTGCCACAAAGCACTGGTCCGTGTCTCGGATCTAAATAAGCAACCTCTCAAAAGGCAACTTTTTTAGTTCTTAAAACATTACAACTTTCGGTCCTTTGGAAGTTACTTTTGTCCACACGCTTGACATTTTCTTGTGACGGAAAAAAACGTACACAGGCTGACACTGATATAAATGCCATCTTACTACAGTACATCACAAAAGTCTCAAATGTCAGCACGTTTCCGACTGCTTATATTCATAAGTGGGACATGTATTATATCGACTGCACAGACATTTCACGTCCTTGTCTCACCCACACATTTGTGTTTGTCCACCTGGTACTTATAGGAGAACCTTTCATGGCACACGCTGCAACTGAACGCTTTCTCACCCGTGTGTATTCTCATGTGCACTTTCAAAACTAACTTACGTACAAAACTCAATCCACAGACTGAACAGGTAAAAGGTTTTTCCCCGGTGTGTATCGTCATGTGCTTGTCCAATCCGGAACTCACTGCAAAACTTCGGTGACAGATTGAGCAGGCGTATGGTTTTTCTTTAGTATGTATTCTGGTATGTTTTGTCAAACCCGACTTTTGAGAGAATGCGACGCCGCATGACGAGCAGGTGAACGGTTTCTCTCCGGTGTGCGTTCGCTTGTGTCGCACCACCAGCGACCAACGAGAGAAACGTCTGTTGCAGACAGAGCAGGCGTATGGTTTCTCGCCGGTGTGCGTTCGCATGTGCGCCGTCACGTGACCTTTCGACGAGAATTGCTTGCCGCAATTTGCGCAGCAGAACGGTTTCTCGCCCTTGTGAATGATCCTCAAGTGCACGGTCAGATTTCCCTTGTTACTAAACGTTTTGTCACACTGAGAACATTCAAAGCGCGCGTTGTCATTGTCACTGGAGTGCGTTCTTGTGTGTGTCGTCATGTGCGCTTTTGTGGAGAAGCGCTTACCGCAAATTGCACAGCTGAATGGTTTCTCGCCTTTGTGTATAATCCTCATGTGCACATTGAGATTGCCCTTGCTGCTAAAAGTCTTGTCACATTGGGAGCACTGGAAGCGCGTGTTGTCGTCGTCGACAAAGTGCGTTCTGGCGTGCCGTGCCACGTGTGCTTTTGTAGAGAATTGTTTACCACACATTTGACAGCAGAAAGGTTTCTCGCCAGCATGAATGATCCTCATGTGCACATTGAGATTTCCCTTCCTGCTGAAGGTTTTTCCACATTCGGAGCATTTCCAGCATCTGTTGTCAGTCTGATGGGCCTTAGAGTCTTCATCCTCATCATCAGTGTCAGAAGAGTGGGATGTTGTGTCCTCGCTATCTGATAGTGGAGCCAAGTCTGCTTGCGATCCTCCACAGTGGTCTCCATCACCTTCTGTTGTCATGTGTTGACTTGAGCTGCTGCTTGGTCTCTCCACCTCTCTCTGCTCCTCACTTTCACCTTTGACCTCATCACCTTCACCCTTCACGATGACACCGACCACCGAGAAGACATGCAGTCCTTGAAGATGCTCTGCCTCCTGACTGATGCTGTGTTCCTCCTCTTCCTCTTTGATGTGGGGGGGCTGTGGCTCCTCCTGCTTCACCCCGGGGGTCCACGCCTGCTGTTGAGGACTGAGGACATCTGCAGGACACAAGAAGACAAACACATGCTTTAAAAAGTCATATTATTTTGGCTCCAAATATAAATATAGTGAGTGCTAAAAGCCAACTTGATTGGATCTTGGATATGGTTCCCGATTAAAAAAGTTTGGATTTGGCAACAAAGAAAAAATGTAATTAAAGCCGGGCAATAAAATAATGTCAATATATTGCAATGCACGCGTCATCAATATCAATAAAACATTCCGCAATTTTTTATTCATTTTCGTTGGAAGAAAGCAACAGTAAGAAAGAGAGCTTGGTTGCATGAACAAAAATAACATACACTGATAAGTGGGAGTGGCCCGCTAACAGCCAATCAGGTGACATGTTCAACTATCAAGAAATTGTATCAAAATGAAGAAATTGTGGATAAAAGAGAAAAAGTCACTTTTTTGGATGTTTTCAAAGGGACCAAAGACAGATCAATGATGTCTGTACTTAATGCAAGGCAATCAGACTGCTAACAGCAAACTACCTTAGCTCACCCTTTAGAGCACAGCTGTAACTACCTGCCACTAAACCTGCAGAACATATTTCTTCTCAGGTTTCTCTTTGGTTACATTTTCTCACCTTGCACTATTTTCTTACATTTTTCAAAAGCATTTCTTACATATTTCCTATTTTTAAGAGCTTATTATTAAGTGTTCAATGTCATTTGACTATTTTGTTGATATAGTTTGAGTGTTTTTTATGCTTGTGTTGGCCTTTTCTTTTCTGCCTTGATAACTGAGGGATTATAATCACAAGAAGTTGATAATTGAGGGATTATAATCACAGGAAGTTCCTTTCCGGAGTTAAATAAGAATAACATGACAAATTCATGTTACACAGCCGTTATTTCCCAGCACTGAACCTGCAAAAAATACTTCTTGTCGGGTTTCTCTACCATGATGATGTCAGCAAGGTTCTTGGTATTAAAAACCTCCTACTTTGACAGAATCACTTTACAAAACTACTGGAGTCTATATAATAAATATATACTGTATACGTAAATATATATTTCTCACTGACACTCATAGAGGGCGGACACTCCCCTCCCTTTCCTCTTCTGCTTGCTTCTTTGTCTTGTCTTAACTTTTTTGTTGCCTCTTTTTGCACTGCTCTCCAAATGCAAAGATTGGAACTATTTAACTGGCATCAAACAAATTGACAAGATTTTGAGTTTGGGGGAACTGCTTGTCGCTTGTTGCTGGACACACCACCGACTCTTGGGAGAAGATGGAGTGCCGTGTGCCTGGCAACCCTTCTGTGAAGGAGGTGGAGGTATCTACCTATTGGGAACTATGACACCAGGACATCTGGCAACCTTTCAGTGGAGGAGGTGAAGATATCTACCTATTGGGAACTATGGAACCAGAACATCTGGCAACATTTCAGTGAAGGAGATGAAGATATCTACCTATTGGGAACTATGAGACCAGGACATCTGGCAACCTTTCAGTGGAGGAGGTGAAGATATCTACCTATTGGGAACTATGACACCAGGACATCTGGCAACCTTTGAATGGAGGATGTGAAGATATATACCTATTGGGAACTATAACACCAGGACATCTGGCAACCTTTCAGTGGAGGAGGTGAAGATATCTACCTATTGGGAACTATGACACCAGGACATCTGGCAACCTTTCAGTGGAGGAGGTGAAGATATCTACCAATTGGGAACTATGACACCAGGACATCTGGCAACCTTTCAGTGGAGGAGGTGAAGATATCTACCTATTGGGAACTATGGAACCAGAACATCTGGCAACATTTCAGTGAAGGAGATGAAGATATCTACCTATTGGGAACTATGAGACCAGGACATCTGGCAACCTTTCAGTGGAGGAGGTGAAGATATCTACCTATTGGGAACTATGACACCAGGACATCTGGCAACCTTTCAATGGAGGATGTGAAGATATATACCTATTGGGAACTATAACACCAGGACATCTGGCAACCTTTCAGTGGAGGAGGTGAAGATATCTACCTATTGGGAACTATGACACCAGGACATCTGGCAACATTTCAGTGGAGGAGGTGAAGATATCTACATATTGGGAACTATGACACCAGGACATCTGGCAACCTTTCGGTGGAGGAAGTGAAGATATCTACCTATTGGGAACTATGACACCAGGACATCTGGCAACCTTTCAGTGGAGGAGGTGAAGATATCTACCTATTGGGAATGATGACACCAGGACATCTGGCAACCTTTCAGTGGAGGAGGTGAAGATATCTACCTATTGGGAACTATGACACCAGGACATCTGGCAACCTTTCAGTGGAGGAGATGAAGATATCTACCTATTGGGAACTATGACACCAGGACATCTGGCAACCTTTCAGTGAAGGAGGTGAAGATATCCACCTATTGGGAACTATGACACCAGGACATCTGGCAACCTTTCAGTGGAGGAGGTGAAGATATCCACCTATTGGGAACTATGACACCAGGACATCTGGCAACCTTTGAATGGAGGATGTGAAGATATATACCTATTGGGAACTACAACACCAGGACATCTGGCAACCTTTCAGTGGAGGAAGTGAAGATATCTACATATTGGGAACTATGACACCAGGACATCTGGCAACATTTCAGTGGAGGAGGTGAAGATATCTACCTATTGGGAACTATGAGACCAGGACATCTGGCAACCTTTCAGTGGAGGAGGTGAAGATATCTACCTATTGGGAATGATGACACCAGGACATCTGGCAACCTTTCAGTGGAGGAGGTGAAGATATCTACCTATTGGGAACTATGACACCAGGACATCTGGCAACCTTTCAGTGGAGGAGGTGAAGATATCTACCTATTGGGAACTATGACACCAGGACATCTGGCAACCTTTCAGTGGAGGAGGTGAAGATATCTACCTATTGGGAACTATGACACCAGGACATCTGGCAACCTTTCAATGGAGGATGTGAAGATATATACCTATTGGGAACTATAACACCAGGACATCTGGCAACCTTTCAGTGGAGGAGGTGAAGATATCTACCTATTGGGAACTATGACACCAGGACATCTGGCAACATTTCAGTGGAGGAGGTGAAGATATCTACATATTGGGAACTATGACACCAGGACATCTGGCAACCTTTCGGTGGAGGAAGTGAAGATATCTACCTATTGGGAACTATGACACCAGGACATCTGGCAACCTTTCAGTGGAGGAGGTGAAGATATCTACCTATTGGGAATGATGACACCAGGACATCTGGCAACCTTTCAGTGGAGGAGGTGAAGATATCTACCTATTGGGAACTATGACACCAGGACATCTGGCAACCTTTCAGTGGAGGAGATGAAGATATCTACCTATTGGGAACTATGACACCAGGACATCTGGCAACCTTTCAGTGAAGGAGGTGAAGATATCCACCTATTGGGAACTATGACACCAGGACATCTGGCAACCTTTCAGTGGAGGAGGTGAAGATATCCACCTATTGGGAACTATGACACCAGGACATCTGGCAACCTTTGAATGGAGGATGTGAAGATATATACCTATTGGGAACTACAACACCAGGACATCTGGCAACCTTTCAGTGGAGGAAGTGAAGATATCTACATATTGGGAACTATGACACCAGGACATCTGGCAACATTTCAGTGGAGGAGGTGAAGATATCTACCTATTGGGAACTATGAGACCAGGACATCTGGCAACCTTTCAGTGGAGGAGGTGAAGATATCTACCTATTGGGAATGATGACACCAGGACATCTGGCAACCTTTCAGTGGAGGAGGTGAAGATATCTACCTATTGGGAACTATGACACCAGGACATCTGGCAACCTTTCAGTGGAGGAGGTGAAGATATCTACCTATTGGGAACTATGACACCAGGACATCTGGCAACCTTTCAGTGGAGGAGATGAAGATATCTACCTATTGGGAACTATGACAACAGGACATCTGGCAACCTTTCAGTGGAGGAGATGAAGATATCTACCTATTGGGAACTATGACACCAGGACATCTGGCAACTTTTCAGTGGAGGAGATGAAGATATCTACCTATTGGGAACTATGACACCAGGACATCTGGCAACCTTTCAGTGGAGGAGGTGAAGATATCTACCTATTGGGAACTATGACACCAGGACATCTGGCAACCCTTCTGTGAAGGAGGTGGAGATATCTACCTATTGGGAACTATGACACCAGGACATCTGGCAACCTTTCAGTGGAGGAGGTGAAGATATCTACCTATTGGGAACTATGACACCAGGACATCTGGCAACCTTTCAGTGGAGGAGGTGAAGATATCTACCAATTGGGAACTATGACACCAGGACATCTGGCAACCTTTCAGTGGAGGAGGTGAAGATATCTACCTATTGGGAACTATGGAACCAGAACATCTGGCAACATTTCAGTGAAGGAGATGAAGATATCTACCTATTGGGAACTATGAGACCAGGACATCTGGCAACCTTTCAGTGGAGGAGGTGAAGATATCTACCTATTGGGAACTATGACACCAGGACATCTGGCAACCTTTGAATGGAGGATGTGAAGATATATACCTATTGGGAACTATAACACCAGGACATCTGGCAACCTTTCAGTGGAGGAAGTGAAGATATCTACCTATTGGGAACTATGACACCAGGACATCTGGCAACCTTTCAGTGGAGGAGGTGAAGATATCTACCTATTGGGAATGATGACACCAGGACATCTGGCAACCTTTCAGTGGAGGAGGTGAAGATATCTACCTATTGGGAACTATGACACCAGGACATCTGGCAACCTTTCAGTGGAGGAGGTGAAGATATCTACCTATTGGGAACTATGGAACCAGAACATCTGGCAACCTTTCAGTGGAGGAGGTGAAGATATCTACCTATTGGGAACTATGGAACCAGAACATCTGGCAACCTTTCAGTGAAGGAGATGAAGATATCTACCTATTGGGAACTATGAGACCAGGACATCTGGCAACCTTTCAGTGGAGGAGGTGAAGATATCTACCTATTGGGAACTATGAGACCAGGACATCTGGCAACCTTTCAGTGGAGGAGGTGAAGATATCTACCTATTGGGAACTATGACACCAGGACATCTGGCAACCTTTCAGTGGAGGAGATGAAGATATCTACCTATTGGGAACTATGACACAAGGAAATCTGGCAACCTTTCAGTGGAGGAGGTGAAGATATCTACCTATTGGGAACTATGAGACCAGGACATCTGGCAACCTTTCAGTGGAGGAGGTGAAGATATCTACCTATTGGGAACTATGACACCAGGACATCTGGCAACCTTTCAGTGGAGGAGGTGAAGATATCCACCTATTGGGAACTATGACACCAGGACATCTGGCAACCTTTCAGTGGAGGAGGTGAAGATATCTACCTATTGGGAACTATGACACCAGGACATCTGGCAACCTTTCAGTGGAGGAGATGAAGATATCTACCTATTGGGAACTATGACACCAGGACATCTGGCAACCTTTCAGTGAAGGAGGTGAAGATATCCACCTATTGGGAACTATGACACCAGGACATCTGGCAACCTTTCAGTGGAGGAGGTGAAGATATCTACCTATTGGGAACTATGAGACCAGGACATCTGGCAACCTTTCAGTGGAGGAGGTGAAGATATCTACCTACTGGGAACTATGACACCAGGACATCTGCTGATTGGTTTTTCCACAAGTTGGAAGTTGCTGGCAGTCTTCAAAGTCTTCAAAGTTGCCACAAATGATTGGAGGATGTGTGAAGAACTGTGGACACTTTGTGATCTGGATCACATCGGACTGTTTGCCCCACAGGATGAATTTGAGGACCAGTCATAGACAATTTTGAGTGAAAAACATCATTTTGTTTTCACTAGCATACAAAACATTCTAAACTTGGATTATTTCCCTGGCTTGGAGACTTTCCTGAAGAACAAAACAAACTCCCTTCTTGTCTCTCATGGACACACACCTGTTGTTGTTGTTGTTGACTTTAGACTGACTGGCGGCTGCACAACATCAAGGCCGCAGAACAGAGACACACGGCAGGCTTACACACACACACACACACACACACACACGCACACACACACACACACACGCATCCACCAAGAATATACACCACCCCCATCCAACACCCTTGATGCAAATCCCATAAAGGTGATGGATGGACGGTCAGCGCCTGAAGAGCTGCAACCTGCTCCCAGGGCCCCCCAATCTTGAACGGGCTTGTGCTGAAAACCAAGTTTCGTTGTACTTGTGCTACGACAAGACCAACCTAAATCTTAAGACTTCAATCTATGAAGGTTCAGCAATCCTTAGCCAGAATTCATTTAGGTTAGGGAACTTCGTGGGAATTCCAGGAATTGCTAAATAAACATAAAGTTAGTAAAGAAGATGTGAAAGTAAGAAATAAACAAACCTGTTCTGTGTGACACAACTTGATGTTTGTTGAAAAGAGCGTCCAGTGGTTGACGTTGTCGCTCCTTCTCCTCTTCAAGTTCCTCCTCGTATTTTGCAATCGTTCTTTCGCACATTTTCAAACAATCACATTTTCCTCTCCCCGTTGAAGATCTGCTCAGCAATGTCTTGTTCGCGTCTTCTGTTCAGCAGCTAGCAAACTAAGCTGGGACGCGTCAACGTGCATGGAGACAACTAATGTACTTAGAAATGATTAAAAGCTAAATATGAGCACACATTTTGCCACAAAGGCGGCAATAATCTCGTCCGTCGTTTTACTAGCAGAAAACAGTTCCCAAAATGGCCACGCATGCGCATTCGCCAGTAGGTACTTATTTATTTATTTTCATTTTTTTTTTCCATGTTCCAAAATTAGTTATCATGATTTTATTTCGTATTCAAACATTTATTTTACCTCACCTCGACAATGAAAGTTTAAATATCCGAGAAATTGCAAAATAAGATATGAAAATGTCAAAACACGAGATCACGTGGTGTAGTGTTTCCGCTTCCCAACCGGAAATGAAAATAAAGACCGCTGCATGTTCCAAAATTAGTTCTAATGGTAGTATTCCGTTTTTAAACATGTATTTTCCCTCACATCGACAGTAAAAGTGTAATCATGCGAGAAAATGCAAAAAAAGGTAAGAAAATACCAGAATATGGGATCACGTGGTGTAGTGTTTCCCTCCAGCGTCGTCAATGACAACAAAATGAACATTTTTTAAATAGCACGGTGCAGTTTTTATTAAATATTCAAACATCCAGTTATAATTCACTCAACAGTCGAATTACATTAAACAAGGAAATAATAAACACGAAAATGCAGACAGTATTAGATAATATAAGGAAACACAGTAGACTAATATTTCCCGCTCGTCTGTTTTGGTCCCTATGGCGAACCGTAGAATGTTGTGTAATGCGGTGCAGTGCGCATGCGCAGTGGCGAAATGCTAGCTCGTCAGTCAAGGCGTGTGCTATAACCTCTTTGTTGTATTTTATCACTTTTTTTACCACTCCTATTACACACTTTATCAATCATTCATCCTTAACGTGCGTGTAAAGTGTTGTGATTGTGTGAAAATGTGCAAAGTAGAAATGCTGAGAGTGTTGGTGAAGCAGCGACTAACTGCTGCTGTGGAAGAAATATTTGTAGTGTTAGAAAGAACCATAGCAGAATACGAGGAGGAACTTTATAGAAGAAAAGAGGAGAACGAGCGACAACGTCAACTACTGGACGCTCTTTTCCAACCGGAAGTTGTGTTGCGCAGAACAGGTGTGTTTACTTCTCACTCTCACCCCTTTTTATCTTTGCTTGGTTCTAACCTGCTTGCAGTGTAACAGGATGAACTCTGATCAAAAATAAAATGATATGACAGCAAGAGTTAATCACAAACATATAGATAGAAGATAGAACATGTTAGGATAGGACTTTATTGTCATTGCACAAGTACAACGAAAATTAGTTTTCAGCACAAACCCATTCAAGATGAGACAAATAAAGGGTGTAAAGGGTTACAAACAAACAGTGTACAGGGTTACAAACAAACAGTGTACAGGGTTATAAACAAACAGTGTACAGGGTTACAAACAAACAGTGTACAGGGTTACAAACAAACAGTGTACAGGGTTACAAACAAACAGTGTACAGGGTTACAAACAAACAGTGTACAGGGTTACAAACAAACAGTGTACAGTTACAAACAAACAGTGTACAGGGTTACAAACAAACAGTGTACAGGGTTACAAACAAACAGTGTACAGGGTTACAAACAAACAGTGTACAGGGTTACAAACAAATAGTGTACAGGGTTACAAACAAACAGTGTACAGGGTTACAAACAAACAGTGTACAGGGTTACAAACAAACAGTGTACAGGGTTACAAACAAACAGCGTACAGGGTTACAAACAAACAGTGTACAGGGTTACAAACAAACAGTGTACAGGGTTACAAACAAACAGTGAACAGGGTTACAAACAAACAGTGTACAGGGTTACAAACAAACAGTGTACAGGGTTACAAACAAACAGTGTACAGGGTTAAAAACAAACAGTGTACAGGGTTACAAACAAACAGTGTATAGGGTTACAAACAAACAGTGTACAGGGTTACAAACAAACAGTGTACAGGGTTAAAAACAAACAGTGTACAGGGTTACAAACAAACAGTGTACAGGGTTACAAACAAACAGTGTACAGGGTTACAAACAAACAGTGTACAGGGTTACAAACAAACAGTGTACAGGGTTACAAACAAACAGTGTACAGGGTTACAAACAAACAGTGTACAGGGTTACAAACAAACAGTGTACAGGGTTACAAACAAACAGTGTACAGGGTTACAAACAAACAGTGTACAGGGTTACAAACAAACAGTGTACAGGGTTACAAACAAACAGTGTACAGGGTTACAAACAAACAGTGTACAGGGTTACAAACAAACAGTGTACAGGGTTACAAACAAACAGTGTACAGGGTTACAAACAAACAGTGTACAGGGTTACAAACAAACAGTGTACAGGGTTACAAACAAACAGTGTACAGGGTTAAAAACAAACAGTGTACAGGGTTACAAACAAACAGTGTATAGGGTTACAAACAAACAGTGTACAGGGTTACAAACAAACAGTGTACAGGGTTAAAAACAAACAGTGTACAGGGTTACAAACAAACAGTGTACAGGGTTACAAACAAACAGTGTACAGGGTTACAAACAAACAGTGTACAGGGTTACAAACAAACAGTGTACAGGGTTACAAACAAACAGTGTACAGGGTTACAAACAAACAGTGTACAGGGTTACAAACAAACAGTGTACAGGGTTACAAACAAACAGTGTACAGGGTTAAAAACAAACAGTGTACAGGGTTACAAACAAACAGTGTATAGGGTTACAAACAAACAGTGTACAGGGTTACAAACAAACAGTGTACAGGGTTAAAAACAAACAGTGTACAGGGTTACAAACAAACAGTGTACAGGGTTAAAAACAAACAGTGTACAGGGTTACAAACAAACAGTGTATAGGGTTACAAACAAACAGTGTACAGGGTTACAAACAAACAGTGTACAGGGTTACAAACAAACAGTGTACAGGGTTACAAACAAACAGTGTACAGGGTTACAAACAAACAGTGTACAGGGTTACAAACAAACAGTGTACAGGGTTACAAACAAACAGTGTACAGGGTTACAAACAAACAGTGTACAGGGTTACAAACAAACAGTGTACAGGGTTAAAAACAAACAGTGTACAGGGTTACAAACAAACAGTGTATAGGGTTACAAACAAACAGTGTACAGGGTTACAAACAAACAGTGTACAGGGTTAAAAACAAACAGTGTACAGGGTTACAAACAAACAGTGTACAGGGTTACAAACAAACAGTGTACAGGGTTACAAACAAACAGTGTACAGGGTTACAAACAAACAGTGTACAGGGTTAAAAACAAACAGTGTACAGGGTTACAAACAAACAGTGTATAGGGTTACAAACAAACAGTGTACAGGGTTACAAACAAACAGTGTACAGGGTTAAAAACAAACAGTGTACAGGGTTACAAACAAACAGTGTACAGGGTTACAAACAAACAGTGTACAGGGTTACAAACAAACAGTGTACAGGGTTACAAACAAACAGTGTACAGGGTTACAAACAAACAGTGTACAGGGTTACAAACAAACAGTGTACAGGGTTACAAACAAACAGTGTACAGGGTTACAAACAAACAGTGTACAGGGTTAAAAACAAACAGTGTACAGGGTTACAAACAAACAGTGTATAGGGTTACAAACAAACAGTGTACAGGGTTACAAACAAACAGTGTACAGGGTTAAAAACAAACAGTGTACAGGGTTACAAACAAACAGTGTACAGGGTTAAAAACAAACAGTGTACAGGGTTACAAACAAACAGTGTATAGGGTTACAAACAAACAGTGTACAGGGTTACAAACAAACAGTGTACAGGGTTACAAACAAACAGTGTACAGGGTTACAAACAAACAGTGTACAGGGTTACAAACAAACAGTGTACAGGGTTACAAACAAACAGTGTACAGGGTTACAAACAAACAGTGTACAGGGTTACAAACAAACAGTGTACAGGGTTACAAACAAACAGTGTACAGGGTTACAAACAAACAGTGAACAGGGTTACAAACAAACAGTGTACAGGGTTACAAACAAACAGTGTACAGGGTTACAAACAAACAGTGTACAGGGTTACAAACAAACAGTGTACAGGGTTACAAACAAACAGTGTACAGGGTTACAAACAAACAGTGTACAGGGTTAAAAACAAACAGTGTACAGGGTTACAAACAAACAGTGTATAGGGTTACAAACAAACAGTGTACAGGGTTAAAAACAAACAGTGTACAGGGTTACAAACAAACAGTGTACAGGGTTACAAACAAACAGTGTACAGGGTTAAAAACAAACAGTGTACAGGGTTACAAACAAACAGTGTACAGGGTTACAAACAAACAGTGTACAGGGTTACAAACAAACAGTGTACAGGGTTAAAAACAAACAGTGTACAGGGTTACAAACAAACAGTGTACAGGGTTACAAACAAACAGTGTACAGGGTTACAAACAAACAGTGTACAGGGTTACAAACAAACTGTGCACAGAGTTACAAACAAACAGTGTACAGGGTTACAAACAAACAGTGAACAGGGTTACAAACAAACAGTGAACAGGGTTACAGAACAGGAACACAAGGCGACCCGTCAAAGATAGGGAAAAAGGTAAAACGCTGGGGAAGGATGAGTAAAGAACTACTATCTAGACTGGGCTCCTAAGGGGGCCCAGTCTGGAGTGGGAAAAAACCCTCCACAGCAAAGCACATATACATATTACAATGTACATCTCCAAATATCTAGCAACAGAGGGGAGGGATTGGGGGGGGCATGGTAACAGGCTGCAGCTCTCAGGCACTGACCATTTGTCCATCACCGCTATGGGATTGTTAAAAGAGAATGTAAACAGATATTAACAGTATCAATCAGAACAAGTGGATTAATGATCCCTTTTTACAGCTTGTCCCTCACAATTTTGCCAAACAATAGGTGTATAAATGACACCATATGTTACTGCATACATCAGCAGACTAATTAGGAGACTTTGTTTGTTTACTTACTACTAAAAGACAAATTGTCTAGTATGTTCAGCATTTTATTTAAGGACAAACTTGCAATAATAAACATGTATTTAATGTACCATAGTATTTTTTTTATAATGCCATTTTTTGTGGTCCCCTTTATTTAGAAAAGTACTGAAATACATTTTGGTACCCGTACTAAGATATTGGTTTTGGGACAACACTAGTTTGTTGTATACTGAGGGTTTTTAAGTGTCTGAAAAGGGACTATATAAGTGTATTTATTATTATTATTATTATTATTGTGTTATTATGATTACAAATTCGAAGGTGTCCAAATGATCATTTTTCACATCAATCAATCAATCGATCAATGTTTATTTATATAGCCCTAAATCACAAATATCTCAAAGTACTGCACAAACCATTACGACTACGACATCCTCGGAAAAACCCACATAAGGGCAAGGAAAACTCACCCAGTGGGACGCCGGTGACAATGATGACTATGAGAACCTTGGAGAGGACCTCAAATGTGGGCGAGACGTAACAAACGCATGGATAATGATCTCAGCGTCTTTAGTGGACAAAATGGAGCGAATTTTAGTGATATTACGGAGATGAAAGAAGGCCGTTTTAGTAACGCTTTTAATGTGTGCCTCAAAGGAGAGAGTTGGGTGGAAGATAATACCCAGATTCTTTACCGAGTCACCTTGTTTAATTGTTTGGTTGTCAAATGTTAAAGTTGTATTATTAAATAGAGGTCGGTGTCTAGCAGGACCGATAATCGGCATTTTTGTTTTTTTGGTGTTGAGTTGCAAAAAGTTAGCGGACATCCATTGTTTAATTTCATTAAGACACGCCTCCAGCTGACTACAATCCGGCGTGTTGGTCAGCTTTAGGGGCATGTAGAGTTGGGTGTCATCAGCATAACAGTGAAAGCTAACACCGTATTTGCGTATGATGTCACCTAGCGGCAGCATGTAGATGCTGAAGAGTGCAGGGCCAAGGACCGAACCCTGGGGAACTCCACACGTTACCTTAACGTAGTCCGAGGTCACATTGTTATGGGAGACGCACTGCATCCTATTAGTAAGATAAGAGTTAAACCAAGACAGGGCTAAGTCTGACATACCAATTCGTGTTTTGATACACTCTAATAAAATATTATGATCGACGGTATCGAAAGCAGTGCTAAGATGGAGGAGCAGCAACATAGATGACGCATCAGAATCCATCGTTAGCAATAGATCATTAGTCATTTTTGCGAGGGCTGTCTCCATAGAGTAATTTGCCCTGAAACCGGATTGAAAAGTTTCACATAGATTGTTAGACGCCAAGTGTTCATTTAGCTGTTCTGCAACAATTTTTTCGAGGATTTTCGAAATAAAGGGAAGGTGAGACACCGGTCGGTAGTTTACCATGAGGTCAGGATTGAGGTTAGGTCTTTTAAGAAGAGGATGAATAACCGCTTTTTTGAATGCTAGGGGAACAGTGCCCGAGGAAAGTGATAAGTTTATAATATTTAGCACTGTTGGACCTAATAATACAATACACATGACAGTTGTAGCGCCTCCAATGGGTTGTGTTGAAACTGCCTTGTAAGAGATGCTGGCGTACAGTGCGTGTAACTCACAGTTGATAACCCAGTGGTTCTTAACCTGGGTTCGATCGAACACTAGGGGTTCGGTGAGTCGGCCTCAGGGGTTCGGCGGAGGTCAAAACACACCCGACTCATCGTGTACATCAGACCTTGGAAAATTAAGGCCCAGGGCCACATGTGGCCCAGTAAAGGGAAACATTATCACAATTTCAAAAGGGTTAAAAACAATAAAAATCAGTTCCCAGTGGCTTGTTTTATTTTTCGAAGTTTTTTTCAAAATTTTACACCTCCCGGAATATCCCTAAAAAAGCTTTAAAGTTCTTGATTTTCACTATTTGCGATGCGACTGTCCATTTCCCTGTGACGTCATACAGTGCTGCCAATGTAAATAAACAATGGGAATACCACAGCAAGATATAGCGACATTAGCTCGGATTCAGACTCGGATTTCAGCGGCTTAAGCGATTCAACAGATTACGCATGTATTGAAACAGATGGTCGGAGTATGGAGGCAGATAGCGAAAACGAAATTGAAGAAGAAATTGACGCTATTGAGCGAATAGCTATTGACGCTATTCGGCCATAGCATGGATGTACCTAATGAAGTGGCCCATAGCATGGCTGCCTTATTAGCATCGCCGGTAAAATGTGCGGACCAAACGATCAGGACTTTCGCATCTTGTGACACTGGAGCAACTTAAATCCGTCAATTGGTAAGTGTTTGTTTGGCATTAAATGTGGGTATATAGTTTCAAATGTACATACAGCTAGCGTAAATAGCACATTAGCATCGATTAGCATAGCATGTTAGCATCGATTGGCTGGCAATCATGCCGAGACCAAATATGTCTGATTAGCACATAAGTCAACAACATCAACAAAACTCCCCTTTGTGATTTCATTGACTTAATGGTTGCAAATGCATCTGCAGGTTATCCATACATCTCTGTGCCATGTCTGTCTTAGCATCGCCGGGCAAATGTGGAGACACTCTGGCACATTCAATGGGGGTCTGGCGGCAGACACTTTGGCATCTTGGGGCCAGTGGTGCAACTTTAAAGGGGAACATTATCACAATTTCCAAAGGGTTAAAAAGAATAAGAATCAGTTCCCAGTGGCTTGTTGTATTTTTTGAATTTTTTTTCAAAATTTTACCGGTCTCGGAATATCCCTGAAAACAGCTTGAAAGTGCCTTATTTTCGACTCTCTGCGAAGACACTGGCCATTTCCCTGTGACGTCACACAGTGCTGCCAATGTAAACAAACAATGGGAATACCACAGCAAGATATAGCGACATTAGCTCGGATCCAAACTCGGATTTCAGCGACTTAAGCGATTCAACAGATTACGCATGTATTGAAACAGATGGTTGGAGTATGAAAGTATTGAAGAAGAAACTGAAGCTATTGAGCGAATAGCTATTGACGCTATTCATAGCCATAGCATGGCCGAATAGCTGCGTTAGCATCGCCGGTAAAATGTGCGGACCAAACGATCAGGACTTTCGCATCTTGTGACACTGGAGCAACTTAAATCTGTCGATTGGTAAGTGTTTGTTTATCATTAAATGTGGGTGGAAGGAAACGTAATATAGTTGCAAATGCATCTGCAGGTTATCCATACATCTCTGTGCCATGTCTGCTTTAGCACCGCCAGTAAATAGCATGTTAGCATCGATTAGCGTAGCATGTTAGCATCGATTAGCTGGCAGTCAACATCAACAAAACTCACATTTGTGATTTCGTTGACTTTATCGTTGCAAATGCATCTGCAGGTTATCCATACATCTCTGTTCCATGTCTGATTTAGCACCGCCGGGAAATAGCATGTTAGCATCGATTAGCGTAGCGTGTTAGCATCGATTAGCTGGCAGTCAACACCAACAAAACTCACCTTTGTGATTTCGTTGACTATGGTTGCAAATGCATCTGCAGGTTATCCATACATCTCTGTGCCATGTAAAATGTGGAGACACTCTGGCACATTCAATGGGGGTCTGGCGGCAGACACTTTGGCATCTTGGGGCCAGTGGTGCAACTTGAATCCCTCCCTGTTAGTGTTGTTACACCCTCCGACAACACACCCACCAGGCATGATGTCTCCAAGGTTCCAAAAAATAGTCGAAAAAACGGAAAATAACAGAGCTGAGACCCGGTGTTTGTAATGTGTTGAAAATGAAAATGGTGGGTGTGTTACCTCGGCGACGTCACATTCTGACGTCATCGCCTCCAGCAAGATAAACAGAAAGGCGTTTAATTCGCCAAAATTCACCCATTTAGATTTCAGAAATCGGTTAAAAAAATAGATGGTCTTTTTTCTGCACCATCAAGGTATATATTGACGCTTACATAGGTCTGCTGATAATGTTCCCCTTTAAAGCATAAGCAAGCATGCATCACTATAGTTCTTGTCTCAAAGTAGGTGTACTGTCACCACCTGTCACATCACACCCTGACTTATTTACCATGAATTGATGAAGGTGGACCCCGACTTAAAGAAGTTGAAAAACTTATTGGGGTGTTACCATTTAGTGGTCAATTGTAGGGAATATGTACTGTACTGTGCAATCTACTAATAATATGTACTGTACTGTGACATCTACTAATAATATGTACTGTACTGTACTATCTACTAATAATATGTACTGTACTGTGCAATCTACTAATAATATGTACTGTACTGTGACATCTACTAATAATATGTACTGTACTGTGACATCTACTAATAATATGTACTGTACTGTGACATCTACTAATAATATGTACTGTACTGTGACATCTACTAATAATATGTACTGTACTGTGCAATCTACTAATAATATGTACTGTACTGTGACATCTACTAATAATATGTACTGTACTGTGCCATCTACTAATAATATGTACTGTACTGTGCCATCTACTAATAATATGTACTGTACTGTGACATCTACTAATAATATGTACTGTACTGTGTAATCTACTAATAAAAGTAGCAATCAATCAATCAATTCACTTGTTTGCTGTTTTCCCGTGCGTGGTGTTATTGCACTCCTATTTTGGTGGCTTTTCCAGTTTTGTCTTTATTTTCCTGTAACAGTTTCATGTCTTCCTTTGAGCGATATTTCCCGCATCTACTTTGTTTTAGCAATCAAGAATATTTCAGTTGTTTTTATCCTTCTTTGTGGGGACATTGTTGGTTGTCATGTCCTCCACGGACAAAGCTACAAATTATGGGAGACTGGGCTTGCTGCTCCGCTGCTCCCAGTCTGCGGAACGCTCTCCCTGACCACCTAAGGGCACCTCAGACTATGGATGCTTTTAAAAAAGGCTTAAAAACCCATCTTTTTAAAAAAGCCTTTTTATAGACATGCATGCTGGTTCTAGCTATTGGGCTGTTTCTAGTTTTATATTTTCTTTATTTTTATTTTCTTTTTATTATTATTATTACTATTTTTTTACATTGTGGCACTTTGAGGTTGTTTGTTCAACGTAAAGTGCTTTTTTAAAAATTAAATCTATTATTATTATTATTATTATTGCAATGTGGCCGCCGTCTCTGCTCCACACACAGTAAGTCTTTGCTGTCGTCCAGCAATCTGTTTTTGTTTACTTTGCAGCCAGTTCACTTTTAGTTTCCTCTCCAAGGTTTCTCATAGTCATCATTCTCAATGTCACCGACGTCCCATTGGCTGTGAGTTTTTCCTTGCCCTTATGTGGGCTCTACCGAGGATGTCGTTGTGGTTTATGCAGCCCTTTGAGACACTTCTGATTTAGGGCTATATAAATAAACATTGATTGATTGATTGATTTTTTTTCTGCATAGCCTTCCCCAAGCGTCAATGCCTTTTCTGAGGGCCACTCACCTTTTGTTTATTTCTGGTTTAGCCATTAAATGTTTATTTTTGGTTTAGCCATTAAATACCTTTTTACCTGCACGCTGCCTCCCGCTGTCGTCTTCATATTATGATCACGACAAACCATCGTTGTCTCACACGACGTGTTCCCGACATCTACAAAGCAATTAGCTAGCAGCCGTCACCTACTGAAATAGAAGACTATTACAGGGTTACTCTGCTCAGCTCTAGACACTCAACAGCAACACACTATTTGCAAACTATAATTACTGCTTTGCAAAAAAATATTTTTAACCCAATTAGGTGAAACTACATAATTTGCCACGGCACACCAGACTGTATCTGCCGCTGCACAGTGGTTGAAAAACACTGATGTAGACCACAAGGAAGTCTTTTACATTTAGAAAATAATCATGATAATGTGACTCCTTTAATGCGGAATATTCTGGTGCGCCTTTTGTATGAAAAAAGACCTGAGTTAACCCGCCGGTGCGCCCTATGGCCTTAAAAATTTGGTATATCCATCCATCCATCCATCTTCTTCCGCTTATCCGAGGTCGGGTCGCGGGGGCAGCAGCCTAAGCAGGGAAGCCCAGACTTCCCTCTCCCCAGCCACTTCGTCCAGCTCCTTCCGGGGGATCCCGAGGCGTTCCCAGGCCAGCCGGGAGACATAGTCTTCCCAACGTGTCCTGGGTCTTCCCTGTGGCCTCCTACCGGTTGGACGTGCCCTAAACACCTCCCTAGGGAGGCGTTCGGGTGGCATCCTGACCAGATGCCCGAACCACCTCATCTGGCTCCTCTCCATGTGGAGGAGCAGCGGCTTTACTTTGAGTTCCTCCCGGATGGCAGAGTTTCTCACCCTATCTCTAAGGGAGAGACCCAAACTCATTTGGGCCGCTTGTACCCGTGATCTTGTCCTTTCGGTCATGACCCAAAGCTCATGACCATAGGTGAGGATGGGAACGTAGATGGAGCGGTAAATTGAGAGCTTTGCCTTCCGGCTCAGCTCCTTCTTCACCACAACGGATCGGTACAACGTCCGCATTACTGAAGACGCCGCACCGATCCGCCTGTCCATCTCACGATCCACTCTTCCCTCACTCGTGAACAAGACTCCTAGGTATATTCCATATTTATTTGAATCAAACTATTAAACATGATTTCAGTCCATGTACTTAATGCACACCTGCAGCAATGTTGTCTGCACTAGTATGAAAAACATTGTTTATTTACGTGTTTGCTTCTTGTCAACATTTTGAAACAAGTGTTGTAAACCGAGACTCCAATATCATTTCTCCTCCCAAAATGGTCCTTAGCAATTATCAGCCTCCTCGTAAATAGTCATTTATTCAAAAGAGACAATACCGTATTTTTCGGACTATAATTCGCAGTTTTTTTTCATATACTCCGGAGCGACTTATGTGTGAAATTATTAACACATTACCGTAAAATATCAAATAATATTATTTATCTCATTCGCGGAAGAGACAAAGAAAATGTCAGCAATCGTCACACACACGTCAACCAATAAGAATTTGGCGGGGGAGGGTCATGGCAGAAGTGCATTGTGGGTCATGGAACGCTAACTGCTATATGCTATATGCTACTGCCGTAGCTATTAAAATGGATCATTTCATGGTTGGCGGTAACTTATAAAAAGTGAGAAGGGCTGAACAAAAATGGCGTTGAAAAGGAAATCATGTACTGCAGATTACAAGCTGGATGTAGTGAAATATGCAGCAGAAAAGGACAAGAGGAAGCGGCGCATACCTTTGGAGTTGGCAGAGTTGTTTGGAAGCCACATCCAGGAAGAAGATTTATGGATTAGGAGTGAGAGATAGTTTGGTAAAGGTATAGCATGTTCTATATGTTATAGTTATTTAAATGACTCTTACCATAATATGTTAGGTTAACATAGCAGTTGCTTATTCATGCCTCATATAACCTACACTTATTCAGCCTGTTCTTCACTATTCTTTACTTATTTTAAATTGCCTTTCAAATGTCTATTCTTGGTGTTGGCTTTTATCAAATAAATTTCCCCCCAAAAATGCGACTTATACTCCAGTGCGACTAATATATGTTTTTTTCCATCTTTATTATGCATTTTTGGCCGGTGCGACGTATACTCCGGAGCGATTTATAATCCGAAAAATACGGTAGATCATTTTTAGAAGTAGAAAAACACCAACATGTTGATCCACTACAATAAGCGCTGGGCAAAAAGAAGGCTGTCGCCGATGATGTCACTTCAACAAAACCACATGAAACAAAGACTGCTGCAACTTGTGTGTGTCTTGATGCGTGATGTTATTCATATTTGCAACCACCATGTAACTCAGCTCTTCTGCCTCTTTTTATGTGGCTGCAGAATGTTTCCCCCCCGAGCAGCAGGGGAGGAGCGCCAGGTTGGAGCAGGAGGAGCCACAGCTCCCCCGCATCAAAGAGGAAGAGGAGGATCACAGCATCGGTCAGGAGGAAGCTCATTTTGGAGGACTGGAGGAGTTCCCTGTGAAGAGTGAAGGAGATGAGGTCACAGGTGAAAGTGAGGAGAAGAGAGAGGCGGAGAGACCAAGCAGCAGCTCAGCTCAACACATGACAACAGAAGCTGATGGTGGAGACTTAGCTCCACTTTCAGATAGTGAGCACACAAGGTCTAAAGTCCGTGTGACGATGGACGCCGACAACACGCGCTTCAGATGCCAATTGTGTGACAAAACATTTTGCAGCAAGAAGAATCGTAAAGAACACATGACTTGTCACTCGGATGAGAGACCGTTCATCTGCTCGGTCTGCGGCAAAGGATTCTCCCGCAAAGGCATCTTGACGAGACACACCAGACTGCACACGGGGGAAAAACCGTACAGCTGTTCAGTTTGTGGCCAACGATTCTGTCAGCAGTCGAACTTGATATCGCACACGAGAAAGCACACGGGCGAGAAACCCTATTCCTGCTCGTTCTGCCACTCGTGCTTTAGTAATAGCTCCAACTTGTACCGACACACCAGAATACACACCGGAGAGAAACCTTTCCTCTGCTCGGTGTGCGGGAAAAGATTCTCCGTTATGGGACGTTTGCGAGCACATAAACGGTTACATGCTGGTGAGAAACCCTCGCTCGCCTAACCTCGGCCCAATCTGCAAATGAGGTTGTGTGGAGAAATCTGCAATGGCTAAAAAAACACGAGAACTCACACGTTTAGGTTGCCACACCTAGACCGAGGGTGGGAAAGACAGGCTGTTTAACCTCTGAAGACGAGGCACGCTTTGCAAACCTGCAGCTACACGCAGAGCAAGGCCACAAGCAGAACTGGTACTGCAAGCCTTCATTTGGGGTCTTTTGCCGTAGTGGTCCAAAGAACACGTTTAAGGACTTTGCCAAGCGTTCTAAGGGAGGCTGAAAGGGTCAAGCACATCTTGAGTGAAAGAAGATGATCTGAAGGCACGAGACACCGAGACAGCCGCTCTGACCGATGATGAGGACGTGGCCTGCCAAGCCATCAGAGCACACCTGTGGCAGACGTAGGGTAAATAGTCGAGCTCCTTGTTCCCCACAAGACGAGGAGGCGACTCCTCCAATGGATCCATGGAGCGATGAGGACGGAGTACAGTGACCCCGCCCGGCTTTTGCTGGCCGAGGTGACGGAGAGACGCAGAACGCTACAAACGCGATGCAACGGTCACGCGGTCACAGCGCAGGAAAGGGAGGCCAGGCTGCAAGACAGACCTTTGATTGATTGAAACTTTTATTAGTAGATTGCACAGTACAGTACATATTATTAGTAGATTGCACAGTACAGTACATATTATTAGTAGATGTCACAGTACAGTACATATTATTAGTAGATTGCACAGTACAGTACATATTATTAGTAGATGTCACAGTACAGTACATATTATTAGTAGATTGCACAGTACAGTACATATTATTAGTAGATGTCACAGTACAGTACATATTATTAGTAGATTGCACAGTACAGTACATATTATTAGTAGATTGCACAGTACAGTACATATTATTAGTAGATTGCACAGTACAGTACATATTCCGTACAACTGACCACTGAATGGTAACACCCCAATACGTTTTTCAACTTGTTTAACCTCTTAAGGCCCAAGCTGTTTGTTTACATGCTTTGTTTATTTATCTTTGCTATTTGGGCTTATTGGACCCTAGCTAGAATAAAAACTAAGAATCATCTTTTGATATGATGTACTTAGTCCATAAGTACAGAAACATGTACTTCATGTTTGGTGACATGCTAATTCTTTTTTTTCCTAACCCCATTGTATGTTATACTCTTCTGACACCACCAGATGGCAGTATAAGTGTCCACATAAGCAGCCATAAGACCCCAATTCAGTAGTGTACACCATTTTGGAAATAAGAGCTAAAAGGTGCTGTCCACGCTTGTGGCCACTAAGCCTTTAGAGGTTTTAAGTCGGGGTCCACCTTAATCAATTCATGGTATTGATGATTCAATTCATGGCCACAAACCTTCAGAGACGGCGTGAATGGCTAGACTTGGTTTGAAATGCTTGGCCATGTCTTGCTGGCCATACTATTGAGGTATAGTTGTTAGTTTAGTGCTCAGCTGTTTTTGTTCGAAGTTTCTTCTTCTACATCTTCCACCATTTAGTGATAGTCCCTGTGTGTTTACCAACCTTTTGAGGGTGTGTCTTTAAAGTTGTGTTAGTACAAAGTAGACGTTTACGGTACACCGGTGCAAGTATAGTACCGCGATACTAATGAATCATATTTGGTACTATAGGGCCTCAAAAAAAGTACTGGAAACTGGAAAATGACACAATATGTTACTGCATATGTCAGATAACTAATTAGGAGTCTTTGTTTGTTTACTTACTACTAAAAGACAAGTTGTCTAGAATGTTCAACATTTTATTTAAGGACAAACTTCAATCAATCAATCAATGTTTATTTATATAGCCCCAAATCACAAATGTCTCAAAGGACTGCACAAATCATTACGACTACAACATCCTCGGAAGAACCCACAAAAGGGCAAGGAAAACTCACACCCAGTGGGCAGGGAGAATTCACATTCAGTGGGACGCCAGTGACAATGCTGACTATGAGAAACCTTGGAGAGGACCTCAGATGTGGGCAACCCCCCCCCCCCTCTAGGGGACCGAAAGCAATGGATGTCGAGCGGGTCTAACATGATACTGTGAAAGTTCAATCCATAGTGGCTCCAAGACAGCAGTGAGAGTCCCGTCCACAGGAAACCATCTCAAGCGGATCAGCAGCGTAGAGATGTCCCCAACCGATACAGGCGAGCGGTCCATCCTGGGTCTCGACTCTGGACAGTCAGTACTTCATCCATGGTCATCGGACCGGACCCCCTCCACAAGGGAGGGGGGGACATAGGAGAAAGAAAAGAAGCGGCAGATCAACTGGTCTAAAAAGGAGGTCTATTTAAAGGCTAGAGTATACAGATGAGTTTTAAGATGAGACTTAAATGCTTCTACTGACTTGGGATAAGAAACATATGTTTCATGTACGCAAAAATGTTTTGTTAAAATAAAGCCAATGATACAATTTTTTTGTAGTCCTCTTTATTTAGAAAAGTATCAAAACACATTTTGGTACCGGTACCAAAGTATCGGGACCACTTTAGTGCACAGTATGCTATTAACTAATAGTATTTTATGTACAGTAATTACATTACAAGACTGTCAGACAATGGCAAATAATTAAAGAAGCACCCACACAGTGCTCTGAAAGTGTGTGATTACATATTCCAAAGCTTATAAAATTCATATATTTAAAAAAAAAACAACAACGATAAAATGTATAGATTCCAAAAATATTTCTAGATTTTAATTACATAAATATTTGGAAGTAAACGACTCTTTATTTTTCACGTTATCATATATGGTATTAAATAATATAATACAAAAACTTTAGTTTTTAAAGCCGTTGTATGCATCATTTTTATCACATCTGTCGAGGTGTCTCGCTGTTTAGTTATAGTAAAAAAAACTAACTAAAGTGGCCACAGGATGGCAGTGTTGCACTTTAAAGTTGTTTTCCAAGCAGCAAAAGAAAGCCGAGAATGAAAGCTAAAATTGCGACGTGATTACTTGCCATGTTTTTGTGATAATTGCTGCCTTGTTTTTCTATGTTTTGTTCGCTACAGCGCACTAAGAGTCCTCAGTTAGTTGATTACAGAGAGTAGGAAAATATCATCAGGACTCCTCTTCCTCCTATCCAGGAGATGGCAAAAAGCCGCTGCCTGACCAGGGCTCAGAAAATCTGCAGAGACTCCTCCCACACCCACCAATTACTGTTTTCAGTGCTGGATTCTAGAAAGAGGTTCCGCAGCCTCCGTAGCAGAACCTCCAGGTTCTGTAACAGCTTCTTCCCTCAGGCCGTAAACTTCTTGAACACATCATAATAATGCCTTTTAATTCCCCCCAAAATGGATTAAGTGGCTGGAATATAAAGACAATATATTATACATCCATTAATATCTGTACAGTAAACTATTTATTTATATCTGCACCTTATTGATCTTTCAACCTGCACTACAACCTTCTGTGAAGTTCAAATTTGAATGACAATAAAAAGGAAGTTTAAGTCTATTGGTCTACACTTCAGGAAAAAAACATCTCAGTGCACTTTGACTTTCACACAGGCAAGATTAGCTTGCTCGCTGCGAACAAAGTGTAAATGATTCTGATTGTGTCAAAATGAGTAAAGTAGAAATGCTGAGTGTTTGTGAACCAAAGCTGTTGACAAAATATTCGAAATATTTGACAAGCAATAGAGAGACTCGTAAAGTGTTTTAGTAGAATTGCCGTAGCTCCTCTTTGCAAATCCATAGACATGTTTTAAGTAGATGCAGCACTGGCTGCTGTGACGCGAGAAATTGGGCCGCCATCTTGAAGTGGTGATGAGCCGGCGAGCAGCCTAAACAGACAGTTGACAGGTAGAAAACAAAGATGCTAAACTGACAGTTGACAGGTAAAAAACAAAGATGCTAAACTGACAGTTGACAGGTAGAAAACAAAGATGCTAAACTGACAGTTGACAGGTAGAAAACAAAGATGCTAAACTGACAGTTGACAGGTAGAAAACAAAGATGCTAAACTGACAGTTGACAGGTAGAAAACAAAGATGCTAAACTGACAGTTGACAGGTAGAAAACAAAGACGATAAACTGACAGTTGACAGGTAGCAAACAAATATGCTAAACTGACAGTTGACAGGTAGAAAACAAATATGCTAAACTGACAGTTGACAGGTAGAAAACAAAGATGCTAAACTGACGGTTGACAGGTAGAAAACAAAGATGCTAAACTGACAGTTGACAGGTAGAAAACAAAGATGCTAAACTGACAGTTGACAGCTAGAAAACAAAGATGCTAAACTGACAGTTGACAGCTAGAAAACAAAGATGCCAAACTGACAGTTGACAGGTAGAAAACAAAGATGCTAAACTGACAGTTGACAGGTAGAAAACAAATATGATAAACTGACAGTTGACAGGTAGAAAACAAAGATGCTAAACTGACAGTTGACAGGTAGAAAACAAAGATGTAAACCGACAGTTGACAGGTAGAAATCAAAGATGCTAAACTGACAGTTGACAGGTAGAAAACAAAGATGCTAAACTGACAGTTGACAGGTAGAAAACAAAGATGCTAAACTGACAGTTGACAGGTAGAAAACAAAGATGCTAAACTGACAGTTGACAGGTAGAAAACAAAGATGCTAAACTGACGGTTGACAGGTAGAAAACAAAGATGCTAAACTGACAGTTGACAGGTAGAAAACAAAGATACTAAACTGACAGTTGACAGCTAGAAAACAAAGATGCTAAACTGACAGTTGACAGCTAGAAAACAAAGATGCTAAACTGACAGTTGACAGCTAGAAAACAAAGATGCCAAACTGACAGTTGACAGGTAGAAAACAAAGATGCTAAACTGACAGTTGACAGGTAGAAAACAAATATGATAAACTGATAGTTGACAGGTAGAAAACAAAGATGCTAAACTGACAGTTGACAGGTAGAAAACAAAGATGTAAACTGACAGTCGACAGTTAGAAAACAAAGATGCTAAACTGACAGTTGACATGTAGAAAACAAAGATGTAAACTGACAGTCGACAGGTAGAAAACAAAGATGCTAAACTGACAGTTGACAGGTAGAAAACAAAGATGCGAAAATGGACAGTTGACAGGTAGAAAACAAAGATGTTAAACTGACAGTTGACAGGTAGAAAACAAAGATGCTAAACTGAGAGTTGACAGGTAAAAAACAAGGATGCTAAACTGACAGTTGACAGGTAGCAAACAAATATGCTAAACTGACAGTTGACAGGTAGCAAACAAATATGCTAAACTGACAGTTGACAGGTAGAAAACAAATATGCTAAACTGAGAGTTGACAGGTAAAAAACAAGGATGCTAAACTGAGAGTTGACAGGTAAAAAACAAGGATGCTAAACTGACAGTTGACAGGTAGCAAACAAATATGCTAAACTGACAGTTGACAGGTAGAAAACAAATATGCAAAATGGACATTTGACAGGTAGAAAACAAAGATGCTAAACTGACAGTTGACAGGTAGAAAATAAAGATGCTAAATTGACAGTTTACAGGTGGAAAACAAAGATGCTAAACCTGACAGTTGACAGGTAGAAAACAAAGACGATAAACTGACAGTTGACAGGTAGAAAGCAAAGATGCTAAACTGACAGTTGACAGGTAGAAAACAAAGATGCTAAACTGACAGTTGACAGGTAGAAAACAAAGATGCTAAACTGACAGTTGACAGGTAGAAAACAAAGATGCTAAACTGACAGTTGACAGGTAGAAAACAAAGATGCTAAACTGACAGTTGACAGGTAGAAAACAAAGATGCTAAACTGACAGTTGATGGGTAGAAAACAAAGATGCTAAACTGACAGTTGACATGTAGAAAACAAAGATGTAAACTGACAGTTGACAGGTAGAAAACAAAGATGCTAAACTGACAGTTGACAGGTAGAAAACAAAGATGCGAAAATGGACAGTTGACAGGTAGAAAACAAAGATGTTAAACTGACAGTTGACAGGTAGAAAACAAAGATGCTAACTGAGAGTTGACAGGTAAAAAACAAGGATGCTAAACTGACAGTTGACAGGTAGCAAACAAATATGCTAAACTGACAGTTGACAGGTAGAAAACAAATATGCAAAATGGACATTTGACAGGTAGAAAACAAAGATGCTAAACTGACAGTTGACAGGTAGAAAATAAAGATGCTAAACTGACAGTTGACAGGTGGAAAATAAAGATGCTAAATTGACAGTTTACAGGTGGAAAACAAAGATGCTAAACCTGACAGTTGACAGGTAGAAAACAAAGACGATAAACTGACAGTTGACAGGTAGAAAGCAAAGATGCTAAACTGACAGTTGACAGGTAGAAAACAAAGATGCTAAACTGACAGTTGACAGGTAGAAAACAAAGATGCTAAACTGACAGTTGACAGGTAGAAAACAAAGACGATAAACTGACAGTTGACAGGTAGAAAACAAAGATGCTAAACTGACAGTTGACAGGTAGAAAACAAAGATGCTAAACTGACAGTTGACAGGTAGAAAACAAAGATGCTAAACTGACAGTTGACAGGTAAAAAACAAAGATGCTAAACTGACGGTTGACAGGTAGAAAACAAAGATGCTGAACTGACAGTTGACAGGTAGAAAACAAAGATGCTAAACTGACAGTTGACAGGTAGAAAACAAAGATGCTAAACTGACAGTTGACAGGTAGAACACAAAGATGCTAAACTGACAGTTGACAGGTAGAAAACAAAGATGCTAAACTGACAGTTGACAGGTAAAAAACAAAGATGCTAAACTGACGGTTGACAGGTAGAAAACAAATATGCTGAACTGACAGTTGACAGGTAGAAAACAAAGATGCTAAACTGACAGTTGACAGGTAGAAAACAAAGATGCTAAACTGACAGTTGACAGGTAGAACACAAAGATACTAAACTGACAGTTGACACGTAGAAAACAAAGATGCTAAACTGACAGTTGACAGGTAGAAATCAAAGATGCTAAACTGACAGTTGACAGGTAGAAAACAAAGATGGTGTTCAGCCTTTTTCTGCTCAAATGAGCAGACTGTTAAAAACAGGAATCGGGGTATTACTTTTCACAAGTCAGATTTAACAGTAACGTACTATTGGTTGTATTTTGTGAAAAGAATATTAGCACAGAGTTGAGAAGGATAAAGATCTTCAATAGTACTGAAATGGTAGCCGCTCGCAAACAAGAGTATGACCATAATAGAATTGCTTGGCAATGAAATGAATTACATTTCAAAATATTATACACTAGGCCACCTACTCAGTGGCCTAGTGGTTAGAGTGTCCGCCCTCAGATCTACAGGCCGTGAGTTCAAATCCCGGCCGAGTCATACCAAAGACTATAAAAATGGAAGCCATTACTTCCCTGCTTAACACTCAGCATTAAGGGTTGGAATTGGGGGTTAAATCACCATAAATGATTCCCGGGCGCGGCCACTGCTGCTGCCCACTGCTCCCCTCACCTCCCAGGGGGGGATCAAGGGTGATGGGTCAAATACAGGGAATAATTTCGCCACATCTAGTATGTGTGTGACAATCATTGGTACTTTAACTTTAACTTTAACTTGAATACCAGTAATAGTTCTCTGCAAACCTATGTTGGCATCATGCCTTCCGTGTGTATATTGTATATAGTTCTCTGCAAACCTATGAAATGTTCTATTTTGTCTTCATTATGTTGTCAGAATGCAGCAGAATGCTTCATTCGTATGTGAAAATCACAAATAAATCTTCTGGGGGAGGATGACCCCCTACAGGGCTTTGCTTTACAAACTTTCAGCCCCACCTAAAACAAAATTCACCAGCCGCCCCTGATTATGATGCTTTCTCATTTTAGTCAAAGTATTAGACAATACTTTCTTAACAGTATAATTGTAAGCAGGAATAAGTCTTCAAGTAACAATATTCAAATACTAACATTGTTGGCTAAGACAGAATTTGCTTTTATTGTGAATCCAGTGAAACAGATTGGTGGTTTTAGCTGATATAAAGACTTTCAGGTGTTTTATGTTGAAGTATTTGGCAGACGCTTTCATCCAAAGTGACATACATGAAAAATACATATAAAACAATCAGTGTAAACATGATCATTTCAGGGAAGAATGTAATATAAAATATCAATACAAAGTGTCAAGACAGAATGCTGCAGCAACAGAGATACAGTCTATAAGATATATAGATATCTAATGTATTCATACATTGTTTATGTAGCATGTATATATAACCTCATCATATTGTTTCTTCAACTTAAAAATAGCTGACCTTTTTTCCCTCTTCTCTGGGATTATATTACCAGTTTTGATCTGGTCATTTATAGCATATAAGAATATTTTATTACTGTTAAGCAAACTATGAATAATAAAACACGTGTCCTTTATCATATGAGAGAAAAGGGGGTGAAAATGAGTGGTATTGAGTGAAGTAAGATGAATGAAATGTGCTGACAGTTCATTTTTCCTGCCAAATGAATTGCACTGAGTGGAGCGCATCACCACTCCAAGATGGCGGCCGTGCGTCTCGTCAGTAGCGCTGCATGCTGCCTCCCCTTCCAACACGTCTATGTGCACATCCGGTTGACACAAACAAAATGGCGTCGTTGCCAAGTCAAATGTTTTCGTGTTAGCATTTTCGCGACACTTTGCATCCAAATCACATAAATTATTCCTTTAAATGATTAACAGTGACGCTTCCTGCGCTAGTTTAGCTTCTCGTCGGCGACAAAGTGATCGGCAGGTCGCTAAAGTGTTGTGATTGTGTGAAAATGTGCAAAGTAGAAATGCTGAGAGTGTTGGTGAAGCAGCGACTAACTGCTGCTGTGGAAGAAATATTTGTAGTGTTAGAAAGAACCATAGCAGAATACGAGGAGGAACTTTCTAGAAGAAAAGAGGAGAACGAGCGACAACGTCAACTACTGGACGCTCTTTTCAACAAACATCAAGTTGTGGCTCACAGAACAGGTTTGGCATGACTTGAAACTAATCGTCTATAAGTAGATCGGAGATATAATCGATACACCTCATTTGTTTTCTTACACTTTATATTTCATTTGTGAATAATCTGAATGAGGTCGTGAATATGTTTGTGGTTTATATGTCTTTCTTCTTACATCTTTTCTGCCCCCAAAAGGTGAAAATGTGTCAATCTCGACTGTTTTTTTAAATTATTATTATCATTGTTCATACTTTAAACTTGATTATTATTTTAAGTTTTTCCTATCCTAAACTCTAACGTCTGATACGAGGCAAACCAGCCATCAAACCCCCACATATGTTATACTGTCTGAAGGGTCGTGTTTGTGCCCGTTGCGGGAATCTAAACGGGGAACATTTCGTGGTTACCATGGCAACGCTATTCACGAACAACAACAAAAATTGGCCCATTGAATTGGAACAGCGCTGTGGTCTAACACCAGACAAATCAGCCATCAAACCCCCACATATGTTATACTGTCGGAAAGGTGTACTTTCCAGCTATTTTAAATTGTGAACATTTCAGGTTACCATAGCAACGGTATACACGAAAAAAAAAAATGGGCCTATTGAATTGGAACGGTGCTTTAGTCTAACACCAGACAAATCAGCCATCAAACCCCCACATATGTTATACTGTCGGAAAGGTGTACTTTCCAGCTATTTTAAATTGTAAACATTTCAGGTTACCATAGCAACGTTATACACGAAAAACCTTCCAAAAATGGGACTATTGAATAGGAACAGCACTTTGGTCTAACACCAGACGAACCGGCCAACAAACCCCCACATATGTTATACCGTCAAAAAGGTCTTCTTTCCAGCTATGAATATATTTTAAATTGGGAACATTTCAGGTTACCATGGCGACGCTATTTACAATTAAAACTAAAATTGAGATTTTTATTTTTTATTGTTATTTTTTTGCAAAAATGCGCCAGCTTACTTTGTCTAATACGAGACAAACCGGCCAGCGAACCCCCACATGTGTTATACTGTCGGAAAGGTCTCGTTAGCGCCGATGGGCGTATTCTAAATTAGGAACATTTTGTGTCACCATGGCAACGCTATTAACGAAAAAACAAAAACACCTTTTGGCTAATACAAGACGAATCGTCCAACAAACCCCCACATATGTTATATCCTTAAAAATGTCTACTTTCCAGTTATGAATATATTTTGAATTAGGACAATTTCAGGTTACCATGGGGACGCTATATACGATTTAAAACAAATTTGCGCAGATTTTTTTTTTTTAGCAAAAATGCGCCAGCTTACTTTGTCTAATACGAGACGAACCGGCCAACGAACCCCCACATGTGTTATATTGTCGGGAAGTTCTCGTTAGCGCCGATGGGCGTATTCTAAATTAGGAACATTTTGTGTCACCATGGCAACGCTGTTAACGAAGAAACAAAAACACCTTTTGGCTAATACAAGACGAACCGGCCAACAAACCCCCACATATGTTATATCCTTGGAAAGGTCTACTTTCCAGCTATGAATATATTTTGAATTGGGAACATTTCAGGTTACCATGGCGACGCTATATACGATCAAAACCAAATTTGCACCAATTTTTTTTTAGCAAAAATGCACCATCTTACTCTGTCTAATACGAGACAAAGCGGCCAACGAACCCCCACATGTGTTATTGTCGGAAAGGTCTCGTTGGCGCCGATGGGCGTATTCTAAATTAGGAACATTTTGTGTCACCATGGCAACGCTATTAACGAACAAACAAAAACACCTTTTGGCTAATACAAGACGGACCGGCCAACAAACCCCTTGTCGGAAAGGTCTATTGAATAGGAACAGCACTTTGGTCTAACACCAGACGAGTGGCCAACGAACCCCCACATATATTATACCGTCAAAAAGGTCTACTTTCCAGCTATAAATATATTTTAAATTGGGAACATTTCAGGTTACCATGGCGACGCTATTTACAATTAAAACTAAATTTGGCAGATTTTTTTTTTTTTTTTGCAAAAATGCGCCAGTTTACTTCGTCTAATACGAGACGAACCGGCCAACGAACCCCCACATGTGTTATACCGTCAAAAAGGTCTACTTTCCAGCTATGAATATACTTTAAATTGGGAACATTTCAGGTTACCATGGCGACGCTATTTACAATTAAAACTAAATTTGCGATTCAAAAAAATGTTTTTTTTTGCAAAAATTCGCCATCTTACTTTGTCTAATATGAGACCAACCGGCCAACGAACCCCCACATGTGTTATATTGTCGGAAAGGTCTCGTTGGCGCCGATGGGCGTATTTTAAATTGGGAACACTTCCTGTTAACATGGCAACGCTATTAACGAAAAAACAAAAACACTTTTTGGCTAATACAAGACGGACCGGCCAACAAACCCCCACATGTTATATTGTCGGAAAGGTCTATTGAATAGGAACAGCACTTTGGTATAACACCAGACGAATTGGCCAACGAACCCCCACATATGTTATACCGTCAAAAAGGTCTACTTTCCAACTATAAATGTATTTTAAATTGGGAACTTTTCGGGTTACCATGGCGACGCTATTTACAATTACAACAAAATTTGGCGGATTTTTTTTTTTTTGCAAAAATGCGCCAGCTTACTTCGTCTAATACGAGACGAACCGGCCAACGAAGCCCCGCATTTGTCATACCTTTAAAGAGGTCTTGTTGGTGCCGATGGGCGTATTCTAAATTGGGAAGATTTCGTGTTACCATGGCAACGCTATTAACGAAAAAACAAAAACACCTTTTGGCTAATACAAGACGAACCAGCCAACAAACCCCCACATGTGTTATACCGTCAAAAAGGTCTACTTTCCAGCTATAAATATACTTTAAATTGGGAACATTTCAGGTTACCATGGCGACGCTATTTACAATTAAAACTAAATTTGCGATTTAAAAAAATGTTGTTTTTTTTTGCAAAAATGCGCCATCTTACTTTGTCTAATATGAGACCAACCGGCCAACGAACCCCCACATGTGTTATATTGTCGGAAAGGTCTCGTTGGCGCCGATGGGCGTATTTTAAATTGGGAACACTTCCTGTTAACATGGCAACGCTATTAACGAAAAAACAAAAACACTTTTTGGCTAATACAAGACGGACCGGCCAACAAACCCCCGCATGTTATATTGTCGGAAAGGTCTATTGAATAGGAACAGCACTTTGGTCTAACACCAGACGAATTGGCCAACGAACCCCCACATATGTTATACCGTCAAAAAGGTCTACTTTCCAACTATAAATGCATTTTAAATTGGGAACTTTTCGGGTTACCATGGCGACGCTATTTACAATTACAACAAAATTTGGCGGATTTTTTTTTTTTTGCAAAAATGCGCCAGCTTACTTCGTCTAATACGAGACGAACCGGCCAACGAAGCCCCACATTTGTCATACCTTTAAAGAGGTCTTGTTGGTGCCGATGGGCGTATTCTAAATTGGGAAGATTTCGTGTTACCATGGCAACGCTATTAACGAAAAAACAAAAACACCTTTTGGCTAATACAAGACGAACCGGCCAACAAACCCCCACATGTGTTATACCGTCAAAAAGGTCTACTTTCCAGCTATAAATATACTTTAAATTGGGAACATTTCAGGTTACCATGGCGACGCTATTTACAATTAAAACTAAATTTGCGATTTAAAAAAATGCGCCATCTTACTTTGTCTAATATGAGACCAACCGGCCAATGAACCCCCACATGTGTTATATTGTCGGAAAGGTCTCGTTGGCGCCGATGGGTGTATTTTAAATTGGGAACACTTCCTGTTAACATGGCAACGCTATTAACGAAAAAACAAAAACACTTTTTGGCTAATACAAGACGGACCGGCCAACAAACCCCCGCATGTTATATTGTCGGAAAGGTCTATTGAATAGGAACAGCACTTTGGTCTAACACCAGACGAATTGGCCAACGAACCCCCACATATGTTATACCGTCAAAAAGGTCTACTTTCCAACTATAAATGTATTTTAAATTGGGAACATTTCAGGTTACCATGGCGACGCTATTTACAATTACAACAAAATTTGGCGGATTTTTTTTTTTTTGCAAAAATGCGCCAGCTTACTTCGTCTAATACGAGACGAACCGGCCAACGAACCCCCACATTTGTCATACCTTTAAAGAGGTCTTGTTGGTGCCGATGGGCGTATTCTAAATTGGGAAGATTTTGTGTTACCATGGCAACGCTATTAACGAAAAAACAAAAACACCTTTTGGCTAATACAAGACGAACCGGCCAACAAACCCCCACATGTGTTATATCCTTGGAAAGGTGTCGTTTGCGCCGATGGGCGTATTTTAAATTGGGAACATTTCAAGTTACCCTGGAGACACTATTGAAGAATAAGGAAAAAAGTGGGACAATTGAATGGGAACGTACCCCTATAATGGGGATTATTTCAAGATAAATCTGCGAGATTATCTCCTCTTGGAGCTCAGCCATTCGTTCACGTCGCTCAGTTCTTAACGTCTCATTTTGTTCACACACTTGTCTACTTTGACCCTGGCTCAAAAGTTTTGCCGTCCAATGTTTGCTTTTGGCTGGATGGCCATCGGAGTGAGGCGAGCGCCATCAGCCCGGCATTCCCCCAAAAAAGCGGATGGCGCACGCTCTAGTTTTCTAAAGCCCAGGAGTACAGAATATTTGTTGGTGAGAAACCTGTGCTCAAGGCCAAATCTTTAATGTCACTGTCATGTGTTTGGGTGAACACATGACATGACATATTCTAAAATATCTTTTCTGACAAGTGACGCCAAAAAACACATATTGGACTAATTTACCATAATGACACAGACAACATTTTTTACTAACTTATTTTCCGGACTATAGAGCCGCACCCACTAAATTTTCGAAAAACAAATGTCCTTCCATTTTGTACCGCTACCGCTTGTCCCTTTCGGTGTCGCGAGGGTTGCTGGAGCCTATCTCAGCTACATTCGGGTGGAAGGCGGTGTACACCCTGGACAAGTCGCCACTTTATCGCAGGGCCAACATAGATAGACAGACAACATTCACACACTAGGGACCATTTAGTGTTACCAGTCAACCTATCCCCAGGTGCATGTCTTTGGAGGTGGGAGGGGCCTATCCCCAGGTGCATGTCTTTGGAGGTGGGAGGGGCCTATCCCCAGGTGCATGTCTTTGGAGGTGGGAGGGGTCTATCCCCAGGTGCATGTCTTTGGAGGTGGGAGGGGCCTATCCCCAGGTGCATGTCTTTGGAGGTGGGAGGGGCCTATCCCCAGGTGCATGTCTTTGGAGGTGGGAGGGGCCTATCCCCAGGTGCATGTCTTTGGAGGTGGGAGGGGTCTATCCCCAGGTGCATGTCTTTGGAGGTGGGAGGGGCCTATCCCCAGGTGCATGTCTTTGGAGGTGGGAGGGGCCTATCCCCAGGTGCATGTCTTTGGAGGTGGGAGGGGCCTATCCCCAGGTGCATGTCTTTGAAGGTGGTAGGGGCCTATCCCCAGGTGCATGTCTTTGGAGGTGGGAGGAAGCCGGAGTGCCCGGAGGGAACCCACTCGGTCACCGGGAGAACATGCAAACTCCACACAGAAAGATCCCGAGCGCGGGATCGAACCCAGGACCTTGGTATTGTTCCGTATATTAGCCTCACCAGACTATTAGCCACAGATATATGTTTTGAAATGAGTTATTTACACAGAAATGTTTAGTAAATGTTTATTTACATAGCTTAACTCTTTCCAAACAGTGTTTGTAAAACGGCGGATGAAACAAAACAGAAGTCATGGTCATTAACCCACTAGCTCTCCAATCAGCTAAACAGACTCAATAACTCTACGGTGACATTTTGGTGAATTTACTGAGGAATTTCTGAAAATAAAACAATAGAAAAAGATTGTAAGGTAATAATATTAACTCGTATACACGTGTTAGCATATTAGCTAATGGTTACATTACGATAGCAGGTACAAATATGCATGAAAACACTCCTACAGACGTCACACATGGGACGCTTTAGTAAGTAAGAATTGGTTTAGTTATATTGTAAAACTTACAAACCTTCCTTGGAGTGATGAATGAAGAATCCATACGAGTAGGAACGCCATGGACTACTTAGAACGGGGGAAGGCATGGCACGGTTGGGGGGAGAGTGGCCGTGCCAGCAACCTGAGGGTTCCTGGCTCGATCACCGGCTCCTACTACCTGAGTCACGTCCGTTGTGTCCTTGAGCAAGACACTTCAACCTTGCTTCTGATGGGTGGTGGTTAGCGCCTTGCATGGCCATCAGTGTGTGAATGTGTGTGTGAATGGATGAATGTGGAAATAGTGTCAAAAAGCTTTGAGTGCCTTGAAGGTAGAAAAGCGCTATACAAGTATAACCCATTCACCCATTTTAGAAGCCGGAAGGGCATTTGTTCTTCCAGTTAAAAACTCTTAAGAGAAGAGCACCTGCAGTGAGCAAACCTGTCCAAAAGATGGCAGTATGGCACAAATAATATCACATCTTTTTAGCGTATTTGCTTGTTTAAAAAAAAAAATTCCATTACGGCCATCAAAAACAAAAACAAAAAATCAATTAATTAGCCGCACCGTTTTATAAGCCGCAGGGTTCAAAGCGTAGGAAAAAAGTATCACCTTAGAGTCCAGTATTTACGTTAATTGTCCGTAAATCATTGATCGTTTGTCTAATGTTTATACAACTTTGTAAATGTCTGTATTGCATTTAGGCCTTAATTAATAACAAGCTTTGTTTTTCTTCCCAGCAGTACAAACAATGGAGGACACTGGCAGGGGTGGACCAGCAGAAAGTTCCGGAGAAGAACTTCTTCCCCATGAGCAGCAGGGCTGGAGCTTCTGGGAGGAGCAGAAGGAGCCGCATCCCCCCTACGTTAAAGAGGAAGAGGAGAAGGCCGGCCCCAGTCAGGAGAGAGAGCGTCTTGAAGGTCTGGAGGAGGCCAAGTTGCCATTGAGTGGTGTCATGGTGAAGAGTGAAGATGATGAGGATGAACTTCACTCATGGCGGCTTCATCACAGACGCTCTCCGTCGGACGACGACTTGAGCGACAGCGATGACAAGGACTGCAAAGTGGACGCCGACCACACACACTTGAAATGCTCGCAGTGTGACAAAACTTTCAGCGACAACTCAACTCTGAAACGACACATGAGATGCCACACGGGAGAGAAACCCTTCGCCTGCTCGTCTTGCGAGAAACGCTTCTCTCAGAAGGCATCGTTGGTGATACACACGAGAACGCACACGGGCGAGAGACCTTACACCTGCTCCGTGTGCAACAAAAGCTTCCGCGATAATTCGGCGTTAGTGACGCACATGAGAACACACACCGGAGAGAAACCGTTCACCTGTCCATTTTGTGAGAAAAGGTTCGCTCACAAGGGACATTTAATATCGCACACCAGGACACACACCGGGGAGAAACCTTTCACATGCTCCGTGTGCAACACCAGCTTCAGGGTGCACTCGGTCATGATGATACACATGCGGACTCACACGGGGGAGAAACCTTTCGCCTGCTCAGTGTGCGGGAAAAGATTCACTCAAAAGGGAAGCTTGAGTATACACACCAGAACACATACGGGAGAGAAACCGTTTCCCTGCTCGGTGTGCAACAAACCTTTCCGGGTTCGCTCGGCACTGGCTACACACATGAAAACACACAACGCACAACAACCTTGATGACACTCATTGTGACCATGTGACATCATTGTGACCATGTGACATCATTGTGACATCATTGTGACATCATTGTGACCATGTGACATCATTGTGACCATGTGACATCATTGTGACCATGTGACATCGGTGCCTGTGTGTGTAACATGGTGTCGCTGACACAAATATCTTGATATTTCAAGAAAGTAACATTATTTTATATAACAGCAGAAAAGTAAACTATTTCAACTTGAACGGAGATGTAGTGATCAGTCAGAGAGGAGGACGAAGTGCTACTGTCCTTATTTCAGTGTTAGTGTCCTTATTTCAGTGCTACTGTCCATTTTTCAGTGCTACTGTCCTTATTTCACTTACAGGCTGCTCAAAAAGATTAATTTTCTAATTTAAATACTTTTCACATTTTCTTGTATTCAAACAATATTTTCCGTATGTATGATGCAATTTTTTACCATCCATAGATTGGTCACAGCTAGTCTTGGACCTAGATTAGTCAGATCTAGTCTTCGACTTAAATTGGTCACATCTACAAACCCTGTTTCCATATGAGTTGGGAAATGGTGTTACATGTAAATATAAACAGAATACAATGATTTGCAAATCCTTTTCAAGCCATATTCAGTTGAATATGCTACAAAGACAACATATTTGATGTTCAAACTCAAACTTTATTTTCTTATTTGCAAATAATGATTAACTTAGAATTTCATGGCTGCAATACATGCCAAAGTAGTTGGGAAAGGGCATGTTCATCACTGTGTTACATCACCTTTTCTTTTAACAACACTCAATAAACGTTTGGGAACTGAGGACACTAATTGTTGAAGCTCTGAAAGTGGAATTCTTTCCCATTCTTGTTTTATGTAGAGCTTCAGTCCTTCAACAGTCCGGGGTCTCCGCTGTCCTATTTTACGCTTCATAATGCGCCACACATTTTCCATTGGAGACAGGTCTGGACTGCAGGCGGGCCAGGAAAGTACCCGCACTTTTTTTTTCACGAAGCCACGCTGTTAAAATGTGTGCTGAATGTGGCTTGGCATTGTCTTGCTGAAATAAGCAGGGGCGTCCATGAAAAAGACGGCGCTTAGATGGTAGCATGAGTAGTTCCAAAACCTGTATGTTTCTTTCAGCATTAATAGTGCCTTCACAGATGTGTAAGTTACCCATGCCTTGGGCACTAATGCACCCCCATACCATCACACATGCTGGCTTTTACACTTTGCGTGGATAACAGTCTGGATGGTTCGCTTCGCCTTTGGTCCAAATGACACTATGTGGAATGTTTCCAAAAACAATTTGAAATGTGGACTCGTCAGACCACAGAACACTTTTCCACTTTGCATCAGTCCATCTTAGATGATCTCAGGCTCAGAGAAGCCGGCCTCGTTTCTGGATGTTGTTGATAAATAGCTTTGGCTTTGCATAGTAGAGCTTTAACTTGCACTTACAGATGTAGTGACCAACTGTATTTAGTGACAGTGGTTTTCTGAAGTGTTCCTGATTCCATGTGGTGATATCCTTTCGGGATTCACGTCGGTTTTTGATCCAGTGCTGTCTGAGGGATGGAAGGTCACGGTCATTAAATGTTGGTTTCCGGCCATGCCGCTTACGTGGAGTGATTTCTCCAGATTCTCTGAACCTTTTGATGATATTATGGAGCGTAGATGTTGAAATCCCTAAATTTCTTGCAATTGCACTTTGAGAAAGGTTGTTCTTAAACTGTTTGACTATTTGCTCACACAGTTGTGGACAAAGGGGTGTACCTCGCCCCATCCTTTCTTGTGAAAGACTGAGCATTTTTTGGGAAGCTGCTTTTATAGCCAATCATGGCACCCACCTGTTCCCAATTAGCCTGCACACCTGTGGGATGTTCCAAATAAGTGTTTGATGAGCATTCCTCAACTTTATCAGTATTTTTTGCCACCTTTCCCAACTTATTGGTCACCTGTTGCAGGCATCAAATTGTAAAGTTAATGATTATTTGCACAAAAAAAAAATAATGTTTATGAGTTTGAACATCAAATATGTTGTCTTTGTAGCATATTCAACTGAATATGGCTTGAAAAGGATTTGCAAATCAGTGTATTCTGTTTATATTTACATCTAACACCATTTCCCAACTCATATGGAAACGGGGTTTGTAGTCTTGGACCTAGATTGGTCACATCTAGTCTTGGACTTGGATTGTTCAGATCTAGTTTTAGACGTGGGCAACATACTCATTTCTCTTCGAGCTGTCTTGGATGAAATTAAATTCTTTTTTTCCAATCATTTTGGAACTTCCAAGCGTATTTCTTCTTCTTCCTCGTCGTCGCCATGTCTCCTCCGTGCTTCTGCTTCGTCTCCTTCTTGTTGTGTGTGCACATGTGCACTGAGCTCCAAAAGCCGTAGATGTTATTGTAGCATCCAGGATGAGTAAGTGCTGCAAGGGGTTCTGGGTATTTTATTCGGTTGTGTTTATGTTGTGTTACTGTGGAGATGTTCTCCCGAAATGTGTGTGTCATTCTTGTTTGGTGTGGGTTGACAGTGTGGCGCATATTTGTAACAGTGTTAAATTTGTTTATACGCCCACCCTCAGTGTGACCTGTATGGCTGTTGACCAAGTATGCCTTGCATTCACTTGTGCGTTATCATTAAACCAGTTTAAAGTTCATACAACCTGTCAGCATTTCTTGACATTTTCGAGTAAAGACCATTGTTAAACGCGTCCGGGAGTCTCCCGGGAAAATGGGGAGGTCTGACTAGTATGCTTTAAACCGAAAAATCAGTTTGCATGGTGACTTAAGGCCAAATAAGATATTTTTTAACAAAATGAAAGATTGATCTTTAAGATCCAAGTCCTCTTAGATATTTACTTTTTTCAAGGCAGTCAGTTTGTGTGTTTTCTTTGAAGTGGAGTGCATTAGTTGGATGTTACCTGGGTCATCAAATGTTGCCAGGCTACATTTCCACCTGGCACCAAGATGGACCTCCTGCATTAGATACTTCTCTCTCTCTCTCTCTCTCTCTCTCTCTCTCTCTCTCTCTCTCTCTCTCTCTCTCTCTCTCTCTCTCTCTCTATCTCTCTCTCTCTTCCTCACATGCTTTCCTCTCTTCTGGTTTGGTTTCTGGTCACCAGCAGCAAAGTATCCACCAGCACTTTGTCGGCCAACAACACCCGATGCAGTTTTTATTGTGACCGATAGGCGTGGTTCGGGTGCTGGAGTAGGCGTGCCAGAAACTTGAGGGTTCCTCGTTTGATCCCCACCCGCCACCATTCTAGTCGCATCTGTTGTGTCCTTGAGTAAGACACATTGTCGTGGTCAGGACCTTGCTTGGTAGTGGGCGCCATCAGCGTATCTATGTGGGAATGTTCGAATAGTGTCAATGTGCTTTGAGTACCTTGAATATAGAATATATATATATATATATATATATATATATATATATATATATATATATGTGTGTGTGTGTGTGTATATGTGTATATATATATATGTATGTATGTATATATGTAAATATGTGTATATATGCATATGTGTATATATATATGTGTGTATGTGTATGTTGAATATATGTATACTTATATACTTATATATATACATACATACATATGCATATGATTGCATATGTATGTGTATATATATATATATATATATATATATATATATACTATATACACATACATACATACAAATGCATATCTTTGCATGTGTATATACAAATATAAATGCATATGAATGTATATATGTATATATACATATATGTGTGTAGGTGTGTGTATATATATATATATTTATATATATATGTATTTATATATGTGTATATATATATATATGAGTGATTTATACATATATGTGTTTGTGTTTGTGTAAACATATATATATCTGTACATGTATATGTGTATGTATATATATATATATATATATATATATATATATATATATATATATATACACACACACACACATTTATGCATTTTTAAAAGACATCATGTTCATCATCTGCATGGACTTTTTTGAAATGCGATCACGTGAGTTAGTGGCATTTCCGGGTTTGATGTGGAAATAGTCTGATTATCCTGCTGTTTATTGAGCTGCATCGGTGCAGATTTGGAAAAGTAGAGAGGCAAATATAGAAGCCAGATATCAAGAAACACAATTGAAATGGGATGGAGTGGAGTTTTTACACACTTAAGTAAAATGTTGTTTGTATTTTAAAGGCTTGATGATGCCCGGAGTGCACAGTTGAAGCCACGCCCACAGCCTGCAATGTTTGGAATGAAGCCTGCGGGACAATGAATGACGTCATGATGCAAGACAAAGTGATTCATGTCATTTGTCCTACTGAACTAGCCGTAGCTCCTCTTTGCACATCCGGGTGACACAAACACAATGACGTCATCGTCCAGTCAAAAAGTGTTTTTTTTGTTAGCATTCTTTGCTCCACTTTTCACAAAACACTTTGATCATTTCTGTTTCCTTTTCCGGTTCTCCTGTTTCCTGTTTCCTGTTTCCTGTCAGTGAAGCTTAGCTTGCTAGCTGCTAACAAAGAGACTAAGCGGAAGTGGTCGACAGGTCGCTAAAGTGTTGTGATTGTGTGAAAATGTGCAAAGTAGAAATGCTGAGAGTGTTGGTGAAGCAGCGACTAACTGCTGCTGTGGAAGAAATATTTGTAGTGTTAGAAAGAACCATAGCAGAATACGAGAAGGAACTTTCTAGAAGAAAAGAGGAGAACGAGCGACAACGTCAACTACTGGACGCTCTTTTTGACAAACATGGAGAAGAACTACACGCAGCAGGTTGGTTTGCTTCTTATTTTGTCATTTTCATCCATCCATCCATTTCCTACTGCTCGTCCCTTTCTGGACTCTCACTATTATGTTAGATCCACTATGGACTGGACTCTCATACTATTATGTTAGATCTACTATGGACTGGACTCTCACTATTATGTTAGATCCACTATGGACTGGACTCTCATACTATTATGTTAGATCCACTATGGACTGGACTCTCACACTATTATGTTAGATCCACTATGGACTGGACTCTCACTATTATGTTAGATCCACTATGGACTGGACTCTCACTATTATGTTAGATCCACTATGGACTGGACTCTCACTATTATGTTAGATCCACTATGGACTGGACTCTCACTATTATGTTAGATCCACTATGGACTGGACTCTCACTATTATGTTGGATCCACTATGGACTGGACTCTCACTATTATGTTAGATCCACTATGGACTGGACTCTCACACTTTTATGTTAGATCCACTATGGATTGGACTCTCACTATTATGTTAGATCCACTATGGACTGGACTCTCACACTATTATGTTAGATCCACTATGGACTGGACTCTCACACTATTATGTTAGATCCACTATGGACTGGACTCTCACTATTATGTTGGATCCACTATGGACTGGACTCTCACTATTATGTTAGATCCACTATGGACTGGACTCTCACTATTATGTTAGATCTACTATGGACTGGACTCTCACACTATTATGTTAGATCCACTATGGACTGGACTCTCACACTATTATGTTAGATCCACTATGGACTGGACTCCCACACTATTATGTTAGATCCACTATGGACTGGACTCTCACTATTATGTTAGATCCACTATGGACTGGACTCTCACTATTATGTTAGATCCACTATGGACTGGACTCTCACTATTATGTTAGATCCACTATGGACTGGACTCTCACTATTATGTTAGATCCACTATGGACTGGACTCTCACTATTATGTTAGATCCACTATGGACTGGACTCTCACTATTATGTTAGATCCACTATGGACTGGACTCTCACTATTATGTTAGATCCACTATGGACTGGACTCTCACTATTATGTTAGATCCACTATGGACTGGACTCTCACACTATTATGTTAGATCCACTATGGACTGGACTCTCACTATTATGTTAGATCCACTATGGACTGGACTCTCACACTATTATGTTAGATCCACTATGGACTGGACTCTCACTATTATGTTAGATCCACTAAGGACTGGACTCTCACACTATTATGTTAGATCCACTATGGACTGGACTCTCTCACTAGTATGTTAGATCCACTATGGACTGGACTCTCACTATTATGTTAGATCCACTATGGACTGGACTCTCACTATTATGTTAGATCCACTACGGACTGGACTCACACTATTATGTTAGATCCACTATGGACTGGACTCTCACTATTATGTTAGATCCACTAAGGACTGGACTCTCACACTATTATGTTAGATCCACTATGGACTGGACTCACACTATTATGTTAGATCCACTATGGACTGGACTCTCACATTATTATGTTAGATCCACTATGGACTGGACTCTCACAATTATGTTAGATCCACTATGGACTTTTGATACCTGTCACCATCTTAGAAGTATGCTAACTTTTTTCAATAGTATTTCTTTATTTGCAGACAGACATAATGTTGTAGGAACTGATTGTTTCTTCTGCCAACATCACAGTGGCTCCTGCAAAAAAGTCCCTAGAAGCACGCAGCTTATGAACAAGGGGCCACAGTACAAATGTACATCATCATGTATTATAGAAATACAGTACAATTCAAATCTAGACACCAAATACCCATCTACAAACCCCGCTTCCATATGAGTTGGGAAATGGTGTTAGATGTAAATATAAACAGAATACAATGATTTGCAAATCCTTTTCAAGCCATATTCAGTTGAATATGCTACAAAGACAACATATTTGATGTTCAAACTCATAAACCTTTTTTTTTTGCAAATAATCATTAACTTTAGAATTTGATGCCAGCTACACGTGACAAAGAAGTTGGGAAAGGTGGCAATAAATACTGATAAAGTTGAGGAATGCTCATCAAACACTTATTTGGAACATCCCACAGGTGTGCAGGCTAATTGGGAACAGGTGGGTGCCATGATTGGCTATAAAAACAGCTTCCCAAAAAATGCTCAGTCTTTCACAAGAAAGGATGGGGCGAGGTACACCCCTTTGTCCACAACTGTGTGAGCAAATAGTCAAACAGTTTAAGAACAACCTTTCTCAAAGTGCAATTGCAAGAAATTTAGGGATTTCAACATCTACGCTCCATAATATCAAAAGGTTCAGAGAATCTGGAGAAATCACTCCACGTAAGCGGCATGGCCGGAAACCAACATTGAATGACCGTGACCTTCCATCCCTCAGACGGCACTGTATCAAAAACTGACATCAATCTGTAAAGGATATCACCACATGGAATCAGGAACACTTCAGAAAACCACTGTCACTAAATACAGTTGGTCGCTACATCTGTAAGTGCAAGTTAAAGCTCTACTATGCAAAGCCAAAGCCATTTATCAACAACATCCAGAAACGCCACCGACTTCTCTGGGCCCGAGATCATATAAGATGGACTGATGCAAAGTGGAAAAGTGTTCTGTGGTCTGACGAGTCCACATTTCAAATTATCTTTGGAAATATTCGACATTGTGTCATCCGGACCAAAGGGGAAGCGAACCATCCAGACTGTTATCGATGCAAAGTGTAAAAGCCAGCATGTGTGATGGTATGGGGGTGCATTAGTGCCCAAGGCATGGGTAACTTACACATCTGTGAAGGCACCATTACTGCTGAAAGGTACATACAGGTTTTGGAACAACATATGCTGCCATCTAAGCGCCGTCTTTTTCATGGACGCCCCTGCTTATTTCAGCAAGACAATGCCAAGCCACATTCAACTCTCGTTACAACAGCGTGGCTTCATTAAAAAAAGTGTGCGGGTACTTTCCTGGCCCGCCTGCAGTCCGGACCTGTCTCCCATGGAAAATGTGTGGTGCATTATGAAGCGTAAAATAGGACAGCGGAGACCCCGGACTGTTGAAGGACTGAAGCTCTACATAAAACAAGAATGGGAAAGAATTCCACTTTCAAAGCTTCAACAATTAGTTTCCTCAGTTCCCAAACGTTTATTGAGTGTTGTTAAAAGAAAAGGTGATGTAACACAGTGGTGAACATGCCCTTTCCCAACTACTTTGTCAAGTGTTGCAGCCATGAAATTCTAAGTTCATTATTATTTGCAAAAAAAATAACATTTATGAGTTTGAACATCAAATATGTTGTCTTTGTAGCATATTCAACTGAATATGGCTTGAAAATTATTTTATAAATCATTGTATTCTGTTTATATTTACATCTAACACCATTTCCCAACTCATATGGAAACGGATTTTGTACAATTTCATTGATAAATAAAAAGAAGGAGTCCTTAGATCCCCCAAATCAGTCTCAATATCCTATTATTCAAATGTGTTTAAAAGTGTTAGCACCAGCCCTGTCTTGTCTTTGTAGTTTGGAAAAGCAAACTACTTTTTCCCAACATTGCAGTTTTGTCAGGAGAACACCACTGACTGAAGGTGTTTGTATCACAAAGTCACTTTGTGGCCAATATGTCAAAGTCAAGGTGTGGCCCGCTAATTAATGATCTACAACAGTGTTTTTCAACCTTTTTTGAGCCAAGGCACCATTTTTGCATTAAAAAAATGCGGAGGCACACCACCAGCAGAAATCATTCAAAAACCAAACTCAACTGACAGTAAAAAGTCACAATAGTTGGATATGACTTTAAAGCATGAGCAAGCATGCATGACTATAGCTCTTGTCTCAAAGTAGGTGTACTGTCACCACCTGTCACATCACACCCTGATGCATTTGCACTTTTTTTTTGCTGTTTTCCTGTGTGTAGTCTTGTACTTCTTGTCTTGCGCTCCTATTTTGGTGGCTTTTTCTCTTTTTTTGGTATTTTTCTGTAGCAGTTTCATGTCTTCCTTCGAGCGATATTTCCTGCATCTACTTGGTTTTAGAAGTCAAGAATATTTCAGTTGTTTTTTTCCTTCTTTGTGGGGACATTGTTGATTGTCATCTCATGTTCGGATGTACTTTGTGGACGCCATCTTTGCTCCACAGTAAGTCTTTGCTGTCGTCCAGCATTCTGTTTTTGTTGACTTTGTAGCCAGTTCACTTTTAGTTTTGTTCTGCATAAGCTTCAATGCCTTTTCTGAGGGGCATTCACCTTTTGTTTATTTTTGGTTTAAAGGGGAACATTATCACAATTTCAAAAGGGTTGAAAACAATAAAAAATCAGTTCCTAGTGGCTTGTTGTATTTTTTGAAGTTTTTTTCAAAATTTTACCGATCTCGGAATATCCCTAAATAAAGCTTTAAAGTGCCTTATTTTCACTCTCTGCGAAGACACTGGCCATTTCCCTGTGACGTCACACAGTGCTGCCAATGTAAACAAACAATGGGAATACCACAGCAAGATATAGCGACATTAGCTCGGATTCAAACTCGGATTTCAGCGATTTAAGCGATTCAACAGATTACGCATGTATTGAAACAGATGGTTGGAGTATGAAAGTATTGAAGAAGAAACTGAAGCTATTGAGTGAAAAGCTATTGACGCTATTCATAGCCATAGCATGGCCGAATAGCTGCGTTAGCATCGCCGGTAAAATGTGCGGACCAAACGATCAGGACTTTTGCATCTTGTGACACTGGAGCAACTTAAATCTGTCGACTGGTAAGTGTTTGTTTCGCATTAAATGTGGGTGGAAGGAAACGTGATATAGTTGCAAATGCATCTGCAGGTTATCCATACATCTCTGTGCCATGTCTGCTTTAGCACCGCCGGTAAATAGCATGTTAGCATCGATTAGCAAAGCATGTTAGCATCAATTAGCTGGCAGTCAAAATCAACAAAACTCACCTTTTTGATTTCGTTGACTATGGTTGCAAATGCATCTGCAGGTTATCCATACATCTCTGTGCCATGTCTGTCTTAGCATCGCCGGTCAAATGTGGAGACACTCTGGCACATTCAATGGGGGTCTGGCGGCAGATTTCTTGCCAGTGGTGCAACTTGAATCCCTCCCTGTTAGTGTTGTTACACCCTCCGACAACACACCCACCAGGCATGATGTCTCCAAGGTTCCAAGAAATAGTCAAAGAAACGGAAAATAACAGAGCTGAGACCCGGTGTTTGTAATGTGTTGAAAATGAAAATGGTGGGTGTGTTACCTCGGCGACGTCACATTCTGACGTCATCGCCTCCAGCGAGATAAACAGAAAGGCGTTTAATTCGCCAAAATTCACCCATTTAGAGTTCGGAAATCGGTTAAAAAAATATAAGGTCTTTTTTCTGCACCATCAAGGTATATATTGACGCTTACATAGGTCTGCTGATAATGTTCCCATTTAAGCATTAGACACCTTTTTACCTGCACCCTGCCTCCCGCTGTTTCCAACATCTACAAAGCAAATAGCTACCTGCTGCCACTTACTGACATGGAAGAGTATTACACGGTTACTCTGCCCAGCTCTAGACACTCAACAACAACAACATATAATTTGCAGACTATAATTACTGCTTTTCAAAACATGTTTTTAACCCAAATAGGTGAAATTAGATCATCTCCCACAGCTTCTCAACAACCCACCATCACATCTTAATGACGAGGCCATGAACCAAATTGCAAACATTGTCGATACATGATACCTCACACAGGTAGACACGCTGCAGGACTGCTTGTATCGGACATGATATCACACACCATGAATTGATCAACGTGGACCCCGACTTAAACACGTTGAAAAACTTATTGGGGTGTTACCATTTAGTGGTCAATTGTACGGAATATGTACTGTACTGTGACATCTACTAATACAAGTTTCAAGAAACACAAGTAAACACTTGTATCGCACATGATATTACACACAAGTAAACACTCTGCGGGACTGCTTGTATCGCACATGATGAATAACATTTCATTGCACACATTGAGCTGTAACACAAAACAACACATTGAACGATACCAAGAGGTGTAGACCATCTCCTAGTCTGAATCAGTAGTCGCCCCAGGGGAAGTTGCCGTTATCCTGGCCACCACATTGTTGGTGCGATCCACAATGTGAGACGCCATTTGTCTCTTTATGGCAAAGCTTCTTTTCTCCCGCTGCAACCCACAAAGGTATCTGCAGCTGCTGTCATGGCAACCAGACATTTCCTGCGCCACCAAGTCTTTCCCCTCCGTCTGATGCTCTTTATCTGCTATGGAGACTTTCACACCAACTCTCGCTTCTCACACCGCATCTATGAAATTCACACACTGTTAGGGCTACTCTGTCGTTCCAACGTTTCGAAAAAATACAAATAAAGTTTGCAGAGTAGCCTTGAGGAGGTTTTCTGAGGCACTAAATCCTTGAATAAGCACTCGCGGAGATATTTCTAGATTCAAAATGTTAATTTGTTTTCACGAACAAAAAATATTCACCGTGGTTGACTTTCTATATAATCAAAAATGAACTTATTTCACTCCTCACTCCTTCAGCATGACAGGCGGACAAAGGCAGCGCCCAGGTGTCCTGTCTTCCTAATTAAAGGAGGAGGAAGGGGTTCACCAGGAGGAGCGTGAGCAGCTGAACACAATCAATTGAAATCCATCTAAAACATCCAATAAGTAATCAACATCTTCATTGGCATTATTGAATTAGATTGTGAAAACAATGCATAAATAAATAATATAATTAGGCTCCAACACACATCTTTCTCTTTTCTACACGTCATCATTCTCCACCAATCACATAAAAAATGGTCGATCACATTCAAAGTGTGTCTTCTTGTGTCCTGCAGACGTCAGTGAAGAACATCTTCCTCCTAAGCAGCAGGAGTGGAGCTCCAGGAGGGAGCAGGAGGAACCACAGCCCCCCCACGTTAAGGAGGAAGAGGGTGACCACAGCATCGGTCAGGATGGAGAGCATCCTGAAGGACTGGAGGAGTTCCCAGTGGTTGGTGTCGTCGTGAAGAGTGAATATGATGAGGTGAAAGGTGAAAGTGAGCCTTCAAGCAGCAGCTCAAGTCAACACATGACAAGAGAAGGTGATGGAGACCACTGTGGAGGATCACAAGCAGACTTGGCTCCACTGTCAGATAGTGAGCACACATCTGCTGACACTGACGACGATGAAGACTCCAAGGCTGGTCAGGGATGTCACGCTGACAACGCTCGCTTTCAATGTTCTTTCTGTGACAAAACGTTCGGCAAGAAGAGAAACCTGAGAAGCCACATGAGATGTCACACGGCAGAGAAACCTTTCATGTGTTCAGACTGCGGTAAAACATTCTCCATGAAAGGGCATTTGATAAGACACACCAGAACGCACACTGGAGAGAAACCGTTCGCGTGCTCTGTTTGTCACCAGACGTTCTCTCGGAAGGCATCTTTGATAGTCCACACGAGGACGCACACTGGGGAGAAACCTTTTTCCTGTGTGGTGTGCGGTAAAAGTTTCACTCACCGGTCAAATTTGATTAGACACGCGCGAGCGCACACAGGGGAAAAACCCTACGCCTGCTCCGTGTGCAACAAGACATTTTCTCAAAATGAATATTTGGTAGCGCACAAAAGAACACACACTGGCGAGAAACCGTTTCCTTGCTCGATCTGCCACACATATTTCCGTGATCGTTCGGCACTGAGCAATCATGTGAGGAGACACACTGACGAAAAGCCATTTTCCTGCACAATGTGCAACACAAGTTATCGCGACCGCTCATCCTTGAGGAAACACATAAAAACACACACCATTGAGAGTGTTTAATTGACTTGTATTGATGTCATTGATCCTGGAAGGTTTGTTCAGTTTTTAGTCTGTGGTGGAAAGGCTGTGTTGCATGCTTGAAGCTGGGGGATGTTTGTTTGCTAACGATGGTCTGCTATGATATGTTGTGGAAAAAGTCTTCATCTATCTTATTTCCTAGATTATGTGAATGCAGAATTTTGTCTATTAAATTTTGAAACTGATGTATGGAAATGTTTATCATTCTTTTGGTTCCAGTCAGAGAACACTGGGCAACTTTAACGGTGGGCGTTGACGTGTTCTTTTGTGCAAATACTGGAATTCTCCTCGGATTCAGAAGGAGACATGTGACTTTCGTCCTGGTCTTGGAACTGTGGACCAGCTCTAGAGTCCTTGGGGGTGCATGAGAGTTCTCCCAACCAGTCTACATGTGTTGTGTGTTGGACTTGGAGCAAGCATTTTGAATCAAACTTTATTTATGTAGCACTTTTCATACCCAGGCAAGTGGCAAACACAAAGAGCTTTACAAAGAAAAAAATGAAGAGGAAGAAACACACAGCACTATTGGTAATAACAAAGCAAAAACAAAACATGGCACTGAGGTTTAGAGAAATAATGTCACCTTTCAGGCGTCCACCCTTGAGAATAACTGAAATGAAGGCCATGTAAAAATAATATAAACATGATGATGCAAGGGCTGATATGTTAGATAAGAAGGTTCAAGGCCAATAAGTAGCCCATTTCTCATCAGTTTGCCCTGGTTGCCTAGCAACTGACACAGACATTGTTGACCCGGGCGACGTCTGAGCCAGTATGAATCTATTTGTTTTGTTTTCACTCATCTTGAGGCAAGCGTGAGGGGTCTTGCCTAAGGACCCTTACTGAATGATGTCTTGTCCCAACCGGGATTCGAACCCCACTCTCCCGCATTGATGTCACTGGGCGTAGCCACTTCTAACAATGCATAAGTGTGTGTCTGTGTGTGTGTGTGTGTGTGTGTGTGTGTGTGTGTGTGTGTGTGTGTGTGTGTGTGTGTGTGTGTGTGTGTGTGTGTGTGTGTGTGTGTGTGTGTGCGTGTGTGTGTGTGTGTGTACAGGTGCTGGTCATATTATTAGAATATCATGAAAGAGTTGATTTATTTCATTAATTCCATTTAGAAAGTCAAACTTGTAGAATGTATACATTCATTCCAAACAGACTGATACATTTCAAGTGTTTTTGCCAAAAAGGAGATGATTATAGCTGACAACCAATGAAAACCCTAAATTCAACATCTCAGAAAATGAGAATATGGTGAAAAGGTCAGATATTGAAGACACCTGGTGCCACACTCTAATTAGCTAACTAACTCAAAACACCTGGAAAAGCCTTTAAATGGTCTCTGGTTTTGATTCTGTGTGACACACAATCATGGGGAAGACTGCTGACTTGACAACTGTCCAAAAGATGACCATTGATACTTTAAAGAAGGAAGGCGAGACACAAAAGGTCATTGCCAAAGAGGTTGGATGTTCCCAGAACTCTGTGTCCAAGCACATTAATAGAGAGGCCAAGGGAAGACAAAGATGTGGTGGAAAAAAGTGTACAAGCGAGAGGGATAACCGCGCCCTGGAGAGGATTGTCAAACAAAACCCATTCAAAAATGTGGGGGAGATCCACAAAGAGTGGACTGCAGCTGGAGTCAGTGCTTCAAGAACCACCACGCACCGACGTATGCAAGATATGGGCTTCAGCTGTCGCATTCCTCGTGTAAAGCCACTCTTGAATAAGAGACAACGTCGAAAGCGTCTCGCCTGGGCTCAAGACAAAAAGGACTGGACTACTGCTGAGTGGTCCAAAGTTATGTTTTCAGATGAAAGTAAATGTTGTATCTCCTTTGGAAATCAAGGTCCCAGAGTCTGGAGGAAGACAGGAGAGGCACAGAATCCACGTTGCCTGAAGTCCAGTGTCAAATGTCCACAATGGGTAATGGTCTGGGGTGCCATGTCATCTGCTGGTGTTGGTCCACTGTGTTTCCTGAGGTCTAGGGTCAATGCAGCAGTCTACTAGGAAGTTTTACAACACTTTATGCTGCAATTTTATGGAGGTGAAGATTTCATTTTCCAACATGACTTGGCACCTGCACACAGTGCCAAATCTACCAGTACCTGCTTTAGGGACCATGGTATCCCTGTTCTGGATTGACCTGCAAACTCACCTGACCTTAACCCCATAGAGAAGCTATGTGGTATTGTGAAGCGGAAGATGCCAGATGCCAGAGCCAACAATGCTGAAGAGCTGAAGGCCACTATTAAAGCAAGCTGGGCTCTCATAACACCTGAGGGTGCAACAGACTGCTGGACTCCATGTATTGCTGCAGCAATTCAGGCAAAAGGAGCTGCAACTTAAGTATTGATTGCCGTACATGCTGAAACTTTCCATGTTCATACTTTTCAGTTGGCCCACATTTCTAAAAAATATTTGTTGGTACTAGTCGTAACTAATATTCTCATTTTCTGAGATACTGAATTTGGGATTTTCAGTAATTGTCAGTACTAATCATCAACATTTAAAGAAATAAACATTTCAAATATATCACTATGTGTAAAATGAATTGATATAATATGTAAGTTTCACCTTCTGAATATAATTACTGAAATAAATCAACTTTTTCATTATATTCTAATAATATGACCAGCACTTATATATATATATATATATATATATATATATAATTACACATATAGTGTGTGTGTGTGTGTGTGTGTGCCTGAGTGGGTTCAATCCCAGGCTCAGGATCTTTCTGTGTGGAGTTTGCATGTTCTCCCCGTGAATGCGTGGGTTCCCTCCGGGTACTCCGGCTTCCTCCCACCTCCAAAGACATGCACCTGGGGATAGGCCCCTCCCGCCTCCAAAGACATGCACCTGGGAATAGGCCCCTCCCACCTCCAAAGACATGCACCTGGGAATAGGCCCCTCCCACCTCCAAAGACATGCACCTGGGGATAGGCCCCTCCCGCCTCCAAAGACATGCACCTGGGAATAGGCCCCTCCCACCTCCAAAGACATGCACCTGGGAATAGGCCCCTCCCACCTCCAAAGACATTCACCTGGGGATAGGCCTCTCCCACCTCCAAAGACATGCACCTGGGGATAGGCCCCTCCCACCTCCAAAGACATGCACCTGGGGATAGGCCCCTCCCACCTCCAAAGACATGCACCTGGGAATAGGCCCCTCCCACCTCCAAAGACATTCACCTGGGGATAGGCCTCTCCCACCTCCAAAGACATGCACCTGGGGATAGGCCCCTCCCACCTCCAAAGACATGCACCTGGGGATAGGCCCCTCCCACCTCCAAAGACATGCACCTGGGGATAGGCCCCTCCCACCTCCAAAGACATGCACCTGGGGATAGGTTGATTGGCAACACTAAATGGTCCCTAGTGTGTGAATGTTGTCTGTCTATCTGTGTTGGCCCTGCGAAGAGTTGGCAACTCGTCCAGGGTGTACACCACCTTCCGCACGATTGTAGCTGAGATAGGCGCCAGAGCCCCCTGTGACCCCAAAAGGGAATAAGCGGTAGAAAATGGATGGATGGATGGGTGTGCCTGAGTGTATATGTGGGTGGGTGTATATAATATATACATTTATGTATGTGTGTAGATATATATATATATATATATATGTATATATATATATATATATACATATATATATATATTCTATTTGTGTGTGTATATACGTGTATATAAATGTGTGTGTATATATATGTATATATATATATATATATATATATATATATATATTTATATATATACATATATATTTGTCTATATATAAATGTGTGTACATGTTTTGTATGTGTGTATATACATATATATATACATATATATATATATATATATATGTATATATATATATATATATATATATATATATATATATATATATATATGTAGCTGCTGACAGAAGCATATTGTATATATGTTATATAATTTTGTAGTTGATTTGGATAACTCAATACAATGTATAAATATAAGTTCTTATTTACATATAATGTGATTAAAAATGTATTTTCATTGGTAAATTCATGCAAGTATATGTTAACTTTATTTTTGTTACAAAACCCATGTAAATTGAAGGGGAACATATTTTTTGTTCCGGTTTGGTCACATTGTTGTGGGGACAATAATGAATATGTGAGGTTTGGTCACATTGTTGTGGGGACAATAATGAATATGTGAGGTTTGGTCACATTGTTGTGGGGACAATAATGAATATGTGAGGTTTGGTCACATTGTTGTGGGGACAATAATGAATATGTGAGGTTTGGTCACATTGTTGTGGGAACAATAATGAATATGTGAAGTTTGGTCACATTGTTGTGGGGACAATAATGAATATGTGAGGTTTGGTCACATTGTTGTGGGGACAATAATGAATATGTGAGGTTTGGTCACATTGTTGTGGGGACAATAATGAATATGTGAGGTTTGGTCACATTGTTGTGGGGACAATAATGAATATGTGAGGGAATAATGCGATCACATGAGTTGGCGGCATTTCCGGGTTTTATGTTGAAATAGTCCGATTATCCTGCTGTTTGTTGAGCTGCATCGGTGCAGATTTAGAAAAGTACAGAGGCAAATATAGAAGCCAGATATCAAGAAAAACAATTGAAATGGGATGGAGTGGAGTTTTTCCACACTTAAGTCAAATGTTGTTTGTATTTTAAAGGCTTGATGATGCCCGGAGTGCACAGTTGAAGCCACGCCCACAGCCTGCAATGTTTGGAATGAAGCCTGTGAGACAATGAATTTTTTTTTTTTAAATGTTTATTTAGAAATTCCAACAATAACAAACAGATGACAAACAATAAACAAAATGGTTCAACGACAATATAAAACATTACAAAACATTATAAAAACAGTACAAAACAGCGCCAGGGGGTTGTAAATTCAATGTAACAAAATAGAATACAAATATATATATATATATATATATATATATATATTTTTTTTTTTTTTTTTTTTAGGAATATAAAACTTAGCCAATAGAATAATGAGGTTGCAGGGATAGAAAACCTTTTCAATGTTTTCTTCATACAGTGTAAAAAAATAAATCACATCTTTAAAGCAAAACACACATTTGTGAAACAATGAATGACGTCAATGATGCAAGACAAAGTGACTCATGTCATTTGTCCTACTGAAGTCGCCGTAGCTCCTCTTTGCACATCCGGGTTACACAAACACAATGACGTCATCGTACATTCAAAAAGGGGTTTTGCTTCCACATTCTTTGGGTTCTCGTGTCGGAAATCAGACCAAAAACACATTTCTGACACGAAAACTGGAAGTCAATATTTATTGTTTTTGTTTTTGCCAACTAGTTATTTTTTTTTTTTGTCGAATAGAATACAAATTAAACGGTGTTTTCGGCGTAGTTATTGTTTGTCGACACTGAAATACATGTTTTTTCACCTTAATTTTTTTATTTATTTCAAAATACAATTATTCTTCTTCGTAAAATAAAAAACTAAAACGTTAGCATTCTTTGTTCCACTTTCTCTAGAAAACACTTGATATATTTCTGTTTCCTGTTTCCTGTCAGTGTAGCTTAGCTGGCTAGCTGCTAAGAAAGAGACGAAGCGGAAGTGATCGACAGGTCGCTAAAGTGTTGTGATTGTGTGAAAATGTGCAAAGTAGAAATGCTGAGAGTGTTGGTGAAGCAGCGACTAACTGCTGCTGTGGAAGAAATATTTGTAGTGTTAGAAAGAACCATAGCAGAATACGAGGAGGAACTTTCTAGAAGAAAAGAGGAGAACGAGCGACAACGTCAACTACTGGACGCTCTTTTCAACAAACATGGAGAAGAACTACACGCAGCAGGTTTGTTTGCTTCTTTTTTTGTCATTTTCATCACCATTATACATCACGAACTATCTGCTTTCGACATATCTTTCGAGCACAGTCGCTATCTGTCTTCCCATCCATCCATCCATCCATTTACTACCGCTTATTCCCTTTCGGTGTCGCGGGGGGGGGGGGCGCCTATCTCAGTTACAATCGGGCGGAAGGCAGGGTACACCCTGGACAAGTCGCCACCTCATCACACGGCCAACACAGATAGACAGACAACATTCACACACTAGGGACCATTTAGTGTTGCCAATCAACCTATCCCCAGGTGCATGTCTTTGGAGGTGGGAGGGGCCTATCCCCAGGTGCATGTCTTTGGAGGTGGGAGGGGCCTATCCCCAGGTGCATGTCTTTGGAGGTGGGAGGGGCCTATCCTCAGGTGCATGTCTTTGGAGGAGGGAGGGGCCTATCCCCAGGTGCATGTCTTTGGAGGTGGGAGGGGCCTATCCCCAGGTGCATGTCTTTGGAGGTGGGAGGGGCCTATCCCCAAGTGCATGTTTTTGGAGGTGGGAGGGGCCTATCCCCGGGTGCATGTCTTTGGAGGTGGGAGGGGCCTATCCCCAGGTGCATGTCTTTGGAGGTGGGAGGGGCCTATCCCCAGGTGCATGTCTTTGGAGGTGGGAGGGGCCTATCCCCAGGTGCATGTCTTTGGAGGTGGAAGGGGCCTATCCCCAGGTGCATGTCTTTGGAGGTGGGAGGGGCCTATCCCCAGGTGCATGTCTTTGGAGGTGGGAGGGGCCTATCCCCAAGTGCATGTTTTTGGAGGTGGGAGGGGCCTATCCCCGGGTGCATGTCTTTGGAGGTGGGAGGGGCCTATCCCCAGGTGCATGTCTTTGGAGGTGGGAGGGGCCTATCCCCAAGTGCATGTCTTTGGAGGTGGGAGGGGCTTATCCCCGGGTGCATGTCTTTGGAGGTGGGAGGGGCCTATCCCCAGGTGCATGTCTTTGGAGGTGGGAGGGGCCTATCCCCAGGTGCATGTCTTTGGAGGTGGGAGGGGCCTATCCCCAGGTGCATAGCTTTGGAGGTGGGAGGGGCCTATCCCCGGGTGCATGTCTTTGGAGGTGGGAGGGGCCTATCCCCAGGTGCATGTCTTTGGAGGTGGGAGGGGCCTATCCCCAGGTGCATGTCTTTGGAGGTGGGAAGAAGCCGGAGTACCCGGAGGGAACCCACGCATTCACGGGGAGAACATGCAAACTCCACACAGAAAGATCCCGAGCCTGGATTTGAACACAGGACTGCAGGAACTTCGTATTGTGAGGCAGACGCACTAACCCCTCTGCCACCGTGAAGCCCAATGTGGCTTATTTCTTACAAACTATTTTCAGTGTATCTATTAAAAATAATCATAATAAATAATTGACCATCTCTCAATAACCAACGCGTTTCTAAATGTTATTCTGACAGTAAAATTACATTTGTATACAAACATTGTAAATGTAAATAATGCAAGCGAGTGATTAACCAGGATCAATCCAAATCCCAAACTGTGATTAATCTAGGCCAGGGGTGTCCAAAGTGCGGCCCGAGGGCCATTTGTGGCCCGCAACTAATTGCTTACCGGCCCAAAAATATAAAGTAATTCAAATCAATGGTGTCCTGCATTATTGATCTTTTAGGGCTTCAATTACTAAATACTGCATATTTCAGTTTTACTCTTAAAAAAAGGAGTAGTTTTTGACCGAAAAACCATTAAACCTTTTATTGTATTACTTTATATCAACTTTAAGTTTAAGTCTTGTTATATTCTTATTTTACTGTTATATTTTTATTCCCATTGTTGCTTTTTATTTTTCATTCTTACTGTAATATTTCTCTATTTTGTTTCCATTTAAACCCCCATTATTTACTTTTTACTTTCATTTAAATTGATCTCAACTCTGTACACTGCTGCTGGAATTTTAATTTTCCTGAAGGAACTCTCCTGAAGGAGTCAATAAAGTACTATTTATCTATCTATATGGATATTTATTGTAAGCGTCAAATAAAAAAAAATAATAATAATAATTACACTTTTTTTTTAACATTTTAATGACTGAAATCCTTTATGGTCCACGGGAACCTTAAAGGTAAAATAAAAAGATTAAAAAAAATCCATACATTTTGTTCTGGTTTGAAAATGACAAAATATCAAAATGTCCCCCGCACGCTTTCATTTTTCCACGTGCGGCCCTCAGTGGAAAAAGTTTGGACACCCCTGATCTAGGCAAAATTTTTTTTTCTTGACAGCCTTACTTGTGATATTTTCCACCATCTTGAAAGTATGCTAACCTTTTTTTTTGTTTTTTTTTGTTTTTTAATGTATTGAACAACAAAGGCATTTATAATTCCCACAAAAGTTAAGGCGCTTTCAACATCAAGGAAAGAAAACTAAAGCAAATACACAAAGTATTAAATACAAACCCTGTTTGCATATGAGTTGTGAAATGGTGTTAGATGTAAATATAAACAGAATACAATGATTTGCAAATCCTTTTCAAGCCATATTCAGTTGAATATGCTACAAAGACAACATATTTCATGTTCAAACTCATAAACTTTATTTGTTTGTGTGCAAATAATCATTAACTTTAGAATTTGATGCCAGCAACACGTGACAAAGTAGTTGGGAAAGGGGGCAATAAATACTGATAAAGTTGAGGAATGCTCATCAAACACTTATTTGGAACATCCCACAGGTGTGCAGGCTAATTGGGAACAGGTGGGTGCCATGATTGGCTATAAAAACAGCTTCCATTAAATGCTAAGTAATTGACAAACAAGGATGGGGTGAGGGTCACCGCTTTGTAAGCAAATTGTCAAACAGTTTTAGAACAACATTTCTCAACCAGCTATTGCAAGGAATTTAGGGATTTTACCATCTATGGTCTGTAAAATCATCAAAAGTTTATGAGAATCTGGAGAAATCACTGCACGTAAGCCATGATATTACAGACTTTTATCCCTCAGGCGGTACTGCATCAAAAACCGACGCTAATCTCTAAAGGATATCACCACATGGGCTCAGGAATACTTCAGAAAACCACTGTCACTAAATACAGTTGGTCGCTACATCTGTAAGTGCAAGTTAAAGCTCTACTATGCAAAGCGAAAGCCATTTATCAACAACATCCTGAAATGCCGCCGGCTTCTCTGGGCCTGAGCTCATCTAAGATGGACTGATGCAAAATGAAAAAGTGTTCTGTGGTCTGACGAGTCCACATTTCAAATTGTTTTTGGAAATATTCAACATCATGTCATCCGGACCAAAGGGGAAGCGAACCATCCAGACTGTTATCGACATAAAGTGTAAAAGCCAGCATGTGTGATGGTATGGGGGTGCATTAGTGCCCAAGACATGGGTAACTTACACATCTGTGAAGGCACCATTAATGCTGAAAGGTACATACAGGTTTTGGAACAACATATGTTGTCATCCAAGCTACGTTATCATGGACGCCCCTGCTTATTTCAGCAAGACAATGCCAAGCCCCGCGTTACAGCAGCGTGGTTTCGTAGTAAAAGAGTGCGGGTACTTTCCTGGCCCGCCTGCAGTCCAGACCAGTCCCCCATGGAAAATGTGTGGCGCATTATGAAGCGTAAAATAGGACAGCGGAGACCCCGGACTGTTGAAGGACTGAAGCTCTACATAAAACAAGAATGGGAAAGAATTCCACTTTCAAAGCTTCAACAATTAGTTTCCTCAGTTCCCAAACGTTTATTGAGTGTTGGTAAAACAAAAGGTGATGTAACACAGTGGTGAACATGCCCTTTCCCAACTACTTTGGCACGTGTTGCAGCCATGAAAATCTAAGTCAATTATTATTTGCAAGAAAAATAAAGTTTATGAGTTTGAACATGAAATATGTTGTCTTTGTAGCATATTCAACTGAATATGGCTTGAAAATGATTTGCAAATCATTGTATTCTGTTTATATTTACATCTAACACAATTTCCCAACTCATATGGAATAAATAATCATCATAAGGAATATGAAAAAAAAGACAAAAAGGGCTACCTAAATCACTTTAAATGTTTTTAACAAATATATCAATTTAATGGTTTCTGTACTCTTTAGAAGTATGCTAACCTTTCCAGTGTTAAACATTAGCATGCTAATGTTTCGTGCTATATATATATACATATGTATATATATATATATATGTATGTATATATATATATATATATGTGTAAGTATATATGTATATATATATATATATGTATATGAATTATTCAGTCATTGGTGGAGCATAATATTGTTTTTAACATGGCTGTGCAGCACTTTGGAAACGTTATTGTTGTTTAAATGTGCTATATAAATAAAGTGGATTGGATTGGATGAATGTATATATATATGTATATGAATGTATATATTTATGTATATGTATGTATATATTTATGTATATGTATGTATATATATATATATGTGTGTATGTGTGTGTTTGTGTGTGTGTGTGTGTGTGTGTGTGTGGCTGCTGACAATATCGGATATCGACAAAAATGCCATTTTCGGACATCTTTACCAGTGACGTGCGGTGAGGTTCATGGCTGGTGAGGCACTGACTTCATCACAGTCAGATTTATAAACATATGAACTCTAAAGAGTATCTTATTCACCATTTGATTGGCAGCAGTTAACGGGTTATGTTTAAAAGCTCATACCAGCATTATTTACACATACAAACTCTAGCACACAAAAAAGCACATTTAATAAAAAAAAAAACGTTATTATGGTCTTACCTTTACTTATAAATGAAGTCCATGCGCTGCTCCTTCTGAACAAAAGCATTGATAACTTGTTTATAGAAGTCTTCCTTATCTTTCTTCTGTTTTGAAAGTCTCTCTTTCTTGATGGAGATCACTGTCTGAAACAAACCTTTTAGCTCCGGCGTTGGTCTTCCTTTAATTATTACCTCCTGCTTCGATTGAAAATCCAGTTTAGAAAACTGTTTTACATATGTAATCCTCCCTGTTAAAAGTCCAGGGGAGAGGAAAAAATAAAAGATCGCTGCCGCTGCACCTGACTTGCTAACTGTAGCTTGTTGTCACTTATTCTGCAGCTGAGTAATTGCAAGCATGATCTCTGGGATCACTAGCGCCCTCTACCACCAGGAGGCGGGAGAACAGGTGCCTCACACAGTGCGTCTTCGCAGCCCTTTTATGATTGCCCAGCACAAGAAATACGTTAGACACACATACAGTTGTTGACAAAATACACTGTACATTATGTACCTCAGCTAACTAAACTATGGAAATGTATATTATAGTTCATACAGCAATACGGTCTCACTGCACAGCAGGCCAGCAGTTAGCCGAGTCATTGCGCAATCCATGGTGAGGCTCAACTGGCTGCTGCCTCACCGCAAGTCTCTTCTTAGTATTTGAACGGCAAAGGGGAAATTCAGCGATTTTTAATAAAAAATCATCTAAAACTGGTGAAGTTAAATGGATAAAAACTTTATAAAGTATAATCACTGGATACATATAACAATTTCATTAATAGTTTTTCTTTTTACATTTTTTTCCTTTCCATGATTGCCTCCCCCGACTGCACGTCTCTGATCTCTACAGTACACTTGACATTTCCTTCAATTTCACTGAATCTCGCTCAAAAATGAATATGTTTTTGTGTATACTTTCACCGGGGAATATATCCAGATATATATCAAATATCGAGTTTAAGTAAAAATATATCGAGATATACTTTTTCGGCCGTATCGCCCAGCCCTTTCCTCGTCTTGGATCACTAGTTCAGTAGTGCCCCAAGTCTACGTTGCCGTAATCCTGGCTGGAAGACCACATTGTTGGTGTGATCCACCATTTTTCTCTTTTAAGGCAAAGCTTCTTTTCTCCCTCTGCAAACCACGAAGATATCTGCAGCCGCTGTCAAGGCAACCAAACATTCCCTGGGCCACCAAGTCCCCTGCAGCTCAATCTTTGACACAGTCTGATGCTTTTTATCTGCTATGGAGACTTTCACACGTCAACACCAACTCTCGCTTCTCACACCGCATCACACATTTTTGTCTTTTCTACCCGTCATCATTCTCCACCAATCACATAAAAATGGTCAATCACATTCAAAGTGTGTCTTCTTGTGTCCTGCAGACGTCAGTGAAGAACATCTTCCTCCTGAGCAGCATGAGTGGAGCTCCAGGATGGAGCAGGAGGAACCACAGCCCCCCCACGTTAAAGAGGAAGAGGGTGATTACAGCATCGGTCAGGATGGAGAGCATCCTGAAGGACTGGAGGAGTTCCCAGTAGTTGGTGTCGTCGCGAAGAGTGAATATGGTGAGGTGAAAGGTGAAAGTGAGCCTTCAAGCAGCAGCTCAAGTCAACACATGACAAGAGAAGGTGATGGAGACCACTGTGGAGGATCACAAGCAGACTTGGCTCCACTGTCAGATAGTGAGCACACATCTGCTGACACTGACGACGATGAAGACTCCAAGGCTGGTCAGAGAAGTCACGCTGACAACGCTCGCTTTCAATGTTCTTTCTGTGACAAAACGTTTGGCAAGAAGAGAAACCTGAAAAGACACACGAGATGTCACACTGCAGAGAAACCTTTCATGTGTTCAGATTGCGGTAAAACATTCTCCATAAAAGGGCATTTGATAAGACACACCAGAACGCACACTGGAGAGAAACCATTCGCGTGCTCGGTTTGTCACCAGACGTTCTCTCGGAAGGCATCTTTGATAATCCACACAAGGACACACACTGGGGAGAAACCTTTTTCCTGCGCTGTGTGCGGCAAAAGTTTTACTCATCGGTCCACTTGGATGAGACACACGCAAGCGCACACGGGGGAAAAACCCTACGCCTGCTCCGTGTGCAACAAGACATTTTCTCAAAATGAATATTTGGTAGCGCACAAAAGAACACACACTGGCGAAAAACCGTTTCCTTGCTCGATCTGCCACACATATTTCCGTGACCGTTCGGCACTGAGCAATCATGTGAGGAGACACACTGACGAAAAGCCATTTTCCTGCACAATGTGCAACACAAGTTATCGCGACCGCTCATCCTTGAGGAAACACATAAAAACACACACCACTGAGAGTGTTTAATTGACTTGTATTGATGTCATTGATCCCTGAAGGTACGTTCAGTTTTTAGTCTGTGGTGGAAAGGCTGTGTTGCATGCTTGAAGCTGGGGGATGTTTGTTTGCTAACGATGGTCTGCTATGATATGTTGTGGAAAAAGTCTTCATCCATCTTATTTCCTAGATTATGTGAATGCAGAATTTTGTCTATTAAATTTTGAAACTGATGTATGGAAATGTTTATCATTCTTTTGGTTCCAGTCAGAGAACACTGGGCAACTTTAACGGTGGGCGTTGACGTGTTCTTTTGTGCAAATACTGGAATTCTCCTCGGATTCAGAAGGAGACATGTGACTTTCGTCCTGGTCTGGGAACTGTGGACCAGCTCTAGAGTCCTTAGGGGTGCATGAGAGTTCTCCCAACCAGTCTACATGTGTTGTGTGTTGGACTTGGAGCAAGCATTTTGAATCAAACTTTATTTATGTAGCACTTTTCATACCCAGGCAAGTGGCAAACACAAAGAGCTTTACAAAGAAAAAAATGAAGAGGAAGAAACACACAGCACTATTGGTAATAACAAAGCAAAAACAAAACATGGCACTGAGGTTTAGAGAAATAATGTCACCTTTCAGGCGTCCACCCTTGAGAATAACTGAAATGAAGGCCATGTAAAAGTAATATAAACATGATGATGCAAGGGCTGATATGTTAGATAAGAAGGTTCAAGGCCAATAAGTAGCCCATTTCTCATCAGTTTGCCCTGGTTGCCTAGCAACTGACACAGACATTGTTGACCCGGGCGACGTCTGAGCCAGTATGAATCTATTTGTTTTGTTTTCACTCATCTTGAGGCAAGCATGAGGGGTCTTGCCTAAGGACCCTTACTGAATGATGTCTTGTCCCAACCGGGATTCGAACCCCACTCTCCCGCATTGATGTCACTGGGCGTAGCCACTTCTAACAATGCATAAGTGTGTGTCTGTGTGTGTGTGTGTGTGTGCGTGTGTGTGTGTGTGTGTACAGGTGCTGGTCATATTATTAGAATATCATGAAAGAGTTGATTTATTTCATTAATTCCATTTAGAAAGTCAAACTTGTAGAATGTATACATTCATTCCAAACAGACTGATACATTTCAAGTGTTTTTGCCAAAAAGGAGATGATTATAGCTGACAACCAATGAAAACCCTAAATTCAACATCTCAGAAAATGAGAATATGGTGAACAGGTCAGATATTGAAGACACCTGGTGCCACACTCTGATTAGCTAACTAACTCAAAACACCTGGAAAAGCCTTTAAATGGTCTCTGGTTTTGATTCTGTGTGACACACAATCATGGGGAAGACTGCTGACTTGACAACTGTCCAAAAGATGACCATTGATACTTTAAAGAAGGAAGGCGAGACACAAAAGGTCATTGCCAAAGAGGTTGGATGTTCCCAGAGCTCTGTGTCCAAGCACATTAATAGAGAGGCCAAGGGAAGACAAAGATGTGCTAAAAAAAAGTGTACAAGCAAGAGGGATAACCGCGCCCTGGAGAGGATTGTCAAACAAAACCCATTCAAAAATGTGGGGGAGATCCACAAAGAGTGGACTGCAGCTGGAGTCAGTGCTTCAAGAACCACCACGCACCGACGTATGCAAGATATGGGCTTCAGCTGTCGCATTCCTCGTGTAAAGCCACTCTTGAATAAGAGACAACGTCGAAAGCGTCTCGCCTGGGCTCAAGACCAAAAGGACTGGACTACTGCTGAGTGGTCCAAAGTTATGTTTTCAGATGAAAGTAAATGTTGTATCTCCTTTGGAAATCAAGGTCCCAGAGTCTGGAGGAAGACAGGAGAGGCACAGAATCCACGTTGCCTGAAGTCCAGTGTCAAATGTCCACAATGGGTAATGGTCTGGGGTTCCATGTCATCTGCTGGTGTTGGTCCACTGTGTTTCCTGAGGTCTAGGGTCAATGCAGCAGTCTACCAGGAAGTTTTACAACACTTTATGCTGCAATTTTATGGAGGTGAAGATTTCATTTTCCAACATGACTTGGCACCTGCACACAGTGCCAAATCTACCAGTACCTGCTTTAGGGACCATGGTATCCCTGTTCTTGATTGACCTGCAAACTCACCTGACCTTAACCCCATAGAGAAGCTATGTGGTATTGTGAAGCGGAAGATGCCAGATGCCAGAGCCAACAATGCTGAAGAGCTGAAGGCCACTATTAAAGCAAGCTGGGCTCTCATAACACCTGAGGGTGCAACAGACTGCTGGACTCCATGTATTGCTGCAGCAATTCAGGCAAAAGGAGCTGCAACTTAAGTATTGATTGCCGTACATGCTGAAACTTTCCATCTTCATACTTTTCAGTTGGCCCACATTTCTAAAAAATATTTGTTGGTACTAGTCGTAACTAATATTCTCATTTTCTGAGATACTGAATTTGGGATTTTCAGTAATTGTCAGTACTAATCATCAACATTTAAAGAAATAAACATTTCAAATATATCACTATGTGTGTAATGAATTGATATAATATGTAAGTTTCACCTTCTGAATATAATTACTGAAATAAATCAACTTTTTCATTATATTCTAATAATATGACCAGCACTTGTGTGTATATATATATATATATATATATATATATATATATATATATATATATATATATATATATATATATATATATATATATAATTACACATATAGTGTGTGTGTGTGCCTGAGTGGGTTCAATCCCAGGCTCAGGATCTTTCTGTGTGGAGTTTGCATGTTCTCCCCGTGAATGCGTGGGTTCCCTCCGGGTACTCCGGCTTCCTCCCACCTCCAAAGACATGCACCTGGGGATAGGCCCCTCCCACCTCCAAAGACATGCACCTGGGAATAGGCCCCTCCCACCTCCAAAGACATGCACCTGGGAATAGGCCCCTCCCACCTCCAAAGACATTCACCTGGGGATAGGCCTCTCCCACCTCCAAAGACATGCACCTGGGGATAGGCCCCTCATGTGACTTTCGTCCTGGTTTTGGAACTGTGGACCAGCTCTAGAGTCCTTGGGGGTGCATCAGAGTTCACCCAACCAGTCTACATGTGTTGTGTGGACTTTGAGCAAGCCATCCATCCATCCATTTTCTGCCGCTTATTCCCGTCCGGGGTCGCGGGGGGCGCTGGCGCCTATCTCAGCTACAATCGGGCGGAAGGCGGGGTACACCCTGGACAAGTCGCCACCTCATCGCAGGGCCAACACAGATAGACAGACAACATACACACTCACATTCACACACTAGGGCCAATTTAGTGTTGCCAATCAACCTATCCCCAGGTGCATGTCTTTGGAAGTGGGAGGAAGCCGGAGTACCCGGAGGGAACCCACGCATTCACGGGGAGAACATGCAAACTCCACACAGAAAGATCCCGAGCCTGGATTTGAACCCAGGACTGCAGGACCTTCGTATTGTGAGGCAGACGCACTAACCCCTCTGCCACCGTGAAGCCCACTTTGAGCAAGCATTTTAATCAAACTTTATTCATGTAGCACTTTTCATACCCAGGCAAGTGGCAAACACAAAGAGCTTTACAAAAATAAATAAAATAGGAGAAGAAAACATACACAGCGCCTTACGATGAGGTGGCCACTTGTCCAGGGTGTACCTCGCCTTCCGCCCTATTGTAACTGAGATAGGTTCCGGCGACCCCTGCAACCCTGAAGGGAATAAGCGGTAGGAAATGGATGGATGGATGGAACATACACAGCACTATTGATAACAACAAAGCAAAAACAAAACATGACACTGAGGTTTTGGGGTGGGGGGGGGAACACCACCTTTGAGGCGTCCACACTAGAGAATAACTCAAATTAAGGTCATCTAAAAATAGTTTAAACATGATGCACCCAACGCGACCCCAAAGGGACAAGCGGTAGAAAATGGATGGATGGATGGATGATGATGATCAATCAATCAATGTTTATTTATATAGCTCCAAATCACAAATGTCTCAAAGGACTGCACAAATCATTACGACTACGACATCCTCGGAAGAACCCACAAAAGGGCAAGGAAAACTCACACCCAGTGGGCAGGGAGAATTCACATCCAGTGGGACGCCAGTGACAATGCTGACTATGAGAAACCTTGGAGAGGACCTCAGATGTGGGCAACCCCCCCCCCCCTCTAGGGGACCGAAAGCAATGGATGTGGAGCGGGTCTAACATGATACTGTGAAAGTTCAATCCATAGTAGCTCCAACACAGTCGCGAGAGTCCAGTTCAAAGCGGATCCAAGACAGCAGCGAGAGTCCCGTCCACAGGAGACCATCTCAAGCGGAGGCGGATCAGCAGCGTAGAGATGTCCCCAGGCGAGCGGTCCATCCTGGGTCTCGACTCTGGACAGCCAGTACTTCATCCATGGTCATCGGACCGGACCCCCTCCACAAGGGAGAGGGGGACATAGGAGAAAAAAGAAAAGAAGCGGCAGATCAACTGGTCTAAAAAGGAGGTCTATTTAAAGGCTAGAGTATACAGATGAGTTTTAAGGTGAGACTTAAATGCTTCTACTGATACAAGGGTTGATATGCTTGGTAAGAAGGTTCAAGGTCAATAAGACATTTAAAAGTTGTGTCAATGACACAGCATTTAATGACTTCTCTTAATTTGATTAAATGTTTTAGTATAATGTTATTCTTTTCATTGTATTGCATTATTTTTGTATCTCTTTAATTTAGGTAGCCAGGGACTGCAGATGGAAATGAGCTATTTAGCTAATCTGGTGCAGAACATATCTGTCTTGGATTGATTGATTGATTGATTGATACTTTTATTAGTAGATTGCACAGTACAGTACATATTCCGTACAATTGACCACTAAATGGTAACACCACAATAAGTTTTTCAACTTGTTTAAGTCGGGGTCCACGTTAATCAATTCAATTCTGTGCATTGTCCCTTCAAATAAAGGCTCAACTAAACTAAAAACTATTAATCGAACTTTAAAAATGACCGTGAAGTGGATGTGGGAGACAATGCAGCAACATTAAAACTGGTGTAATGTGCTCCCGCCCTTTGGTCCTTGTCAGCACGCGTGTTCCTTGGACAGTTCTGTTACCATTCCCTGGAATATGGGGTATTGGTGCATCTGATTTTGCAGTCCTTTCCCCGTATGTTCGTGTCGGATCTTGGTCCGCTTTGGTCCAGAGTAAGATGGACACGTTTCCAGTGAGGGTTGGACTTCACCATGACTGTCACTTCTGTTCATAACTTTTATGAACATCATCAATCAATCAATCAATGTTTACTTATATAGCCCTAAATCACTAGTGTCTCAAAGGGCTGCACAAACCACCACGACATCCTCGGTAGGAAAACTCACACCCAGTGGGACATCGGTGACAATAATGACCCAGTGGGACGTCGGTGACAATGATGACTATGAGAACCTTAGAGAGGAGGAAAGCAATGGATGTCGAGCGGATCTAACATGATACTGTGAAAGTTCAATCCACAATGGATACAACACAGTCGCGAGAGTCCAGTCCAAAGAGGATCCAAGACACAGCAGCGAGAGTCCCGTTCACAGCGGAGCCAGCAGGAAACCATCCCAAGCGTAGGCGGACCAGCAGCGCAGAGATGTCCCCAGCCGATACACAGGCGAGCAGTACATGACCACCGGATCGGACCGGACCCCCTCCACACGGGAGAGTGGGACATAGAAGAAAAAGAAAAGAAACGGCAGATCAACTGGTCTAAAAAGGGAGTCTATTTAAAGGCTAGAGTATACAAATGAGTTTAAAGGTGAGACTTAAATGCTTCTACTGAGGTGGCATCGCGAACTGTTACCGGGAGGGCATTCCAGAGTACTGGAGCCCGAACGGAAAATGCTCTATAGCCCGCAGACTTTTTTTGGGCTTTGGGAATCACTTCTAGGAATCACACATCTAGAAACATCATTTCTAGATGGATTTAGAGCGTTGAGGGGATCCGGTTTGGCGGCTGAAGGGTTGAGTCTCACCTTTTTGCACATAATGTGGTCCCGCTGGCGCCATCTGGCCGTGATCTTCAGCTCTCACTGGTCCGGTTCACAATTTAGTGTGAAGCAACTGTGATGAGGATCGTCACTTTGGAGTCCAAGTCCATGGTTCCTCCACCGAGTAAAGGGTGAAGTGTCATATACCGGTTGGAGATGAGATCCTGTCCCATGTGGAGGAGTTCAAGTACCTTGGAGTCTTGTTCACGAGTAAGGGAAGACTGTGTTGTGAGGTCAACAGGTGGATCGTTGCGGCGTCTCAGTGATGCAGACCCTGTATTTGTCTGTTGTAGTGAAGAAGGAGCTGAGCCAGAAGGCAAAGCTCTCAATTTACCAGTCGATCCACGTTTCTGTCAACCATGGTCATGAGCTTTGGGTTTTGACCGAAAGGACAAGATCACGGTAACAAGCGTCCAAAATGAGTTTCCTCCCTCCGGTGGGCGAAGCTCTCCCTTAGAGATAGGGTGGGAAGCTCTGTCGTCCGGGACGAGTTCAGAGTAAAGTTGTCTGGGACGAGTTCAGAGTAAAGTCACTGCTCCTCCACATCCTGAGGAGCCAGATGAGGTGGTTCGGGCGTCTGGTCAGGATGGCCCCCAGACGCCTCCGTGGGGAGATATTCAGGGCATGTCTGTCCTGTAGGAGGCCACGGGGAAGACCCAGGATCCGTTGGCATTCCCAGCTAGCCTAGGAATGCCTCGGCATCCCTCAAGTGGAGCTGGACCAAGTAGTCAGGTAGAGGGAAGTCTCTTATAGGCTGCTTAGTCCATTGAATATCACCACAGTATATGTGATTATTTCATATTCTGTATTCAACAATTACAGGTAACACATTTAAAAAACCTTAATTTTCATATCAAAAAAAAAAAAAATGTCTGAGATTGATCAGGCTCAGATTGGGCTCAGGTGTTTTGTATTTAAACGTAATGACGATAAACAATAACTTGAGACGTATAAAATAATTGCCATTTAATGTTTTATTTGTCGTTCAATTTGTTCATGAAAGAGTTGTGTACTTGATGGCCGTGTGATAAGTGACGAGACAAGAAGACACCAACGAGGAAACATTGAACAAAAAGCTTCATTTGTTTCAGCGAGCCTTCGACTAGAACTGCAGCTCCAGGAGAAAGAGTATGAGCCGGATCTCTCTTCTGCTGTCTTCTTCGACAACTGTCCTTAAATACCTTTTACACAAAGACAGTTACTCTTTGATGTTTTAGCCTTGGGGCCGGTCAGCCTGGACAACACCCAGTTTGTTGTTTGGCCAGTCAGCCTATTTCCTGTGTTCGGTTTGAGTCAGGTGACTTGTGAACTTTTATCCTCTACTCCTACTTGTGAGGGCTTGCTACCAGATGTCGTTATTGTGTTTACTCTCCCTCCTAAAATTCAACTACTGCTATCCCTTAAGTTTCTCAATGTCCTGGGTGCAAAAGCCCCTCCCACCTCTCTGGACAATCTGTGTTGGACTTCTGAACCCGAAGCAACCTAAGGGCATATTATCCTTGATAGGATAATTCTCTAAAGGATTCTGTGACCAAATACAAATACATGTTACTTCACAATCATATAAGAAAATGGTACAGGCTATAATTCCTTACAAGAGAGAAATTGTATTTTACTCCACACTGGTAGGAGGCCACGGGGAAGACCCAGGACACGTTGGAAAGACTATGTCTCCCGGCTGGCCTGGGAACGCCTCGGGATCCCCCGGGAAGAGCTAGACGAAGTGGCTGGAGATAGGGAAGTCTGGGCTTCCCTGCTTAGGCTGCTGCCCCCGCGACCCGACCTCGGATAAGCGGAAGATGATGGATGGATGGATGGATCCACACATTCATTTATTTGGAGAAAACCTTGTTATATTGACATTTGGTTTAGGGATTAGCACAATTTATTTGACAACTGCTGATAATATTGTTTAGATACGTGGATTATTCGTCATTTTATAGCAAATCGTGACACTCCAAAAAATCCCTCAGAAGCCTTTAAGCGTCCTCCAACGTGCAGTATCGGCGTTGCCAGACGTACGATAATTAGCATAATTGGTCATTTCATATACGATCAAAAAATTCCCCAAATCCCATAACGCACAATAATTGATGATTAAATGGAAATGATCAAACCCAAACAGGATAAACCCAGCTGCACTCAGCTTTATGTCTCTTTATTTCCAGGTGGGGGCGCTATTGTGGCAGGTTTGACATTATTACATGGTCAAACAGCCTTATGAAATACACTATTTATATCGAATGATCACACTGTTCCTCAAAATAAGATCATGTTCATCTTTTGGCACGATACATTTTGTCATTTACCGTCTGGCAACAAACACGCAGGATGGATGCAAATACGTGTCTGCTAGATTATTGTGACTGCAGTGTCCGTCGAGGTCGCGGGCTATTTGTTTTTTTATTTAGCTATTTGTCTGCTTTCGCAAAAAAGAAACTCGATCATAAATAATTAATGCAGAGGAAGCCTCGTTTTTTTGTTTTGTAGTAATGTGTACATGCGCAAATAAGTCACAAGATGGCAGTGTTGCATTCTAAAGTGTTTGCCAAGCGTCAAAACGCCAAAATAGACACACAAAAAACAAGTCTGGGCGCAACAAAGGCGACGTGATTGTTTCTTATGTTATTTGATGTTATCTTTCTGCTCTTTGAAACGTCTCAGGGCTCATCTAAATCTTATCTCTCTGCACTTTGAAGCTCTTTTTTCTGGTATGTTAAAGTTGAATGACTTGGGTTGAGTCACATTAACAACACTTTGTCGTCCTGTTTTAGTCTTTAGAGAGACATAGACTTAGACGTCCTTTATTGTTATTCAAATTCCAACTTTTTATTTAGTTTTTCTTTTAGTATATGTTGTTTTTATTTTATAAATATTTATTTAGAAACTGCAACATTTACAAACAATCAAGAAATAATAATAATCACTAAGTGAAGTGGAGTGAATTATATTTACTTAGCACTTTTAAAGTAAAAAATAGTACAAAACTGAGATATCAATCAATCACTCAATCAATCAATCAATGTTTATTTACATAGCCCCAAATCACAAATGTCTCAAAGGACTGCACAAATCATTACGACTACAACATCCTCGGAAGAACCCACAAAAGGGCAAGGAAAACTCACCCCCCCCCCCCCCCCCCCTCTAGGGGACCGAAAGCAAAGGATGTCTCCAACACAGCCGCGAGAGTTCAGTTCAAAGCGGATCCAAGACAGCAGCGAGAGTCCCGTCCACAGGAAACCATCCCAAGCGGAGGCGTATCAGCAGCGTAGAGATGTCCCCAACCGATACACAGGCGAGCGGTCCATCCTGGGTCTCGACTCTGGACAGCCAGTACTTCATCCATGGTCATCGGACCGGACCCCCTCCACAAGGGAGGGGGGGACATAGGAGAAAAAGACAAGAAGCGGCAGATCAACTGGTCTAAAAAGGAGGTCTATTTGTATATATATATATATATATATATATATATATATATATATATATATATATATATATATATATATATATATATATATATATATCAATCGATCAATCAATGTTTACTTATATAGCCCTAAATCACTCGTGTCTCAAAGGGCTGCACAAACCACTACGACATCCTCGGTAGGCCCACATAAGGGCAAGGAAAACTTACACCCAGTGGGACGTCGGTGACAATGATGACTATGAGAACCTTGGAGAGGAGGAAAGCAATGGATGTCGAGCGGGTCTAGCATGATACTGTGAAAGTTCAATCCACAATGGATCCAACACAGTCGCGAGAGTCCAGTCCAAAGCGGATCCGACACAGCAGCGAGAGTCCCGTTCACAGCGGAGCCAGCAGGAAACCATCCCAAGCGGAGGCGGATCAGCATCGCAGAGATGCCCCCAACCGATACACAGGCGAGCAGTACATGGCCACCGGATCGGACCGGACCCCCTCCACAAGGGAGAGTGGGACATAGGAGAAAAAGAAAATAAGTGGCAGATCAACTGGTCTAAAAAGGGAGTCTATTTAAAGGCTAGAGTATACAAATGAGTTTTAAGGTGAGACTTAAATGCTTCTACTGAGGTGGCATCTCCAACTTTTACCGGGAGGGCATTCCTGAGTACTGGAGCCCGAACGGAAAACGCTCTATAGCCCGCAGACTTTTTTTGGGCTTTGGGAATCACTAATAATATATATATATATATATATATATATATATATATATATATATATATATATATATATATATATATATATATATATATATATATTTAAATAGGGGTGTGGGAAAAAATTGATTCGAAGTTTAATAGTTAAAACAAATTTACATGATTGCAATCAGTTGATAAAACATTGTCCTTTACAATTATAAAAGCTTTTTTTTTTTTTTAAATGTACTAATCTGCTAGCATGCCAGCAGACTGGGGTAAATCTGGCTGAAATCTATATATTGAATGAATACAGAATCATTTTGAATCGGAAAAAGACTGTTTTTGAATCGAAAATCGCGTTCAATTGAAAAAATCCATATATTATCAAATCGCGACCCCAAGAACTGATATTGAATTGAATCGTGGGACACCCAAAGATTCACAACCCTAATATATATATATATATATATATATATATAGAGAGAGAGAGAGAGAGAGAGAGAGAGAGAGAGAGAGAGAGAGAGATCACAGGGTCACTTTGAAGCTTCCCATGAATTGATGAAGGTGGACCCCGACTTAAACAAGTTGAAAAACTTATTGGGGTGTTACCATTTAGTGGTCAATTGTAGGGAATATGTACTGTACTGTGCAATCTACTAATAAAATTATCAATCAATCAATCAATTCCCGGGCTATCTACGACGCGGAGAGGTCGACATCTACTGCGCATGCGCCGGTGCCATTTTAGGCTATTGATTCTGCTGAAGTTGCGAGGACAAAACTCGGGAAGGAAAAAAGTTAGCAAGACGACCAGTTTGTTGCCGCCTTGCTTCTCTTCTCTCCACGCATGTCGCTCAAGGGCCGCCGATTACTGATCAGATAAAGTCCTTCCGCGGCTTGGAAGCCTTTTGGTTTAGCCTAGCTTGCTAGCTGGTAGCTTAGCTGCTAACAAAGAGACAAAGCGGAAGTGATCGACACGTCCCTAAAGTGTTGTGATTGTGTGAAAATGTGCAAAGTAGAAATGCTGAGAGTGTTGGTGAAGCAGCGACTAACTGCTGCTGTGGAAGAAATATTTGTAGTGTTAGAAAGAACCATAGCAGAATACGAGGAGGAACTTTCTAGAAGAAAAGAGGAGAACGAGCGACAACGTCAACTACTGGACGCTCTTTTCAACAAACATCAACAAACAGGTTTGTTTACTTCTTGTTTTCAATCATTTATTTGAGTTTGCTTTGGTGTTAGTCGAATATGTCATCGAATAATATTTAGCCTGTAAGAAATGATGACTGTAGTGATTGTCCCTTATGGGCATCCGTAGAAGAATAAACCCAGCGAGCAACACTTTACTCAAGTAGGAACTAGTGTGATCCCGGTACCAATATGTTGGTACCGATACTTTTCTAAATATAGGGGACCACAAAAAAAAGCAACATTGGCTTTACTTTAACAAAAATCTTAGTGTACATGAAACATATGTTTATTATTGTCATTTAGTCCTTAAATAAAATGTTGAACATACTAGACAACTTGTCTTTTAGTAGTTAGTAAACAAACATAGACTCATAATTAGTCTGCAGTAACATATTGTGTCATTTATACACCTATTATTTTCTACACAATATGAAGGACAAACTGTAAAAATGGATTATTAATCCACTTGTTCATTTACTGTTAATATCTGCTTATTTTCTGTTTGAACATGTTCTATCCACATTTATGTCCAAATGTTATAATCACGTAATTTTCTCTTATTTGATACTTTACATTAGTTTTGGATGATACCACACATTTAGGTATGGATTTGATACCAAGTTGTTCCAGGATCATACATTGGTCATATTCAAAGTCCTCATGTGTCCAGGGACATATTTACTGACTTTATATATGGAGAATATTGCACGTCTCGTTCCTGGCACCTCTTCTCACCATCGAAACCTAATTAAGACCCAATGTGTGTGTATTTGCAGAGATAATAAAAATCCATGGTGGGTTCGAGGTGTCATGTTTTGTATCGATACTTTCGATACTTCTTCTAAATAAAGGGGACCACAAAAAATGGAATTATTGTGTTTATTTTAACAAAAAATATTAGGGTACATGAAATATATGTTTATTATTGTAATTTATTCTTTAAATAAAATGTTGAACATACTAGACAATTTGTCTTTCAGTAGTAAGTAAACAAACAAAGGCTCCTAATTTGACGTATGCAGTAAGTCATTTATCATTTTATTATATTGTCAACATTGTGAGGGACAAACTGTAAAAATGGATTATTCATCAACTTGTTCATTTACTGTTAAAATCTGCTTATTTTCTGTTTAAAGGGAAACATTATCGCAATTTCTGAAAGGGTTAAAACCAATAAAAATCAAATCCCAGTGGCTTATTTTATTTTTCGAAGTTTTTCTCAAAATTTTACCCATCACGCAATATCCCTAAAAGTGGCTTCAAAGTGCCTGATTTTAACCGTCGTTATATCCACCCGTCCATTATCCTGTGACGTCACAGCGTGACCACACAGGAACAAACATGGCGGACAGCACAGAAAGGTATTAGCACGGATTCAGACTCGGATTTCAGCAGCGTAAGCGATTCAACAGATTACACATGTATTGAAACGGATGGTTGGAGTGTGGAGGCAGGTAGCGAAAACAAAATTGAAGAAGAAACTGAAGCTATTGAGCCATATCACGACAGACAGCGGCACGGGAGGAAGCGAGGAAGAATTTGGCGAACACCTTCTAACCAACGATTGGTATGTGTTTGTTTGGCATTAAATTTGGGTGGAGGGAAAGGCTGGATGCAAATATAGCTACTGATGAGTCATAATGATGCAATATGTACATACAGCTTTAAAGGGGAACATTATCACAATTTCAAAAGGGTCAAACACAATAAAAATCAGTTCCCAGTGGCTTGTTGTATTTTTTTTCAAAATTTTACCAGTCCCGGAATATCCCTAAAAAAAGCTTTAAAGTGCTTGATTTTCGCTATTTGCGATGCGACTATCCATTTCCCTGTGACGTCATACAGTGCTGCTAATGTAAACAAACAATGGCGAATAGCACATTAGCTCGGATTCAAACTCGGATATCAGCGACTTAAGCGATTTAACAGATTACGCATGCATTGAAACAGATGGTTGGAGTATGAAAATATTGAAGAAGAAACTGAAGCTATTGAGCGAATAGCTATTGACGCTATTCACAGCCATAGCATGGCCGAATAGCTGCGTTAGCATCGCCGGTAAAATGTGCGGACCAAACGATCAGGACTTCCGCATCTCATGACACTGGAGCAACTTAAATCCTTCGATTGGTGTTTTTTGTGCATTAAATGTGGGTGGAAGGAAACGTAATATAGTTGCAAATGCATCTACAGGTTATCCATACATCTCTGTGCCATGTCTGCTTTAGCACCGCCGGTAAATAGCATGTTAGCATCGATTAGCGTAGCATGTTAGCATCGATTAGCTGGCAGTCAACACCAACAGAACTCACCTTTGTGAATTTGTTGACTTTATCGTTGCAAATGCATCTGGGGGCGGTATAGCTCGGTTGGTAGAGCGGCCGTGCCAGCAACTTGAGGGTTGCAGGTTCGATTCCCGCTTCCGCCATCTTAGTCACTGCCGTTGTGTCCTTGGGCAAGACACTTTACCCACCTGCTCCCAGTGCCACCCACACTGGTTTAAATGTAACTTAGATATTGGGTTTCACTATGTAAAGCGCTTTGAGTCACTAGAGAAAAGTGCTATATGAATATAATTCACTTCACTTCACTGCAGGTTATCCATACACCTCTGTGCCATGTCTGCTTTAGCACCGCCGGTAAATAGCATGTTAGCGTCGATTAGCGTAGCATGTTAGCATCGATTAGCTGGCAGTCACGCCGCAACCAAATATGTCTGATTAGCACATAAGTCAACAACATCAACAAAACTCACCTTTGTGATTTCGTTGACTTAATGGTTGCAAATGCATCTGCAGGTTATCCATACATCTCTGTGCCATGTCTGTCTTAGCATCGCCGGTCAAATGTGGAGACACTCTGGTACATTCAATGGGGGTCTGGTGGCAGATTTCTTGCCAGTGGTGCAACTTGAATCCCTCCCTGTTAGTGTTGTTACACCCTCCGACAACACACCCACCAGGCATGATGTCTCCAAAGTTCCAAAAAATAGTCGAAAACACGGAAAATAACAGAGCTGAGACCCGGTGTTTGTAATGTGTTGAAAATGAAAATGGTGGGTGTGTTACCTCGGAGACGTCATGTTCTGACGTCATCGCAAAAAGAGCGATAAACAGAAAGGCAATTCATTTGCCAAAATTCACTCATTTAGAGTTCGGAAATCGGTTAAAAAAATATATGGTCTTTTTTCTGCACCATCAAGGTATATATTGACGCTTACATAGGTCTGCTGATAATGTTCCCCTTTAACATGTTCTATCTACACTTCTGTTAAAATGTAATAATCACTTCTTCTTCTCTTCTTTGATACTTTACATTAGTTTTGGGGGATACCACACATTTAGGTATCGATCCAATACCAAGTAGGATCATACATTGGTCATATTCAAAATCCTCATGTGTCCAGGGACACATTTACTGACTTTATAAACATAATATCAATCAATCAATCAATGTTTACTTATATAGCCCTAAATCACTAGTGTCTCAAAGGGCTGCACAAACCACCACGACATCCTCGGTAGGCCCACATAAGGGCAAGGAAAACTCACACCCAGTGGGATATCGGTGACAATAATGATCCAGTGGGACGTCTGTGACAATAATGATTATGAGAACCTTAGAGAGGAGGAAAGCAATGGATGTCGAGCGGGTCTAACATGATACTGTGAAAGTTCAATCCACAATATGAATTTAAAAAAATGAAAGAAGACGTTATAATGCCATAAAAATATTGACGTAATCATAGTAGTATCGACTATATATGCTATTGCACATGGTATCATTACAGTGGATGTCAGGTGTAGATCCACCCATGATAAATGATAAATGATAAATGGGTTGTACTTGTATAGCGCTTTTCTACCTTCAAGGTACTCAAAGCGCTTTGACACTACTTCCACATTTACCCATTCACACACACATTCACACACTGATGGAGGGAGCTGCCATGCAAGGCGCCAACCAGCACCCATCAGGAGCAAGGGTGAAGTGTCTTGCTCAAGGACACAACGGACGTGACGAAGTTGGTACTAGGTGGGATTTGAACCAGGGACCCTCGGGTTGCGCACGGCCACTCTCCCACTGCGCCACGCCGTCCCTACATGGTGTTTGTTGACATTGCGACGGCGGTGAGCTATTGTATCTTCCTACGCTGTGTAGTGAAGCATATTTAGCTATTCCTCGTCCTCCAGTGATAATAATGCTTGTAAGAAACGTAATTTATTTGTCGCCATGGACACGAGGATTAGAGATTTAGAAGTAGCTAAAACCTACTGCAGACTGCGGTACGAGACATGTCTTAAAGCAGCTCTTCCTGAGGGTGTTCCAGAGTTACCGTATTTCCTTGAATTGCCGCCGGGTATATAGTATGCGCCTGCCTAGAATTACTGCCGGGTCAAACTCGTTTCGCAAAATAATTAGCGCATGCTTAGCATTACTGCCGGCTCAGGATTACTGCCGGTTCAAACTCGTTTCGCAAAATATCATTTTTATTAGCGCATGTCTAGAATTTCTGCCGGGTGGCTGATTTCAATCATTTGAAATTGCATAAAGGGAAGAAGATTAAGAGCCATTCAGTAGGATTTAAGGTCCAAGATATTGAATATACTAAAAAGAACAGTAAGCAGCTATGTTTTATTAATATACCGTAGCTGCGTGTGTCAAATATGAGTCATGAAATGACTCCCGCCTCCTGGTGGTAGAGGGCGCTAGTGATCCTTCTTGCGACTACTCGGCTGCAGAAGAAGTGACAACAAGCAGCAAGAGTGAGCAGCGATTGTTTATTTTTTTTTTTTCTCGCTTGCACTTTTAACATGGAGGATTACATATCTAAAATAAAACAGTTTTCTAAACTGGACTTTCAATCGAAGCAGGAGGTAGTAATAAAGGAAGAAGAAGAAGAAGCTTTTATCAATTACTCCAAATAGCGAAAGTGAAACCGCTTCTGTCAGGACATGATCTGGAGAAATGAATTCCCGCCTTTATCTGGACTGGTTTAGACTACGGCAATGTCCTGTATGTCGGCATTAGCCAGGCCAGAACTCTGCTGCTGGTCTGCTAACACAGACCCACAGACGTCAGCACATCACCCCCATATTAGCGTCCCTTCACTGGCTCCCTGTGAGTTATCCAATCCATTTTAAACTCCTCCTATTTGTTTTTAAAAGTCTAAACAACCTGGCGCCAACATATCTCTCCGACCTCCTTCAGCCTCACTGCCCCACCCGATCCCTAAGATCATGTGATCAGCTGCTACTGACGGTCCCTGACACAAGACTGAAGCTTAGAGGTGACAGAGCTTTCTTCGCTGCTGCTCCCAAGCTCTGGAACCACCTACCTCTGAATGTTAGACAAGCCTCCTCTCTTCCTCTTTTTAAATCTCTCTTACTTTTATTCCTTGGCTTTTAACACTGAGTGATATCCATCCTGCAATGGCGCCCCATGATACACCTGCCGTCAACCTGTTTTTATGTTTTATTTATTTTTTATCATGTTCTGTTTGTGTTGTGTTGTTTGCTCGGTCCTCGTATTATCTTTTAACCTGTCCATTGTACAGCACTTTGGCTACCTCTGTGGTACATTTTAAATGTGCTTTATAAATAAAGTTGATTTGATTTGATTTGATCTCCATCGAGACAGAGAACTTTTAAAACTGAAGAAAGATAAGGAAGACTTCTATAAACAAGTTAGCGATGCTTTTGATTAGCGATGCACCGAAATGAGAATTTGTGGCCGAAGCCGAATAAAATTTAAACGCTTGGCCGAAGGCCGAATACCGAATAATGAATGCAGTTTTTCACAATTTTTTTTAATATTGCATAAATAGCCTAGAATAAATATTTAGACATGTTTTTCAAATAAAGTAATTTTTTATTGAATATTGACATTTTTTTAATATTCCGGTAGTCTTTGCTTTTCAAAAAAAGCACAGTTTTTCATTTATATTAAGCCTTCAAACAAAACATGCATTCCAAAAAAAAATAAAGTGCATTAAAGTGGATAAACCGACAACAAATGAATTATTGTCCTTTTGGCAAAAGTCTGCTTAGCAACAGTAGATATGCTAATAATGTCAACAGAAGGCTTAAGTAAATCTCAATTAAGTGTGTGCTTGTAACCTCATACACTTATACAGGTAGCCTACACAACAGGCTAATAATGTAAACAGAGGCCCCACTAAATCTCCATAAGTGTGTGCTTGTAACCTCATACACTTATACAGGTAGCCTACACAACAGGCTAATAATGTAAACAGAAGGCTCAAGTAAATCTCAATTAAGTGTGTGCTTGTAACCTCATACACTTATACAGGTAGCCTACACAACAGGCTAATAATGTAAACAGAGGCCCCACTAAATCTCAATAAGTGTGTGCTTGTAACCTCATACACTTATACAGGTAGCCTACACAACAGGCTAATAATGTAAACAGAAGGCTCAAGTAAATCTCAATTAAGTGTGTGCTTGTAACCTCATACACTTATACAGGTAGCCTACACAACAGGCTAATAATGTAAACAGAGGACCCACTAAATCTCAATTAAGTGTGTGCTTGTAACCTCATACACTTATACAGGTACACAACATATACCAACGTCACTGCACGTTGGTTGATTGCGTCACCGCGTCAAAAAATTGCGTCACACGCCACTATTCGGCCTTGTTTTTGACTCATTCCACCGAAGGCCGAATGTGGCTTTTTTTGCCATATTCGGTTACCGATTAATCAGTGCATCCCTACTTTTGATCAGAAGGAGCTGCGCATGGACTTCATTTATAAGTAAAGGTAAGACCATAATAACGTTTTTTTTATTACATGTGCTTTTCATGATGGTATCCTTACATCACACTCAAATTTATAAGTGCAGGCCTAAATTTACGGCATTCCTTTGGTAAGTGCTGGAGTGAGAAGAGGTTTTAAAATAATTAGCGCATGCTTGCCTTTACCGCATGCCTTTGGTAAACGTCGGAGTGAGAAAAGGTTTTAAATTAAATAGCGCACCGGCGGCAATTCAAGGAAATAGGGTACATTGATTCATTAGGGGCTAATGAATGACTATCCTGCATACCAATAAGTCGTTCCCCCAAAGATTGTTGTATCCAAAGGGAGGATCAGACGCTAAGGAGTTGTTTTGCCAGCAGGCAGACTGTCGACTTTTTGGTTGAGGCTCGCTGGTAACCAGCCTCCACACAGCAACTGTCATTGACTTCATCAAGCATGTGTTTGTCTTCTCATGTCCTGCAGATGTCGGTGGAGAACCTCCTCTTCCTGAGCAGCAGGAGTGGACCTCCACAAAAGAGCGGGAGGAGCCACAGCCTCCTCACCTTAAAGAGGAAGACGAGGAACACAGCATCACTGAGCATTTAAAAAAATTGGAGGAGGTGCAGGTGGTTGGTTTCATCGTGAAGAGAGAAGAAGATGAGGTCAAAGGTGAAAGCGAGGTGAAGAGAGAGGCGGAGCCTCCAAGAAGCAGCTCCACTCAGGACGTGACAAGAGAAGGTGATGGAGACCACTGTGGAGGATCACAAGCAGACTTAGCTCCACTGTCAGATAGTGAAGATGCGACGTCACACCCTGCTGACACTGATGAGGAAGACTCTAAAGCTGCTCACACTGAGAACACTCCCTTTAAATGCTCTCACTGTGACAAAACTTTTACTAACCATAGTAAGCTGAGAAGACACATGCAGTGTCACACAGGAGAGAAACCGTTCGTGTGCTTAGTCTGCGGCAAACGGTTCTCTCAGAAAGCACATATGAAAGAACACACCAGGACGCATACAGGCGAGAGACCCTATGCCTGCTCAGTTTGCAGCAAGAGTTTCACTCATGCCTCAACTCTGATGAGACACTCTGGAACACACACCAGAAGACAGACGGTCCAAAACCCGGTCCGCCGTGTAGGTTTCTTGACGACGTCACTCATGAAAGAACATATCCGAACGCACACTGGAGAGAAACTCTTCTCCTGCTCAGTTTGCGGGAAAGAATTCTTTCAAGAGTCGCGTTTGACAGAACACTCAAAAACGCACACCAAAGAGAAACGTTTCGCCTGCTCAGTTTGTCGCCAAACGTTCTCTCAAAAGTCGTATTTGATTATACACGCGAGAACGCACACCGGGGAGAAACCTTTCACTTGCTCAGTGTGCGGCAAACAATTCGCCCACCGGTCAAATTGGACGAGACACACACGAACGCATACCGAAGAAATACCATATGCCTGCGCGATGTGTAATAAAAGTTTCTCTCAAAAGGAGTATTTGATAGCGCACATGAAAACACACACCAGGAAGAAACCAACTTCCTGCTCGGTCTGCCACACATATTTTGCCGATCGCTCAGCGTTGAGGCAACACTTAAAAACACACACTGGCGACAATATTGATCCCTGAAGATAGACTTCACTGCTTGGGGGTGTTTGCATGCTAATGGTGCTCTGCTATGAAATGGTGTGTAGGAACCTACTTTTAGTCATCACATTATTATTATTATTATGATGTATCTGAATAAAATAATGTCACTAACTTTAAACTTCTCCTCTCTACTCTGAGCTTCCTTTGCATTTCAGAGCTCTTTGTATAGTTTGTGTAAAGTTGAGCTCAGGATGTCATTACCAAGACTTTTTGACTGCTGTTTAATTTGTGTTGGCCTCCACACATGTCTAACTACTCAAGACCTCTGTCCCACTATTCAGCATCTTATACTGTACTCTCGTCACAAAGGAAACATGAAAGTAACATAGTAAAATATGTTTGAAAATATAAGCTGTGCTCCCATGGATTCTACTTCTCTGCTCAAAGCTCTCTGCCAAAAGATGGACCAACAAATATAAATAAAGGCACTAAAACTGACTTTTAAAGCAACATTGTGGCAGAGAGACTATCACACTGCTTTGCACATTTTGCTTGGTGAATTCACTTATTATCCACAGCTCCCCAAACAAAAATGTTTCTTTGTGTCTTTAGAATTTTTATGTTGTCCTAAAATACATGTTTTGACTTGTGACGTCAACAATCAATTTGTTGTTGTACAACTAAATGTTATGTAGAATAAAATGGTTTCTTATCGAGAAGTTTGCTTCGCTATACAAATTTTTCGATATGCAAACCCTGTTCAAGAACAAGCTCATAAATCGAGGTTCGACAGTAGTGAAATGAAGTGAAGTGAATTATATTTAAATAGCGCTTTTTCCTCAAGTGACTCAAAACACTTTACATAGTGAAACCCAATATCTAAGTTACAATTAAACCAGTGTGGGTGGCACTGGGAGCAGGTGGGCAAAGTGTCTTGCCCAAGGACACAACGGCATTGACTAAGATGGCGGAAGCGGGGATCGAACCTGCAACCCTCAAGTGGTTGGCACGGCCGCTCTACCACCCGAGCTATACCGCCCCAGTAATTGACAACACCTAAGACGACAACGTTTAATGTTTATTTCAGCATTTACCGACATAAGCATAGGAAACCAGGCCTATACCTCAGCTGCATTCGGGCAGAAGTAAAACAAATAGAATGAACGGTAATACTCGACAGTCTCTTCAGTGAGTTTTATGCTTCGTCAAAAATGAGGTCTCTCGCACCGCTGCCTCCCTACCTGCCTGTTATCTACCGCCCACCTGGGCCCTATTCGGACTTTTATCAGTGAATTCTCAGAGTTTGTGGCTGATCCAGTGACGCAAGCCGACAATATGATTATAATGGGGGATTTTAATATCCATCAGACCCTCCGTGTGTGGTGCTCCAGACTATAATGGAAAGCTGTGGTCCATCCATCCAGCCATTCATCCATTTTCTACCACTCGGTCTTACACAAATATTAAATGAACCCACGCATCGCAACGGTAATAAACTGCTTAATGTATTGAATTGTTGCGCCTGTGACGTCACACCCTCTCTTAATAAGCAGTGTAACGCCCATGTGATCGTGCCGCTTGTACTTTAACAATGGTGGCAATGACATAATACAAAACGGTTTGGTTTTGGCGGCCATCTTGATAAACTTTAACCTTTTTGCACCAAAAATGATTGTGACATTTTGAAGTGTGATAGATAATAGACTAGAAATATAGAATATTTTAGGAATGAATTGCTTGTTTTTTTGGTTTTTTCTTTGAAACATTGTTTTGTTTTCAAACACAATGTTTATAATTTACCCACATTGAAACGCAAACACATTAAAGTCCTACTGAAAGCCACTACTAGCGACCACGCAGACTGATAGTTTATATATCAATGATGAAATATTAACATTACAACACATGCCAATATGGCCGCTTTAGTTTACTAAATTACAATTTTAAATTTCCCCGGGAGTTTTGTCTTGGAAACGTTGTGTAATGATGACGTGTACGCGTGACGTCACAGGCTTTTAGGAAGTATGAGCGCTGCACACACACACAGCTAAAAGTCGTCTGCTTTAACGGCATAATTACACAGTATTTTGGACATCTGTGTTGCTGAATCTTTTGCAATTTGTTCAATTAATATTGGAGAAGTCAAAGTAGAAAGACGGAGTTGGGAAGCTTTAGCCTTTAGCCACACAAACACACAGTGATTCCTTGTTTAAAATTCCCGGAGCTGAAACTTTACTATGGATCAGAGTGGTCAAGCGAACATGGATCCCAACCGAATGTCAACCAAGCGGTTTCGGTGAGAAAAATGTGGTTAAAAAGTTGCTTCTTACCGGATATCAGCTGAGCTTGTGCCGTCCGTACAGCTGCCGTCGACTTCCCTGAGACACTGGCGTCAAGACGCCCATGTACGTACACCTCCGACTATCAGGTACTATTAATCTCACTAAAACACTAGCAACACAATAGAAAGATGAGGGATTTCCCAGAATTATCCTAGTAAATGTCTCTAAAAACATCAGAATCAGTCTCAATGCAATCGCGTTTTTTTTTTTTGTTTCTTTTTCTAGTCCATCGCTATCAATATCCTCAAACACAAATCTTTCATCCTCGCTCAAATTAATGGGGAAATTGTCGTTTTCTTGGTCCGAATAGCACTTTTTGTTGGAGGCTCCCATTAAAATCAATGTGAGGATGTGAGGAGCCATCAAACATGTGACGTCATCGTCTGCGACTTCCGGTACAGGCAGAACTTTATCGTGGATGTTCTCTACTAAATCCTTTCAGCAAAAATATGGCAATATCGCGAAATGATGAAGTATGACACATAGAATGGACCTGCTATCCCCGTTTAAATAAGAACATCTCATTTCAGTAGGCCTTCAACAATATTGCATTTCATATCTTAAATACTGTATTTTCCACAGTATAAGGCGCACCGGATTATAAGGCGCACCTTCAATGAATGACCTATTTTAAAACTTTGTTCATATATAAGGCGCACCGGATTATAAGGCGCACCTTCAATGAATGACCTATTTTAAAACTTTGTTCATAAATAAGGCGCACCGGATTATAAGGCGCACCTTCAACGAATGACCTATTTTAAAACTTTGTTCATATATAAGGCGCACCGCATTATAAGGCGCATAGAATAGATGCTACAGTAGAGGCTGGGGTTACGTTATGCATCCTTTAGATCATGGGTGTCAAACTCTGGCCCGCGGGCCAAATGTGGCCCGCCGTGTAATTTCATTTGGCCCTTGAGGTAATATCAAATTAAGATTAGAACTGGCCCGCCTGTATTATACAGGGGCGGTGCTGCTGTAACAACGCATTTGCCAACCCTCACGATTTACCCGAGAGACTCACAAATTTCACTGCCCCTCCCCAAAATCTCCCGGGTCAACAATTCTTCAGAATTTCTACCCGGACAACAATATTGGGGGCGTGCCTCGAAGGCACTGCCTTTAGCGTCCTCTACAACCTGTCGTCACGTCCGCTTTTCCGCCATACAAACAACGTGCCGGCCCAGTCACATAATATCTGCGGCTTCAACACACACGAATGAATGCAAGGCATACTTGGTCAACAGCCATACAGGTCACACTGAGGGTGGCCGTAAAAACGACTAACACTGTTACAAATATGCGCCACACTGTGAAGCCACACCAAACAAGAATGACAAACACGTTTCGGGAGAACATCTGCACCGTAACAGAAGTAATACCCAGAACCCCTTGCCGCACTAACTCTTCCTGGACGCCCCAATATACACCCCCGCTACCACCAAACTCGGCCCCCCCAATTTTTATTTAAATTTTATTTGATATGCCATTGATTATTTTAATTATTATTGATAGGTTGAAACTCGACTTTGCATGTCACTATAAAGTTATATGAGCCTTGCTTGTTCAATACTCAATGCAAAACTTGTTTGGGTCCCCATTAAAGGGTTAATTTATTTTGTTCCGTTTGAAATGTTGGCCCCCTCTGTATTTGAGTTTGACACCCCTGCTTTAGATGGAGCTGCACTAAGGGGAATGTCAACAAAACAGTCAGGTCAATCAAACTTTATGAATAGATTACAAACCAGCGTTCTGACAACTCCGCTCACTCCCAAAATGAATAAACAGCTGTTTTATTATTTTCCCCGAGGTAAATGGTATTTTGTTTATCTTTTAACAACAGCAAAGTATAACTTGTAGTGCAACATTTCTATCACATAGTGGAGGGAACTATTCCTCGAGTCAATAAACACGTACAAAACAGTCTGATACTGTTACGGTAAATCAAACGTTAGTGCAATCACAATATAGTAACACTTCAAATAGTGCAAAGCAATAACAATACATCAATAACTCAACCTTGCTCAAACGTTGATGTCACACAACACAACACACAAAATAAACATGTAAAGCTCACTTTATTAAGTGATTCCTCATCCACGAATCCCTCGAATTCTTCTTCTTCAGTGTTGGAATTAAACATGCCACAACTACTGTAAGTAGCCGCCCACTTCATTTACCCCCGTAGAAGAAGAAGCGCGCGGTGCATGCTGGGATATATGACTGCCATTTGTGTTGATGTAAAGACCCCAAACTGGCTCCGATTGACGGATAGGATTTCAGGAAAGCAGGAAATGTCACTGAACTGCTAGACAACAGCAGCAACACTGACTCCATTAATTACAGTCTGAGGAACAGTCCCTGTGCTCCTCTATTTATTCAGTTCAGGACAATACCTCATTACATCGCTGAGGCTGCTTCTAAAGGGAGGTGTGACACATCATGCAAGCAGCTCAGTACGCACAACACGTGAGTATTCAGAATGTTAATGTGCTGGGGGTGTAATGACTGATTGGCATAGTAATGCCGGGTTTGTCCCTCCGTGGATGCGTCGACAAGAACACAGCAATAGTAAGTTTAAATGATTTATTAAACTTAACAAAAGCAGGCTACGAACAGAAATACTGGAGCTAACAGACAAAATAAACCAAGGGCGCTAGCATAAAAGCTAGGAATAGAAAACATAAAAACTAAGACTGGCACAAAGGCACACAAAAAGGGAAAAACAATTCATTAGCGTGAGAGCTGGAATAAAACAAAGGTTTAGCGTGAAAAGCTAGCGAGAATATACTTACATGAAGTCAGTCAATACTGTTGCTAGAAGGCAAGTTTATGGACCCAGACTGAAGAAAGAAAAGAGGAAAGGTTATATAGGGAGAAATCAAGGAGAACCAGGTGTGTGTAGAAAACCAGGAGCAGGTGAAATCAATGTGTAACCATGGTAACGGACTAAACAGGAAGTAAGTGGGTCAGAAGAGAATGAAACATCCATCCATCCATTTTCTACCGCTTATTCCCTTCCGGGGTCGCGGGGGGCGCTGGCGCCTATCTCAGCTACAATCGGGCGGAAGGCGGGGTACACCCTGGACAAGTCGCCACCTCATCGCAGGGCCAACACAGATAGACAGACAACATTCACGCTCACATTCACACACTAGGGCCAATTTAGTGTTGCCAATCAACCTATCCCCAGGTGCATGTCTTTGGAAGTGGGAGGAAGCCGGAGTACCCGGAGGGAACCCACGCATTCACGGGGAGAACATGCAAACTCCACACAGAAAGATCCCGAGCCTGGATTTGAACCCAGGACTGCAGGACCTTCGTATTGTGAGGCAGACGCACTAACCCCTCTGCCACCGTGAAGCCGAGAATGAAACAAAGATGGGAAAATAAACATGTGAAGATCTGAGTCCCGGATCTCAACAGGGGGTCTTGTGATTGCAACCCGGCTCTGCCTGGTCTGCTGGTGATATTTCTTATCTTCGTTGAGGTGCTGGTTCGTCCATGACTGTTAAGAAGCTGAAAGACATAAAACACATGCCATGGAAGATAACAAGTTGTGTGCCCTTGCCATGAAACAGGACAGCTTGAGCACAATAGATAACAACCATAGCAACGGCCTTTAAACATAAGAGTTGTGTGATAACTTATATATAATTATTCTAACAAATACCCAGACCTAAACCTATATTATTTCATCTATATAGGCTTCAACTCCCAAAATGTACCTTTCAGAATAAATAACCCCACAAGTAGTTTTGTGTCCTGTGCTTGATAAGGAATTTGCCAGGCAAAAATTGATGTTTTGAATGGTGCTTCTGTTTAATACTCAAAAAGCAGAAGGACTACAAAGTCGGGTGTCATGATCCACGTCTTGGATCATGACATATTCTGGTTTTGGTTCTGTTTATCACATTATGTCTAGTAGTTGTCTTCCTCAGTTCTTTGTGGCACTTCCTGGTTTATTTCTGTTGTCCTAGCAACGCACTTGTGTCACCTGCCTTGCGTGTGATCACACACACCTGCCCTTGATTATTTATCTCCCTATATATGCCCTCCTTTGTTTGACATTCAGTCTTGGACTCTTGCTTGCTACGCACAACAGCTGACGCCGCTCTTCCAGCATTGTGGTAAATCTGTATTTTTGTATACTTGTTAGCTTCTATGCTATTTTGTTTGTTTATGTCCCTAGCTTCCACGCTAGCGCCCTTTGTTCTTTCTAGCTCCCAAGCTAGTTCTGTTGGTTTTTGGTTAGTGCCTTTGTGCAAGTGTTTTTGTTCTTAGTTTGTTTTATTATATAAATAAATTCTTATCCCTACCCTCACGCTGTGTTCCATCTTTTGCTGCACCCACGACGGAACAACTCGTCACCACAATGCGTAACCCAACACGACTTAGAATGGTAGACTGAATAGTTATGAGGTATGATGGTGATGAGAGGTGTCAAAACCACACTTTCAAATGCTCACCTGAGTATGTTATGATGCAATCCCTGCTCGTGTTGATGTACCAGCACCACAATGAGGTGCCACTACTCCAACATTTGTCCTGGTAAATAAAACTGTAAATGTGAAGTCTCTGTCCTCTTTAATACAACATAGCATAAAACTCTTATTACCGTATAAGGCGCACCTAAAAACCTAAAATGTCCTCTAAAGCTGACCGTGCGCCTTATATATGGACCAATGTTGAGCCACAACAGGTCTCACAACTGCGGTAAGCAGCCGTCGACTTTGTTTTCCCCCGTAGGAGAAGAAGCACGCGGTGCATGCTGGGATATATGACTACACAAGGTTTGAATTGAACTCTGTTTCTGCCTGATTCCTTGCTTCTTGTTCTGTTTAATAGATAGTTCGGTGCTTTAACCTGACAGTATTCTCACAAGTTACGAAGGAGATGTTTCCTTAAAACAAAACACCTTATGTTTTGAAACTATCAGAAGTAAATTCTAATTAACTTTGGTACGACACATTCAATGTAAATAACTGCACTTGTATTACATACAAGAACATGTTATTAGTACCTTGTTACATACCTTTGCATATCAATTTGCAATTAAAGCTGCAAGCAGCGTTGGTCGGGTCCGCCTTTGGCTGCTGCCCCCAAGACCCACGGCCGGATAAGCGTTAGAAGACGCCTTGGAGCCACTATTTTGAGAATCTAATGCATTGTGAAAGTAATGCAGTTGTTGTATTGAAGTGAAAATATCAAACTTCCTGTTGATTTTTGCTAAAGTATGTTAATTATTAAAATGTAGGTCTAAGTGAGACCTACATAGTGTTTTTTGTTTCATGTCTCTCTGACATTCCTACCGGAAGTTACAAGCAGTTTTGTCTGTGTTTTCTTCCTAGGAGCAGTTTGTCCGTGTTGTATTCCTAGGGGGGCGGTAGAGCGCAATTTTGAGTTTTGAGGTTAGCTTTTTTTCATCAGATCGCAATTTTTGTCAGACCTGATGTGTGTGTCAAGTTTGGTGAGCTTAGAAGCATTTTAAGGGGGTCAAATAACAGCTCAAAGAGGCAAAAATGACATTGTTTATGAGACTTTGCACAGGGGTTCTTTGAAGGCGCGTAAAATCAAAACCTGAGAACTTATCAAAACTCTGTTCTATACTTTTAATCAGAAGGGTTCAATCTCTCTCCTGTGCGAGTTTGAAGCCAAAACAACAAACGCACTCAGAGGAGATAATGTTTGATGAAAGGTGACCGGTTTTTACAAAACTTTTGTTTTGAAGGGGGATTTGCAAACTTCCTGTTGATTTTTGTTGGGGGTTGTCAATCTATGAAATGTAGGTCTAAGCGAGACCTACATAGAGGTTTTTGTTTCATGTCTCTCCGACATTCTTACCGGAAGTTACAAGCAGTTTTGTCTGTGTTTTCTTCCTAGGAGCAGTTTTTTCAGTGTTTTATTCAAAAATAGCGCCAGAGCGCAATTTTGAGTTTTGGGGTTTGGTTTTTTCATTAGATGGCAATATTCGCCAGTCCTTATGTGTGCGCCAAGTTTGGTGACTTTTGAAGCATTTTAAAGGGGTCAAATTACAGCGCAAAGAGGCAAAATTTGCATTTTTTGCGAAAATTTTATTTTGAAGGGGTTTTTGCCAACTTTCTGTAGATTTTTGCTGAAAGAAGTGAGTGTATGAAAATTGGGTCTAAGTCAGACCTACATAGGAGTTTTTGTTTCGTGTCGCTATGACATTCCTAACAGAAGTTACATGCAGTTTTGTCTGTAATTTTTTCCTAGGGGGCGCTAGAGTGCAATTTTCATTTTGGGGGATTGGTTGCTTAATATGTTGGAAATGTTTGCTATACCGACGTGTGTGTCAAATTTGGTGAGTTTTGAAGCATGTTAAGGGGGTCAAATTACAGCGCGTAGGTGCGTAATAATAATAAAACACAGCAGTATCAATAGGGTCCTTGGCCCATGGCAAAGGACTCCTGTGGACTCCTTTGCCATGGGCCAAGGACCCTAATGAACTGTACACCTTGAAGAGATGTTTACCTTATTTGTCCAAAATCTCCTGAATGACCTTTGAAGTCGCAACAAAAGTACACACACGTTTCTGCAACCAAAGTGGTACCCATTTACAAAAACGATAAAGACACATTTCATGTCCAACACGGTGAATATTTATTCTTTGTAGCTAACAAAAATCACTTAATGTTACAACAACTGCTTTGCTAGCAAGACGGGTGAAAGGATCGCCACTATTTGTTATTTTCTAAACGTAATCAGAATCAGAAATACTTTAATAATGACCAAGGTTGAAATGAACATTTTCAGCACAATCCCATTCAAGAACAGTCTAAGGTTGCAAAATTCCGGAAATATTCAAAGTTGGAAACTTTACATGGGAATTAATGGGAAATTAATGGAAATAAACATTGAATACAACATGCTAGATCTTGCAGAATAATTATATGCTGAACAACCTATTATGTTAGATCCACTATGGACTGGACTCTCACACTATTATGTTAGATCCACTATGGACTGGACTCTCACACTATTATGTTAGATCCACTATGGACTGGACTCTCACACTATTATGTTAGATCCACTATGGACTGGACTCTCACACTATTATGTTAGATCCACTATGGACTGGACTCTCACACTATTGTGTTAGATCCACTATGGACTGGACTCTCACACTATTATGTTAGATCCACTATGGACTGGACTCTCACTATTATGTTAGATCCACTATGGACTGGACTCTCACTATTATGTTAGATCCACTATGGACTGGACTCTCACACTATTATTTTAGATCCACTATGGACTGGACTCTCACTATTATGTTAGATCCACTATGGACTGGACTCTCACTATTATGTTAGATCCACTATGGACTGGACTCTCACACTATTATGTTAGATCCACTATGGACTGGACTCTCACACTATTATGTTAGATCCACTATGGACTGGACTCTCACACTATTATGTTAGATCCACTATGGACTGGACTCTCACACTATTATGTTAGATCCACTATGGACTGGACTCTCACACTATTATGTTAGATCCACTATGGACTGGACTCTCACACTATTATGTTAGATCCACTATGGACTGGACTCTCACTATTATGTTAGATCCACTATGGACTGGACTCTCACTATTATGTTAGATCCACTATGGACTGGACTCTCACTATTATGTTAGATCCACTATGGACTGGACTCTCACACTATTATTTTAGATCCACTATGGACTGGACTCTCACTATTATGTTAGATCCACTATGGACTGGACTCTCACACTATTATGTTAGATCCACTATGGACTGGACTCTCACCATTATGTTAGATCCACTATGGACTGGACTCTCACTATTATGTTAGATCCACTATGGACTGGACTCTCACTATTATGTTAGATCCACTATGGACTGGACTCTCACTATTATGTTAGCTCCACTCTGGACTGGACTCTCATTATTATGTTGGATCAACTATGGACTGGACTCTCACGCTATTATGTTAGATCCACTATGGACTGGACTCTCACTATTATGTTAGATCCACTATGGACTAAACTTTCACAATATTATGTTAGATCCACTATGGACTGGACTCTCACACTATTATGTTAGATCCACTATGGACTGGACTCTCACACTGTTATGTTAGATCCACTATGGACTGGACTCTCACACTATTATGTTAGATCCACTATGGACTGTACTCTCACTATTATGTTATATCCACTATGGACTGGACTCTCACACTATTATGTTAGATCCACTATGGACTGGACTCTCACACTATTATGTTAGATCCACTATGGACTGGACTCTCACACTGTTATGTTAGATCCACTATGGACTGGACTCTCACACTATTATGTTAGATCCACTATGGACTGGACTCTCACTATTATGTTAGATCCACTATGGACTGGACTCTCACACTATTATGTTAGATCCACTATGGACTGGACTCTCACACTATTATGTTAGATCCACTATGGACTGGACTCTCACACTATTATGTTAGATCCACTATGGACTGGACTCTCACTATTATGTTAGATCCACTATGGACTGGACTCTCACACTATTATGTTAGATCCACTATGGACTGGACTCTCACTATTATGTTGGATCCACTATGGACTGGACTCCCACTATTATGTTGGATCCACTATGGACTGGACTCTCACACTATTATGTTAGATCCACTATGGACTGGACTCCCACATCTCTGGTCCCCTCCAAGGTTTCTAATTGTCCCATTGGTTTGAGTGTTTCCTTGCCCTGATGTGGGATCTGAGCCCAGGATGTTGTGGCCTGTGCAGCCCTTTGAGACACTCGTGATCTACAGCTATTAGTGCTACCACTAAATGGTAACACCCCAATTAGTTTTTCAACTAGTTTAAGTTGGGGTCCACGTTCATCAATTCATGTTAAAGACTAGAACCGATTTTTTTTTTATTATGAGTAATGGTTATTATTAATGTGAAGTCTCTGGTTGGGGAAATGTGCGTATGACTCTAAAATATCGACACATAATAATCGCGCAAGTTTAAACTTGTTGTTTGGACTTTCGGGCTTGCCGTAGAGACACCGCTACTTCCGGTTGTAGCAAACCAGAGCGTTGTGCGCCTGTTAGTGTTTTATTGTGTGTTTTTCTGCAACGTTGCTGCTATATAAAGTACACATTGGCACCAGGGATGCAACAAACATGTTTAACTACCATCGTTTGGGACAGATCCGCCTCCTGCGTTTTTAAATCTTATCCCGCTTAGCTTAGCTCGCTAACGGCTAACAAAGAGGCGAGGAACTGAGAACACGAGGAGGAACTTTCTGGAACAAAAGAGCAGGAAGGAGCGATGACGTCATCTCCTGGACGCTCTTTTCAACAAGCAGGTTTGTTTACTTCTCACTCTCACACTTTTCACGGTTTTCGACGCGATCACGAACACATTTTCTTAAAAAGGTTGAATGCGTTAGTCTCTGCATGGTTTGTGGAATTGTCATGAATATCTTGACAGTGTGAGCTTGAAACAAAAGTCCTCCGCTGTGCGCGTCTTTAGAAAAACAAGAAAGGAGATCGTCGACACCACACTTGCGAGGAGGAAGTCAAACATCCGGGCACTCTGTGACGTCACCGATGTAAACAGGAAGTCGGCGTGTTGATTTTTTGGGGGGGAGGGGTCGTATTGCTCACAAAAATAACATCTGAAAGGATATATAAAGAAAATGTGAATAAGATACAGGTTAGAAAAGTAAAACATATATATATATATATATATATATATATATAGAATTAAAAATACATATACTTACGTGTTCTGTAAAAGGCCAACTGCATGGTATTGATCAGAGTTTGACTTTAGGGCCACTTTGACAAAAAAAAGAACTCCAGGTTCGATCCCGGCGTCCGCCATCCTAGTCACTGCTGTTGTGTCCTTGAGCAAGACACTTGACCCACCTGCTCTTACTGCCACCCACACTGCTTTAAATGTGACTTATATCTTTGCTTTGAGTATGTAAAAGTGTAGCTGAGATAGGCACCAGCGCCCCCTCGCCACCCCAAACAGAATAAGCGGTAGAAAATGGATGGATGGAAGTGCTTCGAGTCACTAGAGAAAAAGCGCTATATAAATATAATCAACTTCAGAGTATTTGTGTTTGCATCCCGTTTTTTTTTTCAGGAACACTAATAGCAAAAGTCACAATGTCACATGGTCACTGCTGCCTAGTTTCTCTTCTTATATTCTTATTCTAATGTTATATTTTTATTCCCATTGTTGCTTTTTATTTGTATTATTGTATCCATCCATCCATCCATCCATCTTCTACCGCTTATTCTTTCTATTTTTAAACACAGAAAACAATCTGAAGGTGACATTATTTTTAAGTTATCTTGCAGGCATTTTACCAGGCCGGCCCACTTGGGAGTAGATTTTTCTCCATGTGGCTCCTGATCTAAAATGAGTTTGACACCCCTGACCTAGATAATAACTCCTAGAACACCCAAAAGCGCAGATTTCAATCATTGAAATTCTTTGTAACGGTTGTTTAAAAACAGCACTGCTCATAATGGCGGCGACAGTTTTGATGTTAAAGGTCTAAAAAAAATGATGTAAAACGTCCGGCGGGCCGGATTAAAAATCTTAATGTCTGTACATGTACTGTAAATGTATAATGTAATTATATTATTCACATGTGAATAATGCTGTATAATAGACTCTATTTATATTATTCACATGTGAATATTGCTGTATAATAGACTGTATTTATGTTATTCACATGTGAATAATGATTAATAGTAGACTGTATTCAAATTATTCACATGTGAATAGCATAAATATAGTCTATTATACAGCATTATTCACATGTGAATAATGCTGTATAATAGACTGCATTTATATTATTCACATGTGAATAATGATTAATAATAGACTGTATTTATATTATTCACATGTGAATAGCATAAATATAGTCTATTATACAGCATTATTCACATGTGAATAATGCTGTATAATAGACTATATTTATAATATTCACATGTGAATAATGCTGTATAATAGACTGTATTTATGTTATTCACATGTGAATAATGCTGTATAATAGACTGTATTTATATTATTCATATGTGAATAATGATTCATAATAGACTGTATTTATATTATTCACATGTGAATAATGCTGTATAATAGACTGTATTTATAATATTCACATGTGAATAATGATTAATAGTAGACTGTATTCAAATTATTTACATGTGAATAATGTTGTATAATAGACTGTATTTATAATATTCACATGTGAATAATGCTGTATAATAGACTGTATTTTTATTATTCACATGTGAATAATGCTGTATAATAGACTGTATTTATATTATTCACATGTGAATAATGTTGTATAATAGACTGTATTTATATTATTCACATGTGAATAATGCTGTATAATAGACTGTATTTATATTATTCACATGTGAATAATGCTGTATAATAGACTGTATTTATATTATTCACATGTGAATAATGCTGTATAATAGACTGTATTTATATTATTCACATGTGAATAATGCTCTATAATAGACTGTATTCGGCGTGGCGCAGTGGCAGAGTGGCCGTGCGCAACCCGAGGGTTACTGGTTCAAATCCCACCTAGAACCACCCTCATCACGTCCGTTGTGTCCTGAGCAAGACACTTCACCCTTGCTCCTGATGGGCGCTTTGCATGGCAGCTCCCTCCATCAGTGTGTGAATGTATGTGTGAATGGGTAAATGTGGAAGTAGTGTCAAAGCGCTTTGAGTACCTTGAAGGTAGAAAAGCGCTATACAAGTACAACCCATTTATTTATTTATCATTTATATTATTCACATGTGAATAATGTTGTATAATAGACTGTATTTATATTATTCACATGTGAATAATGCTGTATAATAGACTGTATTTATATTATTCACATGTGAATAATGCTGTATAATAGACTGTATTTATGTTATTCACATGTGAATAATGCTGTATAATAGACTGTATTTATATTATTCACATGTGAATAATGCTGTATAATAGACTGTATTTATATTATTCACATGTGAATAATGCTGTATAATAGACTGTATTTATATTATTCACATGTGAATAATGTTGTATAATAGACTGTATTTATATTATCCACATGTGAATAATGCTGTATAATAGACTGTATTTATATTATTCATATGTGAATAATGCTGTATAATAGACTGTATTTATATTATTCACATGTGAATAATGCTGTATAATAGACTGTATTTATATTATTCACATGTGAATAATGCTGTATAATAGACTGTATTTATATTATTCACATGTGAATAATGCTGTATAATAGACTGTATTTATGTTATTCACATGTGAATAATGCTGTAAAATAGACTGTATTTATATTATTCACATGTGAATAATGCTGTATAATAGACTGTATTTATATTATTCACATGTGAATAATGCTGTATAATAGACTGTATTTATATTATTCACATGTGAATAATGCTGTATAATAGACTGTATTTATATTATTCACATGTGAATAATGCTGTAAAATAGACTATATTTATATTACTCACATGTACTAAATACCTAAGTATTTATTGTCTATTGTGAGCGAACTGTGGTGCTGAATTTCCCCCAGGGATCAATAAAGTACTTTCTTTTCTGTTCTATTCTAATGGGTATTTTGCCCAGGTCTGATATAGATCCAAGAGACGATGGCGAGATTCTTTGTCAAAGGTTTTGGAGGATGGTTTTGTTTTTAAGAATCAACATTTGTAAATACAACATTTACTCATGACATGAATTGTGTTTAAAAGTCACCATATTGATGGACATTAAAAACTGTCTTAATAAAACGTTAAACAATGTTGACACAGGTCACTCAATAAAAGGATAACGGGAAAATGATCATTAAAAGTTTTTTTTAATTGCTTACT
>NC_084612.1:85568272-85598272 GCF_033978795.1 Nerophis ophidion | reverse complement strand
TTCTAAGTGACAGTGTTCTAAGTGACAGTGTTATAAGTGTTTTAAGTGACAGTGTTATAAGTGTTCTAAGTGACAGTGTTATAAGTGTTTTAAGTGACAGTGTTATAAGTGTTATAAGTGACAGTGTTATAAGTGTTCTAAGTGACAGTGTTATAAGTGTCCTAAGTGACAGTGTTATAAGTGTTCTAAGTGACAGTGTTATAAGTGTTCTAAGTGACAGTGTTATAAGTGACAGTGTTATAAGTGTTTTAAGTGACAGTGTTATAAGTGTTCTAAGTGACAGTGTTATAAGTGTTCTAAGTGACAGTGTTATAAGTGTTTTAAGTGACAGTGTTATAAGTGTTCTAAGTGACAGTGTTATAAGTGTTCTAAGTGACAGTGTTATAAGTGACAGTGTTATAAGTGTTTTAAGTGACAGTGTTATAAGTGTTCTAAGTGACAGTGTTATAAGTGTTCTAAGTGACAGTGTTATAAGTGTTTTAAGTGACAGTGTTATAAGTGTTCTAAGTGACAGTGTTATAAGTGTTCTAAGTGACAGTGTTATAAGTGTTCTAAGTGACAGTGTTATAAGTGTTTTAAGTGACAGTGTTATTAGTGTTCTAAGTGACAGTGTTATAAGTGTTCTAAGTGACAGTGTTATAAGTGTTCTAAGTGACAGTGTTATAAGTGTTCTAAGGGACAGTGTTATAAGTGTTCTAAGTGACAGTGTTATAAGTGTTCTAAGTGACAGTGTTATAAGTGTTCTAAGTGACAGTGTTATAAGTGTTCTAAGTGACAGTGTTATAAGTGTTCTAAGTGACAGTGTTATAAGTGTTCTAAGTGACAGTGTTATAAGTGTTCTAAGTGACAGTGTTATAAGTGTTCTAAGTGACAGTGTTATAAGTGTTCTAAGTGACAGTGTTATAAGTGTTATAAGTGACAGTGTTATAAATGTTATAAGGGACAGTGTTATAAGTGTTCTAAGTGACAGTGTTATAAGTGTTATAAGTGACAGTGTTATAAGTGTTCTAAGTGACAGTGTTATAAGTGTTCTAAGTGACAGTGTTATAAGTGTTATAAGTGACAGTGTTATACAGGACAGTGTTATAAGTGTTCTAAGTGACAGTGTTATAAGTGTTCTAAGTGACAGTGTTATAAGTGTTCTAAGGGACAGTGTTATAAGTGTTCTAAGTGACAGTGTTATAAGTGTTCTAAGGGACAGTGTTATAAGTGTTCTAAGTGACAGTGTTATAAGTGTTCTAAGTGACAGTGTTATAAGTGTTTTAAGTGACAGTGTTATAAGTGTTTTAAGTGACAGTGTTATAAGTGTTCTAAGTGACAGTGTTATAAGTGTTCTAAGTGACAGTGTTATAAGTGTTCTAAGTGACAGTGTTATAAGTGTTATAAGTGACAGTGTTATACAGGACAGTGTTATAAGTGTTCTAAGCGACAGTGTTATAAGTGTTCTAAGTGACAGTGTTATAAGTGTTCTAAGGGACAGTGTTATAAGTGTTCTAAGTGACAGTGTTATAAGTGTTCTAAGGGACAGTGTTATAAGTGTTCTAAGTGACAGTGTTATAAGTGTTCTAAGTGACAGTGTTATAAGTGTTTTAAGTGACAGTGTTATAAGTGTTTTAAGTGACAGTGTTATAAGTGTTCTAAGTGACAGTGTTATAAGTGTTCTAAGTGACAGTGTTATAAGTGTTTTAAGTGACAGTGTAATTAGTGTTCTAAGTGACAGTGTTATAAGTGTTCTAAGTGACAGTGTTATAAGTGTTCTAAGGGACAGTGTTATAAGTGTTCTAAGTGACAGTGTTATAAGTGTTCTAAGTGACAGTGTTCTAAGTGACAGTGTTATAAGTGTTCTAAATGACAGTGTTATAAGTGTTCTAAGTGACAGTGTTATAAGTGTTTTAAGTGACAGTGTTATAAGTGTTCTAAGTGACAGTGTTATAAGTGTTCTAAGTGACAGTGTTATAAGTGTTCTAAGTGACAGTGTTATAAGTGTTTTAAGTGACAGTGTAATTAGTGTTCTAAGTGACAGTGTTATAAGTGTTCTAAGTGACAGTGTTATAAGTGTTCTAAGGGACAGTGTTATAAGTGTTCTAAGGGACAGTGTTATAAGTGTTCTAAGTGACAGTGTTATAAGTGTTCTAAGTGACAGTGTTATAAGTGTTCTAAGTGACAGTGTTATAAGTGTTCTAAGTGACAGTGTTATAAGTGTTCTAAGTGACAGTGTTATAAGTGTTCTAAGTGACAGTGTTATAAGTGTTCTAAGTGACAGTGTTATAAGTGTTCTAAGTGACAGTGTTATAAGTGTTCTGAGTGACAGTGTTATAAGTGTTCTGAGTGACAGTGTTATAAGTGTTATAAGGGACAGTGTTATAAGTGTTCTAAGTGACAGTGTTATAAGTGTTCTAAGTGACAGTGTTATAAGTGTTCTAAGGGACAGTGTTATAAGTGTTCTAAGTGACAGTGTTATAAGTGTTCTAAGTGACAGTGTTATAAGTGTTCTAAGTGACAGTGTTCTAAGTGACAGTGTTATAAGTGTTCTAAGTGACAGTGTTATAAGTGTTCTAAGTGACAGTGTTATAAGTGTTCTAAGTGACAGTGTTATAAGTGTTCTAAGTGACAGTGTTATAAGTGTTCTAAGTGACAGTGTTATAAGTGTTCTAAGTGACAGTGTTATAAGTGTTATAAGTGACAGTGTTATAAGTGTTATAAGTGACAGTGTTATAAGTGTTCTAAGTGACAGTGTTATAAGTGTTCTAAGTGACAGTGTTATAAGTGTTCTAAGTGACAGTGTTATAAGTGTTCTAAGTGACAGTGTTCTAAGTGTTCTAAGTGACAGTGTTATAAGTGTTCTAAGTGACAGTGTTATAAGTGTTCTAAGTGACAGTGTTCTAAGTGACAGTGTTATAAGTGTTCTAAGTGACAGTGTTATAAGTGTTCTAAGTGACAGTGTTATAAGTGTTCTAAGTGACAGTGTTATAAGTGTTCTAAGTGACAGTGTTATAAGTGTTCTAAGTGACAGTGTTATAAGTGTTCTAAGTGACAGTGTTATAAATGGATCAAAAACAACTGGAGAGCAAAAAGTTTTGCTGCCTTTTTCAAATGTCTTTAGTATTTTAAAAGCAAATGTTATTGCTCATCAACATCAGCCTTCCAACACAATATTGAAAGTCTAAAACTGGGGCGTCGAAACTTGTTTTCATTGAGGGCCACGTTGACCCTAACAGTGAATATTATATAAGTTGCCTCCTGAGTACTCTATTTTATGTAGATTTTGCAGTTAAAAAAAAAACAATATATGGTGGCAAAATTGTAAAGTAAAATGTAAAATGTTATTTTACAGCATCAAAAAGACAAAACACAATGGTAAAGAACCTATCTGTCTTTGAGCCTAATGTTTCTGTGCCTTGTCCCTTCAAATAAAGACTAAACTAAGATCTTCATCAGCGGATGCAGGAATAGGGTCTCTGCATCATTAAGGATCCCCTCCTCTCAGCTGTGATGCGACTAAGCGTGTTTCTGCATGTGTTTACACAAACCGGAGCGGTAACAAAAAGCGGCGTGGCAGACGGAGCAGGAAAAGCTCTTCTCCCCCGGCAGGTTTCTCTTCCGAGCCAACCTTTCTCCGCGGACAAACAGAGAGTCCGGCGCGTGACGCCTCAGGTGTTTTGTCAAGGTGGACTTGGTCCTGAAGGCTTTGCCGCACTGGCCGCACGTGTGTCTCTCGCCGTAGTGGATCTTCATGTGTTGGGAAAGTGCCGAATGGAAGCCGAAGCTGGCGTGGCAGAGCGGACAGGAGAAGGGTCTCTCGCCGGTGTGCGTTCTCGTGTGGGCCATCAAGTGGTCCTTCCTGGTGAACCCTTGAGCGCAAACTGAGCACACGAAGGGTTTCTCTCCGGTGTGTATCCTGGCGTGTCTTTTCAGAGTGCTGCCGTCATAAAAGGTTTTGTCACAGAAGGAACATTTAAAGCGGGAGTTGTCGGCGTGAGCAGCTTCATCATCGTCATCAGAGTGAGACGTCGTCTCGTCGCTGTCTGACCGTGGAGCGAAGTCTGCTTCTGATCCTCCGCCATCACCTTCTCTTGTCGTCTTTCGAGTCCAGCTGCTGCTCTTCTCCTCACTTTCACCTTTCACCTCGTCTTCTTCACTCTTCACCATGACACCGCTCGCCGAGAACTCCTCCGATCTTTCAAGATTCTCCTCTTTGATGTGGGGGGGCCGCGTTTCCTCCCGATTCACCGTGAAGCCCCACGCCGGCTGCTCAGGAGCGAGATGCTCTCCACTGACCCCTGCAGGACACAGAAAGACCACACGCATGCTTTGAAAAACGACATAGCATTGTGCTTCCAAAATGTGAACAATATCTTGCACACAGAAGCTGCAGGAGGGGCTTTCTAGCATCCGTCAACTTCAAGTCGGTTCCGGCCCGCAAATTAATGATCTATGGAATCCCCGGCATGATATTTTATTAGCATTAGAACCAGCCCGCAGGCCACAGCCGCCTGCTGCTGTTTTCCACTCGCCGATACTCCATCAGTGTTGGCGCTACGAATTTTCCAAATGTTGTCCAAGGGACCCTATCAAGTCATAAAAATGGGTTCCCACAGTAAATTTATAATATATACAGTAGGTCCAACAATAAATTATTATTATAAAAATAGTAATTTATGATAAGAGCCGGTAGGTATTTATTATAAGACCTATTATAAATTGATGATATAGAAAAATTATTTGTTACAGGTCCTATAACAATACATAGGTCCTATAATAAATTATTAATATAGAATAATAATATATTATAGGTACAACAATAAATTGTTAATATATAATAAATGATTATTATAGAATAAGGATTTATTATAAAACCTATAATATATAGGTCCTATAATAAATTATTAATATAGAATAATAATTTTTTATAGGTCCTACAATAAATTAATAATATAGAATAATAATTCATGATAGGACCTATTATATATAGGTCCTATCATGAATTATTAATCTATATTAATAATTTATTACAGGGCCAATAATACATAGGTCCTTAAATACATTATTAATATAGAATAATAATATATTATAGGTCCTATAAAAATATATTAATATTACATAATTTAATATAGGTCCTATAATAAATTATTAATATAGATTAATCATTTCTCATAAGACCTATAATAAATAGGTCCTATAATTATTAATATAGAATAATAATGTATTATAGGTCCTACAATAAATTGTTAATACATAATAAATGAGTAATTTAGAATAATAATTTATTATAAAACCTATAATATATAGGTCCTGTCATAAATTATTAATATAGAATAATAATTTATTATAGGTCCTACAATAAATTAATACATATTGTTAATACATATTATTATAGGACCAATAATATATAGGCCCTTTAATAAATGATTAATATAGAACAATAATTTATTATAGGTCCTATAATAAATTATTACTATAGACTAGTAATTTATTGTAGGTCCTCTAATAGAATAATAATTTATGATAGGACTTATAGTACATAGGTCCTATCATAGATTATTAATATAGAAGAAAAAATGTGTTATAGGTCCCACAATAAATGATTAATATAGAATACATACACATTACTAATCTATAACAATCATTTATTATAGGACCTATAATGTATAGGTCCTATAATATGATTTATATAGAATACGAATTTATTATAGGTCCTATAATAAATGATTAATATTACATTGTGATTTATTAAAAGTGTTTTAGCCCCGATTTCAAGAAGCTGAGAGTTGGAGCAGACTTGAGTGAAGTTGACGCCAACATAAAATGCTGAAAAGAAGTAAACAAACCTGTTTGTTGATGTTTGTTGAAAAGAGCGTCCAGTAGTTGACGTTGTCGCTCGTTCTCCTCTTTTCTTCTAGAAAGTTCCTCCTCGTATTCTGCTATGGTTCTTTCTAACACTACAAATATTTCTTCCACAGCAGCAGTTAGTCGCTGCTTCACCAACACTCTCAGCATTTCTACTTTGCACATTTTCACACTTTAAACTCACACTTGGCGACCTGGCGATCACTTCCGCTTTGTCTCTTTCTTAGCAGCTTGCTACGCTGCTTTTATTGACGCGGGTTAGAAATTCCCCTCACACAAAAATGTAAAGAACAATTAGTTTCAGTGCAAAAAGTGTCGGCTTGCGCGGCTTTGAAGGACGTCGCACACTAACAACGCATCTTTAACAACGCGGTGACCTCTTCTATTTACTTCCGGTGGACAAGACACACGCAGCGTTACTGCCCCTCTCAGGCGAGGAGGTGTCATTACACTCTTGATCATCAAGTGCATTCATGGAATAAAATAGAACAGAAAAGAAAGTACTTTATTGATCCTTTGGGGAAATTCAGCACCACAGTTCGCTCACAATAAACACTTTGGTATTTTTTACATGTGAATAATATAAATACAGTCTATTATACAGCATTATTCACATATGAATAATATAAATACAGTCTATTATACAGCATTATTCACGTGTGAATAACAAATAGCAAATAACAAATACATTGGATCCACTTTGGACTTGATTCCCGCAGTTACGTTAGATCCTCTATGGATTGTACTTTCACAATATCATGTTAGATCCGCTCGACATCAATTGCTTTCAGTCCCCGGGGTACATATTTAGTCCTCTCCAAGGTTTCTCATAGTCATCATGGTCGACGTCCCACTGGGGTGAGTTTTTCAATGCCCTTATGTGGGCCCTAGCTAAGATGTCGTTGTGGTTTGTGCAGCCCTTTGAGGCACTTGTGATTTAGGGCTATATAAATAAACATTGATTGATTGATTGAACAGTCTATTATACAGCATTATTCACATGTGAATAACATAAATACAGTCTATTATATAGCATTATTTACATGTGAATAAAATTGTCTATTATACAGCATTATTCACATGTCAATAATATAAATACAGTCTATTATACAGCATTTTTCACATGTGAATAATGCTGTATAATAGACTGTATTTATATTATTCACATGTGAATAATATAAATACAGTCTATTATACAGCATTATTCACATGTGAATAATATAAATACAGTCTATTATATATCATTATTCACATGTGAATATTATAAATACAGTCTATTATACAACATTATTCACATGTGAATAACAAATAGTCTATTATATAGCATTATTTACATGTGAATAATATAAAAACAGTCTATTATACAGCATTATTCACATGGGAATAATATAAATATAGTCTATTATACAGCATTATTCACATGTGAATAACAAATACAGTCTATTATATAGCATTATTTACATGCGAATATACATACAATCTATTATACAGCATTATTCACATGTGAATAACAAATGCAGTCCATTATACAACAATATTCACTTGTGAATAAAATAAATACAGTATTTTATAGCATGATTTACATGTGAATAATATACATACAATCTATTATACAGCATTATACACATGTGAATAAAATAAATACAGTCTATTATACAGCATTTTTCGCATGTGAATAATATAAATACAGTCTATTATACAGCATTATTCACATGTGAATAATATAAATACAGTCTATTATACATCATTATTCACATGTGAATAAGAAATAGTCTAGTATACAGCATTATTCACATGTGAATAACATAGTCTTATACAGCATTATTCACATGTGAATAACATTAATACCGTCTATTAAATAGCATTATTTACATGTGAATAATATACATACAATCTATTATACAGCATTATTCACATGTGAATAAAATAAATACCGTCTATTATACAGCATTATTCACATGTGAATAATATAAATAGTCTATTATACATCATTATTCACATGTGAATAACATACAGTCAATTATACAACATTATTTACATGTGAATAACAGTCTATTATACAGCATTATTCACATGTGAATAATATAAATACAGTCTATTATACAGCATTATTCACATGTGAATAACAAATAGTCTATTATATAGCATTATTTACATGTGAATAATATACATACAATCTATTATACAGCATTATTCACATGTGAATAACATAAATACAGTCTATTATACAGCATTATTCACATGTGAATAACAAATACAGTCTATTATATAGCATTATTTACATGTGAATAATATACATACAATTATACAGCATTATTCACATGTGAATAATGCTGTATAATAGACTATGTATTTTATTCACATGTCTATTATACAGCATTATTCACATGTAGATAACAAATAGTCTATTATACAACATTATTCACATGTGAATAAAATTAATACAGTCTATTTTATAGCATTATTTACATGTGAATAATACAAATACAGTCTATTATACATCATTATTCACATGTGAATAAGAAATAGTCTAGATTACAGCATTATTCACATGTGAATAACATTAATACAGTCTATTAAATAGCATTATTTACATGTGAATAATACAAATACAGTCTATTATACATCATTATTCACATGTGAATAACAAATACATTATACAGTCAAGAGGAACATACATTATATAGTCTGATGGCTGTCAGTATGAAGGACTTCCTGTGTCCATCCGTGTTGCATTTTGGGAGGATGTTCGGGAGAAATGTAGGATATTCTGGACTCATTCGGTTTTGACTCAACAACATTGCAGTTGTTTGAACATTTAGCAACGTAAATGATTAATAAGACGACTAAAATATGTTGGGAGTACATTCCACTCCAGTTTTATTAACTGTCTTAAATACAATCTGGAGAAACATTTATCGCAAACAACCACTTTTTTTAATCCATTTCAGTTCTTATTTCGGATCCATAATGGGATATTTTTCCATCTTAACGATTTGTTTTTTTTTCCTATTACATAGTTAAACAAAATACAAAAAGACACACTCATGCAAATTCTGGAAATGTAACTGAAGTCTACTTTGACACATCTATCAAAAAACAATCAGTTACGAGGGGAGTCCATTAAATATAAATGTGGAGAGGCGGAGCCGACAGAGAGGCAGGGCACGCTGGAGCCCGGCCCAAGATGGCAGCGAGGAGGCGGGGATGGCGAGCGAGCGGCGAGGCAGGGCGTGCCGGGAGCGACGCCACAAACGAGATCAGGTGTGTGGATCGCACACCTGTACACGATTATTGCATCACCTCTCGCTGTATAAAAGGTGAGAAGGAGGAGAGAACGAGGGTAGTGATAGTGCGGAGAGAGAGCAACTCAAACAACGAAGGAACGAGAGGGAGAGACGACAACACAAGCAACAGCACGTGCAACCCGGAAGAGAGCGAGAGGCAGACGCAGACAACGGGGAAGGCTGAAAAGCAACACGCAAAAGACTTTGCTTATTGTAAAACATAGAAGTCTACACCTGCTTAAAGCCATGTCCTTCCTTGGTGGTCCCTGGAACCTGCAAGACGACGGCTTGAGTCTGTCACAATGAAATATACATTTTTACTCTCATGTATGACCAGCTTTGGCTGTAAAATAATCAGACATGATAGAACAAACAATAATAGATCTTCAGTCTGGGCTACATTTTAATGGCACACACACCAGCTAAACAGTTTTAGTGGTGTGTTTCTTCATGTGTTTACTCAAACCGGACTGGTAGCAGAAGCTGGTGTTGCAGATTGAGCAGGCAAACGTTTTCTCCCCGATGTGCGTCCTGATGTGTCTGATCAAGCTTCTTTTCAGAGCGAAGCCTTCGCCGCAGAACGAGCAGACGCAGGGTTTCTCCTCCGTGTGCCGTCTCATGTGCCTGATCAGGTTTCTCTTGTTGCCAAAGCGTTTGTGGCACTCCGGGCACTGCGGCTTCTCCCCGAAGTGGGTCTCCATGTGTTGGAACAAGGCCGAGTTGAAGCCAAAACTGCTGTTGCAGACCGAGCAGGTGAAGGGTTTCTCTCCGGTGTGTTTCCTGGTGTGTATGGTCAGGTAGTCCTTGCGGGAGAACCTTTTGCCGCAAACCGAGCACATGAAGGGTTTTTCTCCTGTGTGGCATCTCATGTGTCGCTTCAGGTTTCGCTTGTTGCCGAACATTTTCTCGCACTGGGGACATTTGTGTTTTTCTTCCGCGGGACAAGTCGCGGCTTTGGAGTCGTCGTCGTCGTCGCTGTCCGGAGACGTGGTGTCGTCGCTGTCTGACAGCGGCGCCAAGAGGCCGCCGGCTTGTGAGCCGCCGCCGTCCAGCCGGGACCTCGGATCTTTTTCTTCCTCATCTTCACTCTTTACGATGACGCGGATCACCGGGAAGTCCTGCGGCTCTTCCTGCGTCTCCCCCGCATCTTCCTCTTTAATGTGGGGGGGCTGCGGCTCCTCCTGCTCCACCCCGGAGCTCCACTCCTGCTGCTCAGGGGCAAGATGTTCTTCTTCTACACGCACACAAACAAAACAAATGTGTCAATTACCGTATTTCCTTGGATTGCCGCCGGGTATATTGTATGCGCCTGCCTAGAATTACTGCCGGGTCAAACTCGTTTCGCAAAATAATTAGCACATGCTTAGCATTACCGCCGGCTCAGGATTAACGCCGGGTCGAACTCGTTTTGCAAAATATTATTTTTAATAGCGCATGTCTAGAATTTCCGCCGGGTCAATCAAACTCGTCACGTCACGAGTGACACTTCACCTGTCATCATTTTCAAAATGGAGGAGGCTGATTTAAATCATTTGAAGAAGATTAAGAGCTATTCAGTAGGATTTAAGGTCCAAGGTATTGAATATGCTAAAAAGAACGGTAAGCAGCTATGTTTTATTAATATACCGTAGCTGCGTGTGTCAAATAATAGTCATGAAATGACTCCCGCCTCCTGATGGTAGAGGGCGCTAGTGATCCTTCTTGCGACTACTCGGCTGCAGAAGAAGTGACAACAAGCAGCGATCCTTTATTTTTTCTATCGCTTGCATTTTTAACATGGAGGATTACATATCTAAAATATTACAGTTTTCTAAACTGGACTTTCAATCCAAGCAGGAGGTAATAAAGGAAGATCTCCATCGAGACAGAGGGACTTTTCAAACTGAAGAAAGATAAGGAAGACTTCTATAAACAAGTTATCAATGCTTTTGATCAGAAGGAGCTGTGCATGGACTTCATTTATAAGTAAAGGTAAGACCATAATAACATTTTTTTTTATTAAATGTGCTTGTCATGATGGTATCCTTACATCACACTCAAATGTATATGCGCAAGTCTTAAATTTACCGCATGCCTTTGGTAAATGCCGGAGTGAGAAGAGGTTTTAAATTAATTAGCGCCCTGGCGGCAATTCAAGGAAATACGGTAAAAATGTTTGCTAGTCAGGCATTAAAAGCCACAAATTGCAAGGGGTCCATCAGACCCACAAACGCTGGCTGAGTAACAACAATATGAACGTTGCACGGGAAATTTCTCTGCCCGTTTCTGCATCCCGCAGGGATTCTTCTTTTGTGTGTCGGCACCTTTGCTTCCCACACAAGGTCGCAACACTGTCTGCTCTCATTTTCTTGCACATTTGACCCTCTGATGTTCTGTGTACCATATTTTTCGGAGTATAAGTTGCTTCGGAGCATACGTCGCACGAGCCGAAAATGCATAATAAAGAAGGAAAAAAACATATATAAGTCGCACTGGAGTATAAGTCGCATTTTGGGGGGAAATTTCTTTGATAAAAGCCAACACCAAGAATAGACATTTGAAAGGCAATTTAAAATAAATAAAGAATAGTGAAGAACAGGCTGAATAAGTGTAGGTTATATGAGGCATAAATAAGCAACTGCTATGTTAAGCTAACATATTATGGTAAGAGTCATTCAAATAACTTTAACATATAGAACATGCTATACCTTTACCAAACTATCTCTCACTCCTAATCCATAAATCCCATGAAATCTTCTTCCTCGATGTCGCTTCTAAACAACTCTGCCAACTCCAAAGGTATGCGCCGCTTCTTCTTGTCTTTTTCTGCTGCATATTTCACTACATCCATCTTGTAATCTGCACTACATGATTTCCTTTTCAACGCCATTTTTGTTCAGTTTTTATAAGTTACCGCCAACCATGAAATGATCCATTTTAATAGCTACGGCAGTAGCATATATCACAGGGGTAGGGAACCTATGGCTCTAGAGCCAGATGTGGCTCTTTTGATGACTGCATCTGGCTCTCAGATAAATCTTAGCTGACATTGCTTAACATAAGTAATTAATAATTACGCTCAAAATATAAATAACGTTCAAAATAATAAACATTCTCATGCATTTTAATCCATTCATCCGTTTTCTACCGCACCTGTTCACAAAGTTGCATTAATTGTAGAATTATTTTATTTATTACTGGTTTACTATTTACTATTACTATTTATTACTAGCTTCAGAATAACCATGTTATTAAAAAGAATAAGAAACTTATTATACTCTAAAAATGTTGGTCTTACTTAAAATGCACGCATTTAGTTGTATTCAGTGTTAAAAAATATGATATGGCTCTCACGGAAATACATTTTAAAATATTTGGCTTTCATGGCTCTCTCAGCCAAAAAGGTTCCCGACCCCTGATATAGCATATAGCAGTTAGCATTCCATGACCCACAATGCACTTCTGCCATGACACTCCCCCGCCAAATTCTTATTGGTTGACGTGTGTGTGACGATTGCTGACATTTTCTTCGTCTCTTCCGCGAATGAGATAAATAATATGATTTGATATTTTACGGTAATGTGTTGATTTTCATTTTCCTGAAGGAACTCTCCTGACGGAATAAATAAATTACTATCTAATCTAATAATTTCACACATAAATCGCTCCCGAGTATAAATCGCAAAACTAGGAAAAAAACTGCGACCTATAGTCAGAAAAATACGGTACCTACACTCTGTCCTCCTCCTGTCTAGGCCTGCTGTGTGTGTGTGTGTGTGTGTGTGTGTGTGTGTGTGTGTGTGTGTGTGTGTGTGTGTGTGTGTGTGTGTGTGTGTGTGTGTGTGTGTGTTACACAGAACATCAATTTCCACCCTCCTATTAGCCTCGGGTCCAGTGGACATCTTATATCAGGGGTGTCCAAACTTTATCCACTGAGGGCCGTAGACTGAAAAATCAAAGCAAGCAGCGGCCATTTTGACATTTTTTTATTTTAAAAACCAATACAATATACATTTAGGCCTCCACTCAGGTTTGATCCCGGGGACCCCAAAGGGTTTTGGTCACGAAAATATAAAAAATGTGTCATTATTCAGTATTATTTTGTTTTATTATTATTATTCAAGTTTTAAATCTCCAGATCAACATTAGGTCCATCCGTCAATATAATGATTTTAAAGATTTAAGTTGTATGCTCTTTTTGTCAAAGAAAACCCTGTTTTTTGATGGGAAAAAAAAACACAAAATATGCAATATTATCACCCAATATTTTTTAAGTGGAATATTTGAGATTATATAATAATTGGAGCCTTAAAAAAGTCAATAACTAACAACCCCATTGATTTTAATTCATTATTATTTTTTGAGCAATGATACTTAAAAACAAATCACACTAAAATGATCCGGGATCAAAATGATCCGACTCAGTAAAGTGTAAGAAAAGTGAAGTGAATTATATTTATATAGCGCTTTTCTCTAGTGACTCAAAGCACTTTACATAGTGAAACCCAATATCTAAGTGACATTTAAAGCAGTGTGGGTGGCACTGGAAGCAGGTGGGTAAAGTGTCTTGCCCAAGGACACAACGGCAGTGACTAAGATGGCGGAAGTGGGAATCGAACCTGCAACCCCCAAGTTGCTGGCACGGCCACTCTACCAACCGAGCTATACCACCCCGAAATAAATTATAAAAATTTTTACTGTTTACTTTTAACACAATAATCTCGAGATCAACTTCAGATCCATCTGTCAATTATAAATTTTATTGTTGTTTTATGTTTTTTGTTGGTTCATTTTAGGCCCTTCTTTAAAAAAACAGCTCAGTTTGTTATATGGCGAACACAAAATATGCAACATTTTCCCCCAAAAATATCTCAAAGTGGAAAATTTAACGTGACGTAATTGGAGCCTTGAATAGGTCAATAATTCATATTGACATTGATTTTGATTCATTATTATTTTTTAAAGCGAGAAACAGCCTGCATGGCAGCTTTGTGTTATTACAGTAAACATTGCAACATTTTCTTGTTACATTTCACCCGTTTGCTCCTTTATACCACTTTTTACGTGTTAAAAATATTTCCATGGTATTTTTAAAATGTGCCGTGGGGCCGTTAAAAAATGACCTGCGGTCCGCAAATGGCCGCCGGGCCGCACTTCGGACCCCCCTGTCTTATATGTAATAGAAATGTATGGCGTGTGGTCATTAAATATGTATTCTGATGTATGTTAGTCACAGAAAATGAGCCGAAGTCAGTGAGTCTCAGTTTGTTTAAATGTTTTTCTATTTTTTTGGACTACAATGTGAAATAATGTTTTATGTATGTATACATAGATACATCTGTCATCTCTATCTTTTTTTATTTTATTTATTTTTTATTTATTTATTTATTTATTTATTTATTTATTTTTAATTTATACTACCATATTGTATATGCACCTTAGGAGGAGCTGCTCCAATTTCGTTGTTCTTTGAACCTGTTCATTGCAATAATGACAATAAAACTCTATTCTATTCTATTCTATTCTATTTGAAAAATTAATTACTCGTATCATTTTTCTTTTAAAGAAAAATGAAAACGGGTCCCACAGACCTGAACACCAGACAAGATTCAGACTCTTTATTTATAACAAATAACTGCATCGCCTCGTCGGCGGCTTGATGTGCAACAAACAAGGTACATCGGTTAAAGCTAAATCGGTTCAAAAAATGATGTTGCTAGACTTTTGACAAGAACAAGAAAGTTTGATCACATTACGCCTGTACTGGCTCACCTGCACTGGCTTCCTGTGCACTTAAGATGTGACTTTAAGGTTTTACTACTTACGTATAAAATACTACACGGTCTAGCTCCATCCTATCTTGCCGATTGTATTGTACCATATGTCCCGGCAAGAAATCTGCGTTCAAAGGACTCCGGCTTGTTAGTGATTCCCAAAGCCCAAAAAAAGTCTGCGGGCTATAGAGCGTTTTCCGTTCGGGCTCCAGTACTCTGGAATGCCCTCCCGGTAACAGTTCGAGATGCCACCTCAGTAGAAGCATTTAAGTCTCACCTTAAAACTCATTTGTATACTCTAGCCTTTAAATATACTCCCTTTTTAGACCAGTTGATCTGCTGTTTCTTTTCTTTTTCTTCTATGTCCCACTCTCCCCTGTGGAGGGGGTCCGGTCCGATCCGGTGGCCATGTACTGCTCGCCTGTGTATCGGCTGGGGACATCTCTGCGCTGCTGGTCCGCCTACGCTTGGGATGGTTTCCTGCTGGCTCCGCTGTGAACGGGACTCTCGCTGCTGTGTCTTGGATCCTCTTTGGACTGGACTCTCGCGACTGTGTTGGATCCATTGTGGATTGAACTTTCACAGTATCATGTTAGACCCGCTCGACATCCATTGCTTTCCTCCTCTCTAAGGTTCTCATAGTCATCATTGTCACCGACGCCCCACTGGGTCATTATTGTCACCAATGTCCCACTGGGTGTGAGTTTTCCTACCGAGGATGTCGTGGTGGTTTGTGCAGCCCTTTGAGACACTAGTGATTTAGGGCTATATAAGTAAACATTGATTGATTGATTGATGTTGTGAACTCGCGTTCAATATGTTCCAAATGTCATATTCCAGGCCATTTCTGAGACGTTGAGACTTTCATGTCAACTCATTAGCAGTCAAACTGTGTAATATGTTTTTTAAATGATTTTGTTTTAAAAAATTTCACTATTGTTTGTGGTCTTAAAGGCCTACTGAAATGAGATGTTCTTATTTAAAGGGGGATAGCAGCTCCATTCTATGTGTCATACTTCATCATTTCGCCATATTGCCATATTTTTGCTGAAAGGATTTAGTAGAGAACATCCACGATAAAGTTTGCAACTTTCGGTGCTAAGAGAAAAGCCTTGCCTGTACCGGAAGTAGCAGACGATGTGCGAGTGACGTCACGGGTTGTGAAGCTCCTCACATCTGAACATTGTTTACAATCATGGCCACCAGCAGCTAGAGCGATTTGGACCGAGAAAGTGACAATTTCCCCATTAATTTGAGCGAGGATGAAAGCTTCGTGGATGACGATAGTGAGAGTGAAGGACTAGGAAAAAAAAAAGGAAAAAACAGTGTGAGATATTCAGATGTTATTAGATACATTTACTAGGATAATTCTGGAAAATCCCTTCTCTGCTTATTGTGTTGCTAGTGTTTTAGTGAGATTATATGGTACCAGAAAGTCGGAGGGATGTGGCCACGGATGTGGTGACTGCCAGTGTCTCCAGTGGGAGGAGGTAAAAGTCCGCAGCGGCTGCAGGAGGTCGCAAGCTCCGCTCATGTCTACGGTAAGAGCCGACTTATTACCACAATTTTCTCACCGGTTGACATGTGGTCGAGAACCATGTTCGCTTGACCGATCTGTTCCATAGTAAAGCTTCACCTTTGGGAATTTTAAACAAGGCAACACCGGCTGTGTTTGTGTGGCTAAAGGCAGCCGCTATACACCTCTTCCCACCAACATCTTTCTTCTTTGACGTCTCCATTATTAATTGAACAAATTGCAAAAGATTCAGCAACACAGATGTCCAGAATACTGTGTAATTATGCGATGAAAGCAGACTTCTTATAGCTTGGATCGGGCTGGAAAAAAATGGCCGCTACAATCCGAGACGTCAAACGCACGTGTCATCATACTGCAACGTTTTCAACAGGATACTTCGCGGGACATTTAAAATTGCAATTTAGTAAACTAAAGCGGCCGTATTGGCATGTGTTGCAATGTTAATATTTCATCATTGATATATAAACTATCAGACTGCGTGGTGGCTAGTAGTGGCTTTCAGTAGGACTTTAAATCTTTAAAATCATTATATTGACTGATGGACCTAATGTTGATCTGGAGATTTAAAACTTGAATAATAATAAAACAAAATAATACTGAATAATGACATTTTTTATATATTTTTGACCAAAACCCTTTGGGGTTCCCGGGATCAAGCCTGAGTAGAGGCCTAAATGTATATTGGTTATACATATATTGTATTGTTTTTTAAAACAAATAAATGACTTAAAGGATTTCAAGATAGCAAGAGTTACCCCCCTTTATAAAAAAAGGAAGCAAAATAGAACCTGGTAACTACCGACCTGTTTCTATTCTCACTTCCATTTCCAAAGTACTGGAAAAAATAGTTTATGAACAGGTTGATAGATACTTTGCTATTAATAAACTCATGTACAAATTACAATCCGGCTTCAGAACTAAGCACTCCACTGACACATGTCTTCTCTATCTGACCGACCACATCAAACATGAGCTGGACATTATAAATACTGCTGGACATTATAAATAATGTGGCATGGTCATTCTGGACATTATAAATACTGCTGGACATGCTGGACATTATAAATACTGCGGCATGGTCATCTTGGACATTATAAATACTGCTGGACATGCTGGACATTATAAATACTGCGGCATGGACATGCTGGACATTATAAATACTGCTGGACATGCTGGACATTATAAATACTACTGGACATGCTGGACATTATAAATAATGCTGGACATTATAAATACTGTGGCATGGTCATCCTGGACATTATAAATACTGCTGGACATGCTGGACATTATAAATAATGCTGGACATTATAAATACTGTGGCATGGTCATGCTGGACATTATAAATACTGCTGGACATGCTGGACATTATAAATAATGCTGGACATTATAAATACTGTGGCATGGTCATGCTGGACATTATAAATACTGCTGGACATGCTGGACATTATAAATAATGCTGGACATTATAAATACTGTGGCATGGTCATGCTGGACATTATAAATACTGCTGGACATGCTGGACATTATAAATAATGCTGGACATTATAAATACTGTGGCATGGTCATGCTGGACATTATAAATACTGCTGGACATGCTGGACATTATAAATAATGCTGGACATTATAAATACTGTGGCATGGTCATTCTGGACATTATAAATACTGCTGGACATGCTGGACATTATAAATACTGCTGGACATGCTGGACATTATAAATACTGTGGCATGGTCATGCTGGACATTATAAATACTGCTGGACATGCTGGACATTATAAATACTGTGGCATGGTCATTCTGGACATTATAAATACTGCTGGACATGCTGGACATTATAAATACTGCTGGACATGCTGGACATTATAAATACTGCTGGACATGCTGGACATTATAAATACTGCGGCATGGTCATGCTGGACATTCAGAAGGCCTTTGACACCGTTAACCACGCTATACTGTTGGATAAGCTCAGAGCAAACACGTTGGATAGAACCTCATGGAGCTGGATACAGTCTTACTTGGAGGGGAGGAAACAGGTGATAGAGGTGTCCCCTCCCCTCTCAGTAAGCTGTGGAGTCCCCCAGGGCAGTATACTAGGGCCTTTACTGTTCCTAATATACATCAATGACATGCCATCAGCATGCCACTGTGAATTGTTCCTGTTTGCGGATGACTCGGCCCTGCTGGTATCCGGCAAGGACAAGTCACAGGTGGAACAAATCCTCAGTGCTGAACTCTTTAATATTTGCACCTGGCTCGCTGACAACAAGCTATCCATACACTTAGGTAAAAGGGAATCCATCCTATTTGGGTCCCACATCAAACTTAAGAAGGTCAGTGACTTGACTATAAAAGTGGGTGACATTGTTATCACCAGGAAAGATGAGATCACCTACCTAGGTTCCATTCTAGAGGCTAATCTTTGCTGTGATAAAATGGCAACCAAGGTCATCAAAAAGTTCAACCAAAGATCGAGATTCCTCTACAGAATCAACTCTCTGGTCAACAAAAGCGCCTTGAAGATTCTAGCGGGAACTCTCATTCAACCCTTTTTCCATTACGCTTGCACCTCCTGGTACCCCAGCACCCCCAAAACCCTCAGATCTAGACTCCAAACATCCCAGAACAAGCTAGTCCGGTTACTTTTAGACCTCCACCCCAGATCACACCTCACTCCAACCCACTTCTCCAAAGTGGGCTGGCTCAGGGTGGAGGACAGAGTCAAACAACTTGCACTGAGCCTAGTCTATAAAATCCGCTACACCTCCCTGATACCCAAGTACATGTCAAACTACTTCCTTAACGTAAATGACCGCCATAACCACAACACCAGGGGGAGCTCCACAAACCACGTTAAACCCAGATTCCCATCTAACAAAGGTCTTAACTCATTCTCTTTCTATGCCACATCAATGTGGAATGCACTCCCAACAGGTATAAAAGTAAGTGCATCTCCATCCTCCTTCAAAAGCGCTCTAAAACAACACCTCCAGGCAACTTCAACACTTTACTAATACCCTCCTCCATTCACATCCCATCTCCCCGGATTATAAACAACTCAAATGTACTTCTAATGTATATACTTGTTCTTATGCTATGTGAACTCACTATGTTCTCTGCTGGCTGTACATATCCTACTAAATAAGACCTACACTGTTTCAATGTCCACATTTCTCTGATGATGCAATTGTTGATGACTGAAGTTCTGATATCAACCAAAGCTCCTCATCCCACCCCCCGGATTGTAAATAATGTCAATAATTCAATGTATATACTATGATGATTAACTTGTGTGATGACTGTATTATGCTGATAGTATATATTTGTACCATGAATTGATGAAGGTGGACCCCGACTTAAACTAGTTGAAAAACTTATTGGGGTGTTACCATTTAGTGGTCAATTGTACGGAATATGTACTGTACTGTGCAATCTACTAATAAAAGTATCAATCAATCAATCATTATCAAAATTGGCCCCCGTCTTGCTTTGATTGTTCAGTCTGCAGCCCTAAGTGTAAAAAGTTTGGACACCCCTGCCTTACAGCATGTCTAAGTTTGCAAGTATTCTTCAATAAACAACAAAGGGACATCGGAAATGTGTCCGGTCCAAAAAAGCCTCCGACCGGAACTCTAGAAAGAAAACTAAAGTTCCATGGGGGAATTATGTAAACCCACGACTGTATTAATAAAGTCAACCGTGTTAAAAATGGGTAATTATAATAATATTACCAAGATATGAAGTTAAGAGACGTAAACAAACCTTCTCTGACGTGATGTTTGTTGAAAACTGCCTCCAGCAGTCGCTCGTTCTCCTTTTTGCTGCGACAAAGTTCCTCCTCGTATTCTGCTATGGTTCTTTCTAACACTACAAATATTTCTTCCACGGCAGCAGTTAGTCGCTGCTTCACCAACACTCTCAGCATTTCTACTTTGCACATTTTCTCACTTTGTTGATCACTTCCGCTTGTCTTTGTAAGCGGCTAATATGCTAAGCTAACTAGCAAGCTAGGCTAGCCCGAGAAGCTTCTAAGTGACGCTGAGTTGAGTTTATCCCAACACAAAGAATTATTAAAGTATCATATTCCTTAATAGTAAAAAATATGATATGATAGGCGCAGAATTAGAAACAAACGCATAACTGGGTGGAGTAGCGTTGATGTTGCGAAGTCTTGCTAACCTTTTTTAATTATTTTTTAAACTTCCGGTAGACAAGACAGAGCTGCTATATTTGAGCTTTATTGCCGCCTTCAGGTGAGGAGGTGTCATTACACGCTTTTTTTTTTTTTTTTTGCTCCGTTTGCTGCCACCAATGTAACTGAGGGTTTATTATGTTGCTTATACTCTGTAAAACTACAAAATAACAAACACAGAGGACCACTTTATTTCGTTTGTTTGAAAAAAAACTCCGCTCCACCGCACCGTGTCGCCACTTCCGCTCTTAGCGCCTTCAAAATAAGAGCTCAAGGCATGTACTGTATAACAGTTTATAACAGGAACTTGACATCACAAATAGGCAAGTCCATGAAAATGGGAACATATATATTTTTATTTTATTTATTTTATTGAACAACAAAGATACATTTATAATGCACACAAAAGTCAAGGCACTTTCAACATCAACAACAATCTGCACATCCGGTGGAGGAAATCACGACATCAGCAAAACATGTCAAGGAAAGAACACAAAAGCAAATACAGATAGAGTATTAAATATGAATAAATATTAATAATAAAAAATATGAATGCCTCTATTTCTTGCTGCAGCTGTTACATATACTGTAATATTGTACATGGTAATTGTTATATATTGTATATATGATACAAACATATAATATCTCAGTATGTATCCTATACTGTACAATACTTATATAAATATTGCCTATATATGTTATATTCTATTTTGCTTTTAGTCTTTTTTATACCTGCATTGTCCTTTCCATCTTTTCCATCATTTGTAACTGAGCTACTGTACGGAAGAAATTTCCCTTGTGGATCATTAAAGTCTAAGTCTAAGAAAAAAAACAAAATCCAAAAAGACAAAATGTTCTACCTAAATCACTTTTAAAAAGTTTAACAAAGATATCAATTTAAGGGCTTTTGTACTCTTAATAATGAAGAGAGAGCTGTTTATATAATTGATAATGAAATCAAACTGATACATTTTTCACCCTGATGAAAGCCATAGCTGCCATGTGGCCCTCAATGGAAACCACTTTAACATCCCTGAACTATATCCACACTCCCTTAAGTTCAGGGGTCACCAACGCGGTGCCCGTAAGGACCAGATGAGTCGCCCGCTGGCCTGTTCTAAAAATAGCTCAAATAGCAGCACTTACCAGTGAGCTGCCTCTATTTTTTTAAATTGTATTTATTTACTAGCAAGCTGGTCTCTCTTTGCTCGACATTTTTAATCCTAAGAGAGACAAAACTCAAATAGAATTTGAAAATCCAAGAAAATAGTTTAAAGACTTGGTCTTCACTTGTTTAAATAAATTCATTTATTTTTTTACTTTGCTTCTTGTAACTTTCAGAAAGACAGTTTTAGAGAAAAAATACAACCTTAATAATGATTTGAGGATTTTTAAACACATATACCCTTTTACCTTTTAAATTCCTTCCTCTTCTTTCCTGACAATTTAAATCAATGTTCAAGTAAATTTATTTTTTTATTGTAAAGAATAATAAATACATTTTAATTTAAGTCTTCCTTTTAGCTTTTGTTTTTTCGACGAAGAATATTTGTAAAATATTTCTTCAAACTTATTATGATTAAAATTAAAGAAAAATATTCCGGCATATCTAGGAAATCTTTAGAATCAAATTTAAATCTTATTTTAAAGTCTTTTGAATTTCTTTTAAATTTTTTGTTCTGGAACATCTAGAAGAAATAATGATTTATCTTTGTTAGAAATATAGCTTGGTCCAATTTGTTATATACTCTAACAAAATGCAGATTGGATTTTAACCTATTTAATACATGTCATCAAAATTCAAAAATTAATCTTAATCAGGAAAAATGACTGATGATGTTCCATGAATTTTTTTTATTTTATTTTTTTTTTTTTTTGAAAAAGATTCGAATTAGCCAGTTTTTCTCTTATTTTTTTGGTTGAATTTTGTATTTTAAAGAGTCGAAATTAAAGATAAACTATGTTTCAAAATGTAATTTTCTTTTTTTTTCCTGTTTTCTCCTCTTTTAAACCGTTCAATTAAGTGTTTTTTTCATGATTTATTCTTTACAAAAAAAACTTCCGTAAAAGGAAAAAAAAATGTACGACGTAATGACAGACAGAAATACCCATATATATATATATATATATATATATATATATATATATATATATATATATTTTTTTTTTTTTTTTTTTTTTATTTTTTTTATTAAAGTTAAATTGAGAAAATTGGCTATTGATGGCCATTTATTTAAGTGTGTATCAAACTGGTAGCCCTTTGCATTAATCCGTACCCAAGAAGTAGCTCTTGCTTTCAAAAAGGTTGGTTTTTGATTGATTGATTGATTGATACTTTTATTAGTAGATCGCACAGTTCAGTAGATATTCCGTACAATTGACCACTAAATGGTAACACCCCAATACATTTTTCAACGTGTTTAAGTCGGGGTCCACGTTAATCAATTCATGGTAACCCCTGCTTTAGTTGTTTTTATTTATCTTACGGAAACGTTGACTAAATTATTATTGTTTATGTTTTTGTGTATAGATTATTGCTGCTTGCATTGCAGGGCATTTTACTTTCCCTGAAAATGACCGCACTTTACAAAAAAAGGTCAAAAGTGTCATGACACCTCCTCGCCTGAGGGGGCAGTAATGCTAGAAGATGCTAATCGTATCTTGTCTGCCGGATATGGGACAAAATAGTCAAGGAACATAAGACAACAAGACGGCGAGACCGCTTCGTCCTTGTTTTGGTTTTCCATTCCCGCTACGACGTAACATTTTTGCTCTACATATTTGTAACACTGAACAAATCCAACATGGTTATTTCCTCGCCTCGATGCATGTAGAGTGGAGGCTCGAAGGGCTAGCTTAGCGTGCTAGCTGCGGACAAAGCAGGGCGGAAGTAGCAGACATGATGGCAGAATACGAGCAGCAACTTTGCGGAACAAAAGCAAAGAAGACGCAACAAAGTCAACAAGTGGACGCTGCTTGCAACAAACATGCAAAAAAGAAGCAACAAAGTCAACAAGTGGACGCTGCTTGCAACAAACATGCAAAGAAGACGCAACAAAGTCAACAAGTGGACGCTGCTTGCAACAAACATGCAAAAAAGAAGCATCAAAGTCAACAAGTGGACGCTGCTTGCAACAAACATGCAAAAAAGAAGCATCAAAGTCAACAAGTGGACGCTGCTTGCAACAAACATGCAAAAAAGAAGCAAGAAAGTCAACAAGTGGACGCTGCTTGCAACAAACATGCAAAACAGAAACAAGAAAGTCAACAAGTGGACGCTGCTTGCAACAAACATCCACTTCGAGAAGGTTTGCTGGCTTTCACTACCACTATTTAGACATTTTACTCCATGAAAGTGCATCACTCTGCTGTGCTCAGATGACAAAGAGCAATAGTAGTTAAACCTATTTCGTGTTAAACTTACTAACTTGTTATTAGTGTGACTATTTATCAACACTTTCAGGTAATAATAATAATAATAATACATTTTATTTATAAGGCACCTTTCTGGGCACTCAAGGACACCGTACAAAATCAAAACAATAAAATCAAATTGGATAAAAACAACAATAATAACAACAACAAAGATAGAAAAGAAAATATGATTACAATGAATAAGCAGCCCGGAATAGGTGAGATTTGAGTCTTGACTTAAAGAGGGATATTGAGTCCAAGTTACGAAGGTCTGGTGGCAAAGAGTTCCAAAGATGTGGGGCGGAGTGGGTGAAAGCTTGGGCACCCATGATGGACACTTTAAAGGGGAACATTATCAGCAGACCTATGTAAGCGTCAATATATACCTTGATGGTGCAGAAAAAAGACCATATATTTTTTTAACCGATTTCCGAACTCTAAATGGGTGAATTTTGGCAAATTAAACACCTTTCTGTTTATGGCTCTTTTTGCGATGAGGTCAGAATGTGACGTCACCGAGGTAATACAGCCGCCATTTTCAACACATTACAAACACCGGGTCTCAGCTCTGTTATTTTCCATTTTTGCAACTATTTTTTGGAACCTTGGAGACATCATGCCTGGTGGGTGTGTTGTCGGAGGGTGTAGCAACACTAACAGGGAGGGATTCAAGTTCAATCAATCAATCAATCAATGTTTACTTATATAGCCCTAAATCACTAGTGTCTCAAAGGGCTGCACAAACCACAACACAAACTTCTACAACATCCTCGGTAGGCCCACATAAGGGCAAGGAAAACTCACACCCAGTGGGACGTCGGTGACAATGATGACTATGAGAACCTTGGAGAGGACAAAAGCAATGGATGTCGAGCGGGTCTAACATGATACTGTGAAAGTTCAATCCATAAGTTGCACCGAAGATGCGAAAGTGGCAAGAAATCTGCCGCCAGACCACCATTGAATGTGCCGGAGTGTCTGCACTTTTTACCGATGATGACAGACATGGCACAGAGATGTATGGATAACCTGCAGATGCATTTGCAACGATAAAGTCAACGATATCACAAAGGTGAGTTTTGTTGATGTTGTTGACTTATGTGCCAATCAGACATATTTGGTTGCAGCGTGACTGCCAGCTAATCGATGCTAACATGCTACACTAATCGATGCTAACATGCTATTTACCGGCGGTGCTAAAGCAGACATGGAACAGAGATGTATGGATAACCTGCAGATGCATTTGCAACTATATTACGTTTCCTTTCACCCACATTTAATGCGAAACAAACACTTACCAATCGACAGAGTTAAGTTGCTCCAGTGTCAAAAGATGCGAAAGTCCTGATCGTTTGGTCTGCACATTTTACCGGCGATGCTAACGCAGCTATTCGGCCATGCTATGGCTATGAATAGCGTCAATAGCTTCAGTTTCTTCTTCAATACTTTCATACTCCAACCATTTGTTTCAATACATGCGTAATCTGTTGAATCGCTCAAGCCTCTGAAATCCGAGTCTGAATCCGAGCTAATGTCGCTATATCTTGCTGTGGTATTCCCATTGTTTGTTTACATTGGCAGCACTGTGTGACGTCACAGGGAAATGGCCAGTGTCTTCGCAGAGAGTCGAAAATAAGGCACTTTAAAGCTTTATTTAGGGATATTCCGAGACCGGTAAAATTTTGAAAAAAACTTCAAAAAATACAAAAAATATCCCTAAATAAAGCTTTAAAGTGCCTTATTTTCGCTCTCTGCGAAGACACTGGCCATTTCCCTGTGACGTCACACAGTGCTGCCAATGTAAACAAACAATGGGAATACCACAGCAAGATATAGCGACATTAGCTCGGATTCAAACTCGGATTTCAGTGGCTTAAGCGATTCAACAGATTACGCATGTATTGAAACAGATGGTTGGAGTATGAAAGTATTGAAGAAGAAACTGAAGCTATTGAGCGAATAGCTATTGACGCTATTCATAGCCATAGCATGGCCGAATAGCTGCGTTAGCATCGCCGGTAAAATGTGCGGACCAAACGATCAGGACTTTCGCATCTTTTGACACTGGAGCAACTTAAATCCGTCGATTGGTAAGTGTTTGTTTCACATTAAATGTGGGTGGAAGGAAACGTAATATAGTTGCAAATGCATCTGCAGGTTATCCATACATCTCTGTGCCATGTCTGTCTTAGCATCGCCGGTCAAATGTGGAGACACTCTGGTACATTCAATGGGGGTCTGGCGGCAGATTTCTTGCCAGTGGTGCAACTTGAATCCCTCCCTGTTAGTGTTGTTACACCCTCCGACAACACACCCACGAGGCATGATGTCTCCAAGGTTCCAAAAAATAGTCAAAAAAACAGAAAATAACAGAGCTGAGACCCGGTGTTTGTAATGTGTTGAAAATGAAAATGGTGGCTGTGTTACCTCGGCGACGTCACGTTCTGACGTCATCGCTTCCAGCAAAATAAACAGAAAGGCCTTTAATTCACCAAAATTCACCCATTTAGAGTTTGGAAATCGGTTAAAAAAATAGATGGTCTTTTTTCTGCACCATCAAGGTATATATTGACGCTTACATAGGTCTGCTGATAATGTTCCCCTTTAAGTTGAAGGAAATTGGATGAGAACCACTGCTTGAGTTCACTGAGGCAGTCTGTAAGGGAGGAAGAAGGAAGAGAGGTTTGGTTGAGAAGTAGAGCTGGGTAACAGTGAAAATGTATCTTCAATTTATGGAAAATATTGCCAAGGGGAAGAATGTAATTGATAAAAAAGCAGGGGACTGAGAACAGAGCCCTGGGGGACACCAGAGGAAACGGGAGACGGAGGGGATGTGAAGGAACGGAGTTGAACAAACTGAGTGCGGTGGGAGAGATGTGATGTAAAGCAGAGAAGGGCTGGGCTTGTGATGCCAATGCTGTGCAATCCATGGAGGACGACAACAGTGTGTGAAATGCTGTCAAAGGCTGCAGCGTAATTGCCAACCTTGAGACCTCCGATTTCAGGAGGTGGTGGGGTGGGGAGAGTGGTTGGGGGCGTGGTTAAAAGGGGAGGAGTATATTTACAGCAGTTGTGCAATGCACTTTCTAAAGTAGATGTTATTGTCACATATGCATGATTGATTGATACTTTTATTAGTAGATTGCACAGTACAGTACATATTCCGTACAATTGACCACTAAATGGTAACACCCCAATAAGTTTTTCAACTTGTTTAAGTCGGGGTCCACCTTCATCAATTCATGGTACAAATATATACTATCAGCATAATACAGTCATCACACAAGTTAATCATCATAGTATATACATTGAATTATTTATATTATTTACAATCCGGGGGGTGGGATGAGAAGCGTTGGTACTTCAGTCATCAACAATTGCATCAACAGAGAAATTGAAACATTGAAACAGTGTAGGTGTGACTTAGTAGGATATGTGATTATTTACAAACCAGGGAGATGGGATGTGAATGGAGGAGGGTATTAGTAAAGGGTTGAAGGGTGACAACACTGTGTACTGTCCATCCCATCCATCCATTTCTACCGCTTATTCCCTTTTGGGGTCGCGGGGGGCGCTGGCACCTATCTCAGCTATAATTGAGCGGAAGGCGGGGTACACCTTGGACAAGTCGCCACCTCATCGCAGGGCCAACACAGATAGACAGACAACATTCACACACTAGGGACCATTTAGTGTTGCCAATCAACCTATCCCCAGGTGCATGTCTTTGGAGGTGGGAGGGGCCTATCCCCAGGTGCATGTCTTTGGAGGTGGGAGGGGCCTATCCCCAGGTGCATGTCTTTGGAGGTGGGAGGAAGCCGGAGTAGAACCCACGCATTCACGGGGAGAACATGCAAACTCCACACAGAAAGATCCCGAGCCCGGGATTGAACCCAGGACTACTCAGGACCTTTGTATTGTGAGGCAGACGCACTAACCCCTCTACCACCGTGCTACCCTACTGTGTACTGTCGTGTTTGTTATTTTCTACATACATTTGATTCTTCAATATTGTTCATGTTAATTGTTAATTCTTTCCTGACAATTTTTTTTATTTTATTTTAAAGAATAATAAATACGTTTTAATTTAATTCTTCATTTTAGCTTCTTTTTTTTCGATGAAGAATATTTGTGAAATCTTTTTTCAAATTTATTATGATTAAAATTCCCCCAAAAATATTCTGGCAAATCTAGAAAATCTTTACAATCAAATTTAAATCTTATTTTAAGGTCTTTTCAATTTCTTTTAAATTTTTTGTTCTAGAAAATCCAGAAGAAATAATGATTTGTCTTTGTTAGAAATATAGCTTGGTCCAATTTGTTATATATTCTAATAAAATGCAGATTGGATTTTTACCTAATTAAAACATGTCATCAAAATTCTAAAATTAATCTTAATCGGGAAAAATGACTAATGATTGTCCATAAATTCATTTTTTAATTTTTTCCAAAAGATTCGAATTAGCAAGTTTTTCTCTTCTTTTTTTCAGTTAAATTTTGAATTTTAAAGAGTCGAAATTGAAGATAAACAATGTTTCAAAATTAAATTTTCATTTTTTTCCTGTTTTCTCCTCTTTTAAACCGTTCAATTAAGTGTTTTTTTCATCATTTATTCTCTACAAAAAAACCTACCGTAAAAGGAAAAAAATCTACGACGGAATGACAGACAGAAATACCCATTTTTGTATAAATATACATATATATATATATATATATATATATATATATATATATATATATATATATATATATACACACATATATATTTATTGAAGGTAAATTGAGCAAATTGGCTATTTCTGGCAATGTATTTAAGTGTGTATCAAACTGGTAGCCCTTGGCATTAATCAGTACCCAAGAAGTAGCTCTTGCTTTCAAAAAGGTTGCTGACCCCTCCTGTAGAACATCACTACCAGACCCGTACAGAAACTCAAGTGATTTAATTCACAAATGACAAATCAATTAACCATTTTGGGTTTTTTTTTACAACAAAAAACAGTCTAAATTAGTCATCTGAAAATCAAAACAAGAAAAGTGCAATCTAATAACTCGCATTCCTTTTTTACATGATGTTTTAATGTTTATTACCTGATTGATAAGCGGTAGAAAATTGATGGATGGATAATTACTTACTAAATACACAATAAATAATCATCTGATATTACAAAATTTATTACATACAACCATTGTATCATAAAATACACAACAGTGTACAATATAAAGGATACATAATAAAACATAATTACAGGAATACTGTATTTCCTTGAATAGCCGCCGGGGCGCTAATTAATCTAAAACCGCTTCTTTCTCCGGCGCTAACCAAAGGCATGCGATAAATTTAGGCCTGCGCTTAAAAATTTGAGTGTGATGCAAGGATACCATCATGAAAATCACATTTAATTAAAAAAAAACCTTATTATGGTCTTACCTTTACTTATAAATGAAGTCCATGCGCAGCTCCTTCTGATCAAAAGCATGGATAACTTGTTTATAGAAGTCTTCCTTATCTTTCTTCAGTTTTAAAAGTCTCTCTGTCTCGATGGAGATCTTCCTTTATTACCTCCTGCTTCGATTGAAAGTCCAGTTTAGAAAACTGTTTTATTTTAGATATGTAATCCTCCATGTTAAAAGTGCAAGCGAGAGGAAAAAAATAAACGATCGCTGCTCACTCTTGCTGCTTGTTGTCACTTCTTCTGCAGCCGAGTAGTCGCAAGAAGGATCACTAGCGCCCTCTACCACCAGGAGGCGGGAGTCATTTAATGACTCATATTTGACACACGCAGCTACGGTATATTAATAAAACATAGCTGCTTACTGTTCTTTTTAGCATATTCAATAGCTTGGACCTTAAATCCTACTGAATAGCTCTTAACCTTCTTCCCTTTATGCGATTTCAAATGATTGAAATCAGCCTCGTCCATTTTGAAAATGATGACAGGTGAAGTGTCACTCGTGACGTGACGAGTTTGACCC
>NC_084612.1:85558272-85563272 GCF_033978795.1 Nerophis ophidion | reverse complement strand
GATTGAACCAGGGACCCTCGGGTTGCGCACGGCCACTCTCCCACCAGCGCCACGCCGTCCCAGTAGCGTAGCAGGCTTAAGTATTTATTAAAAGCAAGGCAAAGTTGTTTTTTTAACAAGTGTATTTCATATTTTTGGCCGCACTAACATTACACACAGTTTGACCAGTAACACTGTGTTTAAATACAGGACAACAAAACACTGACTTAAATAGTGAATAAACATACTAAAATAAATATAAAAATAGGCTTAAATAGTGAATAAACTTCCATCCATTTCCTACTGCTTATTCCCTTTTGGGGTTGCGGGGGGCGCTGGCGCCTATCTCAGCTACAATCGGGCGGAAGGCGGGGTACACCCTGGACAAGTCGCCACCTCATCGCAGGGCCAACACAGATAGACGGACAACATTCACACACTAAGGACCATTTTCAATAACCATTGTACTAAAATAAATGTCCAAATATAGTTTAAAAGATAAAATAACAATGTACTTGATAGTTAAAAAAAGTAACTGGCATCGGAATGTAACGTCTTTCATGATAACCCTTGGATTACGTCTCGAGTGATGTCATTAAAAATCGAATGAAGGGATGGTGTTGCGTGCCACTAGATGGCGCTCTGTGCCCCCGCTTTAAATCATGCAAAGAATGTGTTCCTTTAATTCTGACATGTTTTACCGCATGCAATTATCGATCTTATTTGATCCAATTATTATAATTATCATCTGATCATGCAACACCGTAGTCCAAACATTTTATCACTCATGAAAAATAAGTATTTCAATATCAGTTTGCCATCTTAGCTTGAAAGCAAGTCATCCATCACAGCCATCAGTCGGGAATCAAAAAATGTAATCATCACAATTGCTCATGCAAATTGTGTATCGCAACTATTATACTTTTGTCTTCATGTACATTCACTGTTACAATTGGCCCTCTGATAGTTTATATACAGTCTGCAGTCTGATAGTTTACATACAGTCTGCAGTCTGATAGTTTATATACAGTCTGCAGTCTGATAGTTTATATACAGTCTGCAGTCTGATAGTTTATATACATTCTGCAGTCTGATAGTTTATATATAGTCTGCAGTCTGATAGTTTACATACAGTCTGCAGTCTGATAGTTTATATACAGTCTGCAGTCTGATAGTTTATATACAGTCTGCAGTCTGATAGTTTATATACAGTCTGCAGTCTGATAGTTTATATACAGTCTGCAGTCTGATAGTTTATATACAGTCTGCAGTCTGATAGTTTATATACAGTCTGCAGTCTGATAGTTTATATACAGTCTGCAGTCTGATAGTTTATATACAGTCTGCAGTCTGATAGTTTATATACAGTCTGCAGTCTGATAGTTTATATACAGTCTGCAGTCTGATAGTTTATATACAGTCTGCAGTCTGATAGTTTATATACAGTCTGCAGTCTGATAGTTTATATACAGCCTGCAGTCTGATAGTTTATATACAGTCTGCAGTCTGATAGTTTATATACAGTCTGCAGTCTGATAGTTTATATACAGCCTGCAGTCTGATAGTTTATATACAGTCTGCAGTCTGATAGTTTATATACAGTCTGCAGTCTGAGAGTTTATATACAGTCTGCAGTCTGATAGTTTATATACAGTCTGCAGTCTGAGAGTTTATATACAGTCTGCAGTCTGATAGTTTATATACAGTCTGCAGTCTGATAGTTTATATACAGTCTGCAGATAGTTTATATACAGTCTGCAGTCTGATAGTTTATATACAGTCTGCAGTCTGATAGTTTACATACAGTCTGCAGTCTGATAGTTTACATACAGTCTGCAGTCTGATAGTTTATATACAGTCTGCAGTCTGATAGTTTATATACAGTCTGCAGTCTGATAGTTTACATACAGTCTGCAGTCTGATAGTTTATATACAGTCTGCAGTCTGATAGTTTATATACAGTCTGCAGTCTGATAGTTTACATGCAGTCTGATAGTTTACATACAGTCTGCAGTCTGATAGTTTACATACAGTCTGCAGTCTGATAGTTTACATACAGTCTGCAGTCTGATAGTTTATATACAGTCTGCAGTCTGATAGTTTACATGCAGTCTGATAGTTTACATACAGTCTGCAGTCTGATAGTTTACATACAGTCTGCAGTCTGATAGTTTACATACAGTCTGCAGTCTGATAGTTTACATACAGTCTGCAGTCTGATAGTTTACATACAGTCTGCAGTCTGATAGTTTATATACAGTCTGCAGTCTGATAGTTTACATACAGTCTGCAGTCTGATAGTTTATATACAGTCTGCAGTCTGATAGTTTACATACAGTCTGCAGTCTGATAGTTTATATACAGTCTGCAGTCTGATAGTTTATATACAGTCTGCAGTCTGAGAGTTTATATACAGTCTGCAGTCTGATAGTTTACATACAGTCTGCAGTCTGATAGTTTATATACAGTCTGCAGTCTGATAGTTTACATACAGTCTGCAGTCTGATAGTTTACATACAGTCTGCAGTCTGATAGTTTACATACAGTCTGCAGTCTGATAGTTTATATACAGTCTGCAGTCTGATAGTTTATATACAGTCTGCAGTCTGAGAGTTTATATACAGTCTGCAGTCTGAGAGTTTATATACAGTCTGCAGTCTGAGAGTTTATATACAGTCTGCAGTCTGATAGTTTATATACAGTCTGCAATCTGAGAGTTTATATACAGTCTGCAGTCTGATAGTTTATATACAGTCTGCAGTCTGAGAGTTTATATACAGTCTGCAGTCTGAGAGTTTATATACAGTCTGCAGTCTGATAGTTTATATACAGTCTGCAGTCTGATAGTTTATATACAGCCTGCAGTCTTTTAGTTTATATACAGTCTGCAGTCTGATAGTTTATATACAGTCTGCAGTCTGATAGTTTATATACAGTCTGCAGTCTGATAGTTTACATACAGTCTGCAGTCTGATAGTTTATATACAGTCTGCAGTCTGATAGTTTATATACAGTCTGCAGTCTGAGAGTTTATATACAGTCTGCAGTCTGAGAGTTTATATACAGTCTGCAGTCTGATAGTTTATATACAGTCTGCAGTCTGATAGTTTATATACAGTCTGCAGTCTGATAGTTTATATACAGTCTGCAGTCTGATAGTTTATATACAGTCTGCAGTCTGATAGTTTACATACAGTCTGCAGTCTGATAGTTTATATACAGTCTGCAGTCTGATAGTTTATATACAGTCTGCAGTCTGATAGTTTACATACAGTCTGCAGTCTGATAGTTTATATACAGTCTGCAGTCTGATAGTTTATATACAGTCTGCAGTCTGATAGTTTACATACAGTCTGCAGTCTGATAGTTTACATACAGTCTGCAGTCTGATAGTTTATATACAGTCTGCAGTCTGATAGTTTATATACAGTGGGGCAAAAAGTATTTAGTCAGCCAGCGATTGTGCAAGTTCTCCCGCTTAAAATGATGACAGAGGTCTGTAATTTTCATCATAGGTACACTTCAACTGTGAGAGACAGAATGAGGAAAAAAAATCCAAAAATTCACATTGTAGGAATTTTAAAGAATTTATTTGTAAATGATGGTGGAAAATAAGTATTTGGTCACTTCAAACAAGGAAGATCTCTGGCTCTCACAGACCTGTAACTTCTTCTCTAAGAAGCTCTTCTGTCCTCCACTCGTTAGCTGTATTAATGGCACTTGTTTGAACTTGTTATCTGTATAAAAGACACCTGTCCACAGCCTCAAACAGTCAGACTCCAAACTCCACTATGGCCAAGACCAAAGTGCTGTCGAAAGAATTGTAGACCTGCACCAGACTGGGAAGAGTGAATCTACAATAGGCAAGCAGCTTGGTGTGAAAAAAATCAACTGTGGGAGCAATTATCAGAAAACGGAAGACATACAAGACCACTGATAATCTCCCTCGATCTGGGGCTCCATGCAAGATCTCATCCCGTGGGGTCAAAATGATCATGAGAACGGTGAGCAAAAATCCCAGAACCACACGGAGGGACCTGGTGAATGACCTGCAGAGAGCTGGGACCAAAGTAACAAAGGTTACCATCAGTAACACACTACACCAACAGGGAATCATATCCTGCAGTGCCAGACGTGTCCCCCTGCTTAAGCCAGTGCATGTCCAGGCCCGTCTGAAGTTTGCAAGAGAACACATGGATGATACAGCAGAGGATTGGGAGGATGTCATGTGGTCAGATAAAACCAAAATAGAACTTTTTGGTATAAATTCAACTTGTCGTGTTTGGAGGACGAAGAATACTGAGTTGCATCCCAAAAACACCATACCTACTGTGAAGCATGGGGGTGGAAACATCATGCTTTGGGGCTGTTTTTCTGCTAAGGGGACAGGACGATTGATCCGTGTTAAGGAAAGAATGAATGGGGCCATGTATCCTGAGATTTGGAGCCAAAACCTCCTTCCATCAGTGAGAGCTTTGAATGGTTGACCAAATACTTATTTTCCACCATCATTTACAAATAAATTTTTAAAATTCCTACAATGTGAATTCCTGGATTTTTCTTTCACATTCTGTCTGTCACAGTTGAAGTGTACCTATGATGAAAATGACAGACCTCTGTCATCATTTGAAGTGGGAGAACTTGCACAATCGCTGGCTGACTAAATACTTTTTTGCGCCACTGGTTGCGGGGGGCGCTGGCGCCTATCTCAGCTACAATCGGGCGGAAGGCGGGGTACACCCTGGACAAGTCGCCACCTCATCGCAGGGCCAACACAGATAGACAGACAACATTCACACACTAGGGCCAATTTAGTGTTGCCAATCAACCTATCCCCAGGTGCATGTCTTTGGAGGTGGGAGGGGCCTATCCCCAGGTGCATGTCTTTGGAAGAGGGAGGAAGCCGGAGTACCCGGAGGGAACCCACGCATTCACAGGGAGAACATGCAAACTCCACACAGAAAGTTCCCGAGCCTGGATTTGAACCCAGGACTGCAGGAACTTCGTATTGTGAGGCAGAC
>NC_084612.1:85488272-85553272 GCF_033978795.1 Nerophis ophidion | reverse complement strand
CTCGGCGGGCCAGATTTGGCCCGCGGGCCAGAGTTTGACACCCATGGTCTGGATGGTTTGCTTCCCCTTTGGTCCGGATGACACGATGTCGAATATTTCCAAAAGCAATTTGAAATGTGGACTCGTCAGACCACAGAGCACTTTTCCACTTTGCATCAGTCCATCTCAGATGATTTTGGGGCCAGAGAAGCCTGGGGCGTTTCTGGATGTTGTTGATAAATGGCTAACGCTTTGCATAGTACAGGTTTAACTTGCACTTACAGATGTAGCGACCAACTGTATTTAGTGGCAGTGGTTTTATGAAGTGTTCCTGAGCCCATGTGGTGATATCCTTTAGAAAATTGATGTGGATTTTTGAGGGATCAAAGGTTTTCGGAGTGATTTCTCCAGATTCTCTGAACCTTTTGATGATATTATGGAGCGTAGATGTTGAAATCCGAAAATTTCTTGCAATTGCACTTTGAGAAAGGTTGTTCTTAAACTGTTTGACTATTTGCTCACGCAGTTGTGGACAAAGGGGTGTACCTCGCTCCATCCTTTCTTGTGAAAGACTGAGCATTTTTTGGGAAGCTGTTTTTATACCCAATCATGGCACCCACCTGTTCCCAATTAGCCTGCACACCTGTGGGATGTTCCAAATAAGAGTTTGATGAACATTCCTCAACTTTATCCGTATTTATTGCCACCTTTCCCAACTTCTTTGTCCCGTGTTGCTGGCATCAAATTCTAAAGTTAATGATTATTTGCACACAAAAAAATGTTTATGAGTTTGAACATCAAATATGTTGTCTTTGTAGCATATTCAACTGAATATGGCTTGAAAAGGATTTGCAAATCATTGTATTCTGTTTATATTTACCATCCATCCATCCATCCATCATCTTCCGCTTATCCGAGGTCGGGTTGCGGGGGCAACAGCCTAAGCAGGGAAACCCAGACTTCCCTCTCCCCAGCCACTTCGTCTAGCTCTTCCCGGGGGATCCCGAGGCGTTCCCAGGCCAGCCGGGAGACATAGTCTTCCCAACGTGTCCTGGGTCTTCCCCGTGGCCTCCTACCGGTTGGTCGTGCCCTAAACACCTCCCTAGGGAGGCGTTCGGGTGGCATCCTGACCAGATGCCCGAACCACCTCATCTGGCTCCTCTCGATGTGAAGGAGCAGCGGCTTTACTTTGAGTTCCTCCCGGATGACAGAGCTTCTCACCCTATCTCTAAGGGAGAGACCCACCACACGGCGGAGGAAACTCATTTGGGCCGCTTGTACCCGTGATCTTATCCTTTCGGTCATGACCCAAAGCTCATGACCATAGGTGAGGATGGGAACGTAGATCGACCGGTAAATTGAGAGCTTTGCCTTCCGGCTCAGCTCCTTCTTCACCACAACGGATCGGTACAACGTCCGCATTACTGAAGACGCCGCACCGATCCGCCTGTCGATCTCACGATCCACTCTTCCCTCACTCGTGAACAAGACTCCTAGGTACTTGAACTCCTCCACTTGGGGCAGGGTCTCCTCCCCAACCCGGAGATGGCACTCCACCCTTTTCCGGGCGAGAACCATGGACTCGGACTTGGAGGTGCTGATTCTCATTCCGGCCGCTTCACACTCGGCTGCGAACCGATCCAGCGAGAGCTGAAGATCCCGGCCAGATGAAGCCATCAGGACCACATCATCTGCAAAAAGCAGAGACCTAATCCCGCGGTCACCAAACCAGAACCCCTCAACGCTTTGACTGCGCCTAGAAATTCTGTCCATAAAAGTTATGAACAGAATGGGTGACAAAGGACAGCCTTGGCGGAGTCCAACCCTCACTGGAAATGTGTCCGACTTACTGCCGGCAATGCGGACCAAGTTCTGACACTGATCATACAGGGAGCGGACCGCCACAATAAGACAGTCCGATACCCCATACTCTCTGAGCACTCCCCACAGGACTTCCCGAGGGACACGGTCCAATGCCTTCTCCAAGTCCACAAAGCACATGAAGACTGGTTGGGCAAACTTCCATGCACCCTCAAGAACCCTGCCGAGAGTATAGAGCTGGTCCACACTGTTCCTCCTGAATCCGAGGTTCGACTATCCGACGTAGCCTCCTCTCCAGTACACCTGAATAAACCTTACCGGGAAGGCTGAGGAGTGTGATCCCACGATAGTTGGAACACACCCTCCGGTCCCCCTTCTTAAAGAGAGGAACCACCACCCCGGTCTGCCAATCCAGAGGTACCGCCCCCGATGTCCACACGATGCTGCAAAGTCTTGTCAACCAAGACAGCCCCACAGCATCCAGAGCCTTAAGGAACTCCGGGCGGGTCTCGTCCACCCCTGGGGCCTTGCCACCGAGGAGCTTTTTAACTACCTCAGCAACCTCAGCCCCAGAAATAGGAGAGTCCACCACAGATTCCCCAGGCTCTGCTTCCTCATAGGAAGACGTGTTGGTGGGATTGAGGAGGTCTTCGAAGTATTCCTTCCACCTATCCACAACATCCGCAGTTGAGGTCAGCAGAACACCATCCGCACCATACACGGTGTTGACAGTGCACTGCTTCCCCTTCCTGAGGCCCTGAATGGTGGTCCAGAATCGCTTCGAAGCCGTTCGGAAGTCGTTTTCCATGGCTTCCCCGAACTCCTCCCATGTCCGAGTTTTTGCCTCCGCGACCGATAAAGCTGCACACCGCTTGGCCTGTCGGTACCTGTCCACTGCCTCCGGAGTCCTATGAGCCAAAAGGACCCGATAGGACTCCTTCTTCAGCTTGACGGCATCCCTCACCGCTGGTGTCCACCAAGGGGTTTTAGGATTACCGCCCCGACAAGCACCAACTACCTTGCGGCCACAGCTCCGATCTGCCGCCTCGACAATAGAGGTGCAGAACATGGTCCACTTGGACTCAATGTCCAGCACCTCCCTCGTGACATGTTCAAAGTTCTTCCGGAGGTGGGAATTGAAACTTTGTCTGACAGGAGACTCTGCCAGACGTTTATATTTAGATCTAACACAATTTCACAACTCATATGGAAACAGGGTTTGTATGTGTGAATGTACATGTATGTATGTGCATGTGTGTGGATATATATATACATATATATAGATACATATCTTTTTTTTAATCTTTTTATATTATTTGAATTACTAAATTATTGTGTATGCACTTTAGGGGATCTGCTCCAATTTCGTTGTCCTTTGAACCTTTTCACTGTAATAATGACAATAAAACTCTATTCTATTCTTGTGATAATTCCTCGTGGATTTTTAATTGCGACAGTTTGACATCGGAACTGAGAATTGTTGTTTTACGTGTTCTATTCAGGGGATGTCGTGCACAACCATGGAGGAGACGGTCGGGATCAGGCTCTTCTGCAGGGTGAAACAAGAAGAGCCTGGGCCCCCCCACGTTAAAGAGGAGCGGCCACAGACCCCCCAGGTTAAAGAGGAAGAGGAGGAGCGCAGCATCGGCCAGGAGGGCCAGCACCTTGCGGGGCTGGAGGAGTTTGCAGGGATTCGCGTCATCGTGAAGAGCGAGGACGAGGAAGAGGCCGGCGATGGAGGATCCCAAGCGGGCGTCCTCCTCGCTCCACCCTCGGATAGCGAGGACACAACGTCTCAGTCCCCTGACTCCGAAAATGAAGACGCCGACGCTGAGAAGACTCGTCACGCCGACGACAACGCCACCTGGAAATGCTCAAAGTGTGACAAAACCTTCCCCAGCAAGTCGCACTTGAACCGACACGTGAAGATCCACACGGAGGAGAAGCTCTTCACCTGCTCCGTCTGCGGCAAGAGTTTCTCCCAACGGGGATATTTGAAAAGACACGCCAGGACGCACACGGAGAAACGCTTCCGCTGCTCCGTGTGCGATAAGCGGTTTGCGTCCATGTACCGCCTGAAAGTGCACCTGAGGGCGCACACGGGGGAGAAACCCTTCATGTGTTCGGTGTGCAACAAGACCTTCTCGTCGGTGGACCCGTTAAAAAGGCACATGAGGACGCACACGGGGGAGAAACCCTTCGTCTGCATCGTGTGCCACAAAAGGTTCTCCATTAAAGGCGACTTGAAAAGACACACGAGGACGCACACCGGCGAGACGCTGTTCAGCTGCCGCGTGTGCCAGAAAAGGTTCTCCAGGAAGGATCAGGTTAACAGACACAAGTGTGGCGGCGAGAACAGCGGCGGGAAACGGAGCTGAGGAGAAAGTTGGCATTGTTCAAGCTTGCATCATCGCGAGAAACATGGCTCCTTATTTCAACATCACGCAGAGAACAACTTTTCCACGCTTCAGTCCCTGCTTCCTGTACCGCCTGGCACTCGTACGCACGAGAGACCTGTGTGCCAGCTACTGGAGGTTGTCTCAGTCAGAGAGAGAGTTTTATTATTGGACCCTCAAAAATAAAACATCCAGAGCTTTAAAAGCAAGAATTGTTTTGATTAAAGTCCTGTAAAAGTGAAGAGAAGAGAATTATATTTATATAGCGCTTTTCTCAAGCGACTCAAAGCGCTTTACATAGTGAAACCCAATATCTAAGTTACATTTAAAGCAGTGTGGGTGGCACTGGGAGCAGGTGGGTAAAGTGTCTTGCCCAAGGACACAACGGCAGTGACTAGGATGGCGGAAGCGGGAATCGAACCTGCAACCCTCAAATTGCTGGCACGGCCACTCTACCAACCGAGCTATGCTGCCATTTAGTTGGTGGAATAATAATAATAATAATAATAATAATCCATTCATCCATTTCCTTCCGCTTATCCGAGGTTGTGTTGCGGGGGCAGCAGCCTAAGCAGAGAAGCCCAGACTTCCCTCTCTTCAGCCACTTGGTCCAGCTCCTCCCGGGGGATCCCGAAGCGTTCTTATGCCAGCCGGAAGAGATACCGGATTTCCTTGAATTGCCGCCGGGGCGCTAATTGATTTAAAACTTCTTCTCACTCCGGCGTTTACCAAAGGCATGCGGTAAAGGCAAGCATGCGCTAATTATTTTAAAACCTCTTCTCACTCCGACGCTTGCCAAAAGTGTTGGAGCCAAATGTCCTTATTTGTTTATATTGTTTATTTTCTTTTCTTTAAGTGATTGCTGGCCTCAGCCCAGAGGGAATTTCCTTTTTTGGTGGATTGCTCCGCCCACTTCCTGTTAGGTATCAGGAAGTGTTGACAGGGAGGGGACTGATGATAGGGGGTGGTTACCATGGTAGCCTGCTTTTAAATTGGCTTCAGGTGTGAGCACGGGCTGGGCGATTGGAAGACAAACAGTTTTCGACCGTGTCGTGCCGTGAGTTGTTGTGACGATTCTGTTTCAATATGCCAGCCAAGGTCAGCTTACCTTTCGTGTTATACATTGGATTTAATTTGATAGCTTAAAAATAAACGGATTGTCATATCCAATCAGAGTTCTACAGTACTGGACATTATATCATTGAGGTAAGGGCTATACAAAAGGCATGCAGTAAATTTAGGCCTGCGCTTAAAAATTTGAGTGTGATGTAAGGATAGCAACATGAAAAGCACATTTGATAAAAAAATAAAAACGTTACTATGGTCTTACCTTTACTTATAAATGAAGTCCATGTGCAGCTCCTTCTGGTCAAAAGCATGGATAACTTGTTTATAGAAGTCTTCCTTATCTTTCTTTAGTTTTAAAAGTCTCTGTCTCGATGGAGATCTTCCTTTATTACCTCCTGCTTCGATTGAAAGTCCAGTTTAGAAAACTGTTTTATTTTAGATATGTAATCCTCCATGTTAAAAGTGCAAGCGAGAGGAAAAAATAAACGATCGCTGCTTGTTGTCACTTCTTCTGCAGCCGAGTAGTCGCACGAAGGATCACTAGCGCCCTCTACCACCAGGAGGCGGGAGTCATTTAATGACTCATATTTGACACACGCAGCTACGGTATATTAATAAAACATAGCTGCTTACTGTTCTTTTTAGCATATTCAATAGCTCGGACCTGAAATCCTACTGAATAGCTCTTAATCTTCTTCCCTTTATGCGATTTCAAATGATTGAAATCAGCCTCCTCCATTTTGAAAATGATGACAGGTGAAGTGTCACTCGTGACGTGACGAGTTTGACCCGGTGGAAATTCTAGGCATATGCTAATTATTTGGGGAAACGACTTTGACCCGGCGGAAATTTTAGACATGCGTTAATAGAAATAATATTTTGCGAAACGAGTTTGACCCGGCAGTAATTCTAGGCAGGTGCATACTATATACCCGGCGGCAATTCAATCCCTCTCCCCAGCCACTTGGTCCAGATCCTCCCGGGGGATCCCGAGGCGTTCCCAGGCCAGCCAGGAGACATAGACAAAGTGTCCTGGGTCTTCCCTGGGGCCTCTTGCCGGTCGGACGTGCCCTAAACACCTCCCTAGGGAGGCGTTCGGGTGGCATCCTGACCAGATGCCCGAACCACCTCATCTGGCTCCTCTCCATGTGGAGGAGCAGCGGCTTTACTTTGAGTTCCTCCCGGATGGCAGAGCTTCTCACCCTATCTCTAAGGGAGAGACCCAAACTCATTTGGGCCGCTTGTACCCGTGATCTTGTCCTTTCGGTCATAACCCAAAGCTCATGACCATAGGTGAGGATGGGAACGTAGATCGAGCGCTAAATTGAGAGCTTTGCCTTCCGGCTCAGCTCCTTCTTCACCACAATAATAATAAAAAGTAATAATTCTCATGATGTTTTTCTTTGAAATGTATTGAATTGCTTAGCACACCTTGACCCACACTGGACTGATTTGAGCAAGTTTAATGAAACACGACGTGAAAAATGTCAATTTGTTTCCATGCGGCCCTCAGTGGGAAAAGTGGATGTGAAGTATTATTGTGTCTCGTAGTTAGCATGCTACTAGTCAGCCAGAGTCTTGTGTCCATCTTGTGTAGTTCACATCTTAATAACACCATTAAAGACTCTAAACTCTACAGCGTTGCCAATTGCTTACTTTTGGGGTTTTGTCCAATAAAGCAGTGGTTCTCAAATGGGGGTACGTGTACCCCTGGGGGTACTTGAAGGTATGCCAAGGGGTACGTGAGATTTTTTTTTTTTTTAAATATTCTAAAAATAGCAACAATTCAGAAATCCTTTATAAATATATTTATTGAATAATACTTCACCAAAATATGAATGTAAGTTCGTAAAGTGTGAAAAAAAATGCAACAATGCAATATTCAGTGATGACAACTAGATTTTTTGTGGACATGTTCCATAAATATTGATGTTAAAAACATTTTTTTTATGAAGAAGTGTTTATAAGGAAGTTGATGAATCCAGATGGATCTCTATTACAATCCCCAAAGAGGCAACTTTAAGTTGATGATTACTTCTATGTGGAGAAATCTGCATTTAGAATTGAATCACTTGTGGGCAGCACGGTGGAAGAGGGGTTAGTGCGTCTGCCTCACAATACGAAGGTCCTGAGTAGTCCTGGGTTCAATCCCAACCTCGGGATCTTTCTGTGTGGAGTTTGCATGTTCTCCCCGTGACTGCGTGGGTTCCTTCAGGGTACTCCGGTTTCCTCCCACCTCCAAAGACATGCACCTGGGGATAGGCCCCTCCCACCTCCTAAGACATGCACCTGGGGATAGGCCCCTCCCACCTCCAAAGACATGCACCTGGGGATAGGCCCCTCCCAACTCCAAAGACATGCACCTGGGGATAGGCCCCTCCCACCTCCAAAGACATGCACCTGGGGATAGGCCCCTCCCACCTCCAAAAACATGCACCTGGGGATAGGCCCCTCCCACCTCCAAAGACATGCACCTGGGGATAGGCCCCTCCCACCTCCAAAGACATGCACCTGGGGATAGGCCCCTCCCACCTCCAAAGACATACACCTGGGGATAGGCCCCTCCCACCTCCAAAGACATGCACCTGGGGATAGGCCCCTCCCACCTCCAAAGACATAAGATAAATAAATGAAAAACATTTTCTTGAATAAAAAAAGAAAGTAAAACCATATAAAAACAGTTACATAGAAACTAGTAATTAATGAAAATGAGTAAAATGAACTGTCAAAGGTTAGTACTGTAAGTCAGTGGTCCCCAACCACCGGGCCGCGGCCGTGGCCCGATTGGTACCCCGGTGCCGCAGAATAATTTTTTATTAAAAAAAATAAAATAAAAAAAGTATTTTTTTTTTTTTAATGAAATCATCATAAAAAAAACACAATATACACTTACAATTAGTGCACCAACCACAAAAACCTCCCTTTTTCATGACAAAAACGTCCATTTTTCATGACAAAGAAAAAAAAGACAAAAAAAAAGGACCCCCCCCCCCCGGGCCGCGGGAAAAATTATTAAATGTTGACCGGTCTGCGGATACAAAAAGGTTGGGGACCACTGCTGTAAGTGGACTGCATCCCTTGCAGACTGTATTGATATACAGTATCAATCAATGTATTTTATTTCGGCAATCTTCACCTAAAACAAAGAACAACAACAAGAAAAGAGAAAAAAAACAAACAAACAAAAAAAAAACACTCATTTGAGCAATGATTGAGCCGAAAGGGTGTAGGTTGAAGCAACGCTTATATAAACCTACCCCATCACAACAAGAACAAGGTTCAAAATATATAAAATCTAAAACATGCTTCACTTATATTACTTTTTTTTTTTTAACAATATATAAGCAACATATATGTAGCACACGTCTCATATACACAGTTTAACATTTAAATCAAACATATACATTTGTACACTTATATATATATTATATATACATATATATATATATATATATATATATATATATATATATATATATATATATATATAAATACATACATATATCATATATTTACACAACTTATTTAAATTCCATATAAAGTGGTAATATGTACATTTTATATTATTTATATAGTATTATATAGTATTTTGTAGGAAGCAGAATATTCATAACAGAAAGAGTTTTTTTGGGTTGGTGCACTAATTGTAAGTATATCTTGTGTTTTTTTTTTATGTTGATTTAATTAAAAAAAAAAAGGATTACTCAAATATTTACTACTTGAATATTGCAATAGCACTTCCACACCTAAGGGGGCAGTAAAGAGCACAGGCGCCGTCCTTCACGCACCGGAAGTTAATACAAATACACGCAAGGTGAAAGAAGTTGCAAAGTAGTGTAAACAATTCCGTGTTATTGCGCACGTTGCTACTACATTAGGTCGTTTTTGTACATTTTCATTTTATGTAACATTTTAAAGATATTTAATTAGTCGTGGGAGGGTTCATTTGCCGCTGCGTTACTTTAAAGCGTAGCTGCTAGCTTAGCTTAGCCTAGCTGCTAGCTGCTAAGAAAGAGACAAAACGGAAGTGATCGACGCTTCGCTAAGTGTGCGTGGAAAGTGTGAAAATGTGTCAAGTAGAAATGCTGAGAGTGTTGCTGAACCAGCGACTTACCGGCGCTGTTGAAGAGATCTTTGAAGAGTTAGCGAGGACGGTAGCAAAGTTAGAGGAGGAACTTTCTAGAACAAAAGAGGAGAACGAGCGACAACGTCAACTACTGGACGCTCTTTTCAACAAACATCAAGTGGTGTTGCACAGAACAGGTTTGTTTACTTTTTTTTACTTTCACTCGGGCAGTGTAGTGGTTCTCCTTAGCTCACTTCCATCATTTGATTAACCTGGACCTCGTTTTAAACAAGTTGAAAAACTTATTAACATTTAGTGGTCAATTGTACTGTACTTTACTGTGTAAACTACTAATAAACGTTTCAATCAATCAATGTGACCCAGGAAAGAGACAAAGTGGTCATGTGACCCAGGGAGGAGACAAGGTGGTCATGTGACCCAGGGAGGAAACAAGGTGGTCATGTGACCCAGGGAGGAGACAAGGTGGTCATGTGACCCAGGGAGGAGACAAGGTGGTCATGTGACCCAGGGAGGAGACAAGGTGGTCATGTGACCCAGGGAGGAGACAAGGTGGTCATGTGACCCAGGGAGGAGACAAGGTGGTCATGTGACCCAGGGAGGAGACAAGGTGGTCATGTGACCCAGGGAGGAGACAAGGTGGTCATGTGACCCAGGGAGGAGACAAGGTGGTCATGTGACCCAGGGAGGAGACAAGGTGACCATGTGACCCAGGGAGGAGACAAGGTGGTCATGTGACCCAGGGAGGAGACAAGGTGGTCATGTGACCCAGGGAGGAGACAAGGTGGTCATGTGACCCAGGGAGGAGACAAGGTGGTCATGTGACCCAGGGAGGAGACAAGGTGGTCACGTGACCCAGGGAGGAGACAAGGTGGTCACGTGACCCAGGGAGGAGACAAGGTGGTCACGTGACCCAGGGAGGAGACAAGGTGGTCATGTGACCCAGGGAGGAGACAAGGTGGTCATGTGACCCATGGAGGAGACAAGGTGGTCATGTGACCCAGGGAGGAGACAAGGTGGTCATGTGACCCAGGGACGAGACAAGGTGGTCATGTGACCCAGGAAGGAGACAAGGTGGTCATGTGACCCAGGGAGGAGACAAGGTGGTCATGTGACCCAGGGAGGAGACAATGTGGTCATGTGACCCAGGGAGGAGACAAGGTGGTCATGTGACCCAGGGAGGACATAAGGTGGTCATGTGACCCAGGGAGGAGACAAGGTGGTCATGTGACCCAGGGAGGAGACAAGGTGGTCATGTGACCCAGGGAGGAGACAAGGTGGTCATGTGACCCAGGGGGGAGACAAGGTGGTCATGTGACCCAGGAAGGAGACAAGGTGGTCATGTGACCCAGGGAGGACATAAGGTGGTCATGTGACCCAGGGAGGAGACAAGGTGGTCATGTGATCCAGGGAGGAGACAAGGTGGTCATGTGACCCAGGGAGGAGACAAGGTGGTCATGTGACCCAGGGAGGAGACAAGGTGGTCATGTGACCCAGGGAGGAGACAAGGTGGTCATGTGACCCAGGGAGAAGAGACAAGGTGGTCATGTGACCCAGGGAGAAGAGACAAGGTGGTCATGTGACCCAGGGAGGAGACAAGGTGGTCATGTGACCCAGGGAGAAGAGACAAGGTGGTCATGTGACCCAGGGAGGAGACAAGGTGGTCATGTGACCCAGGGAGGACATAAGGTGGTCATTTGAGGACAAACATGACACAAACCTTCCGAGTTGTTAGAAAGCCCACTGTTGAATATGTTTAATATCACTATTTGCTGGACATCTTTTTGTTCGACTAGTTTCGGGGGTTCTTGAACTCACCATAGTGTGGACAGTTTGTTTACATGTAAAATCGTTCACTCCTTCTTTGTCTCATTTTGTCCACCAAACATTTTATACTGTGCGTCAATGCACGAATGTGCGCTTTGTTGATTGATTGATTGATTGATTGATTGAAACTTGAATTAGTAGATTGCACAGTACAGTACATATTCCGTACAATTGACCACTAAATGCTAACACCCCAATAAGTTTTTCAACTTGTTTAAGTCGAGGTCCACCTTCATCAATTCCTGGTAAAGAATGTTGTGATGATGTTATTAACTTGTTGGAGTACTAATCAGACATATTTGGTCTGTGCATGACTGCAAGCTAATCGATGCTAACATGCTAGTTAGACTAGCTGTATATACATATTGCATTTTTATGCCTCATTTGTTGCTATATTTGAGCTCATTTAATATCCTTTACTTGTATCCTCTTTGTATATCGTTTAGTTTTGCATGTCTCATGACACGTTATTTGTATGTACTATTGGCTGCATTTCAGATATTTGTTTGTGTGCCATGTTGTTCCAGACCACAGGAAACATTACCTAGCTTGCCAAAGATTTTAATAAATCTATTCAAAGAAGACAGCCTTAACTTGGACACACACATCTCTACCTGTGGTCATTAAAAGCCATTCATGTCCAGGAGTTATCTCACCTTCTGAGTGGCCTCTGATGTACCAATGTTTTCTAATGTTGTAAAAATGTGTAGAATAAATATCAACTTTCAATATTTCTGTCAACCAAGATTTGCTTCAGCCTGCGACACAGCCATTTTGATAGTAGGCTAATATAACAAAGATAAACACTTACATCATGTGTTGCCTTCATTATAACACTTATATAATACTTTTAAAGTCATTTTGATAGTAGGCTAATATAGACACTTACATCATGTGTTGCCTTCATTATAACACTTACTGTATATAATACTTTTAAAGTCATTTTGATAGTAGGCTAATATAGACACTTACACCATGTGTTGTCCTCATTATAACACGTATATAAAACTGTTAGTCATTTTGATAGTAGGCTAATATAGCTAACATAGACACTTACACATGTGTTGCCGTCATTATAACACTTATATAAAACTTTTAAAGTCATTTTGATAGTAGGCTAATATAGCTAATATAGACACTTACACATGTGTTGCCGTCATTATAACACTTATACAAGACTTTTAAAGGCATTTTGATAGTAGGCTAATATAGACACTTACATCATGTGTTGCCTTCTTTATAAGACTTATACAAGACGTTTGAAGTAATTTTCATAGTAGGCTATTATAGCTATTATAGCTATTATAGACACTTACATCATGCTTTGCCTTCATTATAACACTTATATAATACTTATAAAGTCATTCTAATAGTAGGCTAATATAGCTAATATAGATAATTACGTCATGTGTTGCCTTCATTATAACACTTATATAAGACTTTGAAAGTCATTTTGATAGTAGGCTAATATAGCTAATATAGACACTTACATCATGTGTTGCCTTTCTTATAAGACTTTGAAAGTCATTTTGATGGTAGGCTATTATAGATAATATGGACACTTATATCATGTGTTGTCTTTATTATAAGACTTATATAAGACTTTTAAAGTAATTTTGATAGTAGGCTGTTATAGCTAATATAGACACTTACATCATGTGTTGTCTTCATTATAACACTTATATAAGACTTTGAAAGTCATTTTGATAGTAGGCTATTATAGATAATATAGACACTTACATCATGTGTTGTCTTCATTATAACACTTATATAAGACGTTTGAAGTAATTTTGATAGTAGGCTATTATAGCTATTATAGACACTTACATCATGCTTTGCCTTCATTATAACACTTATATAATACTTTTAAAGTCATTCTAATAGTAGGCTATTATAGCTAATATAGATAATTACGTCATGTGTTGCCTTCATTATAACACTTATATAAGACTTTGAAAGTCATTTTGATAGTAGGCTAATATAGCTAATATAGACACTTACATCATGTGTTGCCTTTCTTATAAGACTTTGAAAGTCATTTTGATGGTAGGCTATTATAGCCAATATAGACACTTACACCATGTGTTGTCTTTATTATAAGACTTATATAAGACTTTTAAAGTCATTTTGATAGTAGGCTGTTATAGCTAATATAGACACTTACCTCATGTGTTGCCTTCATTATAACACTTATATAAGACTTTTAAAGTAATTTTGATGGTAGGCTATTATAGCTAATATAGACACTTATATCATGTGTTGTCTTCATTATAACACTTATATAAGACTTTGAAAGTCATTTTGATAGTAGGCTATTATAGCTAATATAGACACTTACATCATGTGTTGTCATCATTATAACACTTATATAAGACTTTGAAAGTCATTTTGATAGTAGGCTATTATAGATAATATGGACACTTATATCATGTGTTGTCTTTATTATAAGACTTATATAAGACTTTTAAAGTCATTTTGATAGTAGGCTGTTATAGCTAATATAGACACTTACCTCATGTGTTGCCTTCATTTTAACACTTATATAAGACTTTTAAAGTAATTTTGATGGTAGGCTATTATAGCTAATATAGACACTTACATCATGTGTTGTCTTCATTATAACACTTATATAAGACTTTGAAAGTCCTTTTGATAGTAGGCTATTATAGATAATATGGACACTTATATCATGTGTTGTCTTTATTATAAGACTTATATAAGACTTTTAAAGTCATTTTGATAGTAGGCTGTTATAGCTAATATAGACACTTACCTCATGTGTTGCCTTCATTTTAACACTTATATAAGACTTTTAAAGTAATTTTGATAGTAGGCTGTTATAGCTAATATAGACACTTATATCATGTGTTGTCTTCATTATAACACTTATATAAGACTTTGAAAGTCATTTTGATAGTAGGCTATTATAGCTAATATAGACACTTACATCACGTGTTGCCTTCATTATAACACTTATATAAGACTTTTAACGTCATTTTGATGGTAGGCTATTATAGCTAATATAGACACTTACATCATGTGTTGCCTTCATTATAACACTTATATAAGACTTTTAAAGTCATTTTGATGGTAGGCTAATATAGCTAATATAGACACTTACATCACGTATTGCCTTCCTTATAAGACTTATATAAGACTTAGAAAGTAATTTTAATTGTAGGCTATTATAGCTAATATAGACACTTACCTCATTTGTTGCCTTCCTTATAAGACTTATATAAGACTTTGAAAGTCATTTAGATAGTAGGTTGTTATAGCTAACATAGACACTTGCGTCATGTGTTGCCTTCATTGTAACACTTATATATAAGACTTTTAAAGTCATTTTGATAGTAGGCCAATATAGCTAATATAGACACTTACCTCATGTGTTGCCTTCCTTATAAGACTTATATAAGACTTTGAAAGTCATTTTGATAGTAGGTCAATATAGCCACTTACATCATGTGTTGCCTTCTTTATAAGACTTATATAAGACTTTTAAAGTCATTTTGATAGTAGGCTGTTATAGCTAATATAGACACTTACCTCATGTGCTGCTTCATTATAAGACTTTTCTTTACTTTTTTGCGGCTCCAGACGGATCAGTTTTTTGTATTTTTGGTCCAATTTGGCTCTTTCAACCTTTTGGGTTGCCGACCTCTGGGTTAGATAATCGCACTAATAAAAACTCAACGTCGACTAAATGTTCAACTCTAACAGATAATGACATCATCCAGCAACAATAGCAAAATAATATTTCCAAACCGTGTCTTTGTCTTCTTGCGACCGGCAGACGTCTCGCAGTTGCTGACCACGGGTGAAGAGCAACAGGAGCGGAGTTCCAGGGCGCAGCCGGAGGAGGAAGAGGAGGAGCCGCAGCCCCCTGACACTGAAGTGGAAGAAGGGGCTCCACAACCGCGGCCCCGCATTAAAGAGGAGGAGCAGAATGACAACATGGGTCTGGAGGGAGAGCCTCTGGAAAGGCTGGAGGAGTTCCCAGTGGTCGATGTCGTCGTGAAGAGTGAAGATGAAGAGGTCAAAGGTGAAGGAGGGGCGCAGCCTCCAAGCAGCAGCTCAACTCAGCCCCCGAGAAGAGAAGGTGATGGAGGATCACCAGCAGACATGATGTTAGCTCCACTGTCAGATGATGACGACACAACCTCACACTCTGCTGATCAGGAAGAAGACTCGGAAGCCGGTGTGAGACGTCGCACCGACAACCCCCGCCAGGACGTCTCTCCATGTGACAAAAGTTACGGCGGCAAGGCGAATCTAACGAGACGCTTGAAAAATCCCCCGAAAGAAAAACTCTTCACCTGTTGTCAGTGCGACAAAACTTTTAACAGCTGGAAAACTTTAAAGGCACACAAGCTCTGTCACTCCCAGGAAAAACCATTCGGGTGCACCGAGTGCGATAGAAGCTTCTCCCGGAAGGATTTCTTGACCACGCACATGCACACGCACACCGGGGAGAAACCGCTCGCCTGCACGCAGTGCGACGCCCGCTTCAGGCACCGCTCGGGACTGTTTTTCCACATGAGAAAACACACGGGACACACCACTCACGCCTGCGCCGTGTGCGGCCGCCGCTTCTACCTCCAGGAGAAGTTGATCGCCCACGCCAGGAAGCACGCGGAAGTCAAACCCTTCAGCTGCGCGGTCTGCAAAAAAGGCTTCGGCGATCAGTCGGCCGCGCTGGTCCACCAGAGGACGCACGCCGTGGCGGACCCGTTACGCTGCTCCGTTTGCGCCCAGACTTTCTCCAACAAGTTCAGCCTGTGCAAACATTTGAAGACGCACGCTCAAGTCAAGCGCTTCTCCTGCTCGTTCTGCGGAAAAAAATTTGGCCGGAATCAAACTTTGGTGGCGCACACCAGATTGCATACTGGCGAAAAACCCTTTTCCTGCCCTATCTGCCACAGAGGGTTCAGTTACAATTCATCGCTGACGAACCACCTGCGAACACACACACAGTGATGTGAGGATGTTTCAAGGCCTACTGGAAGCCACTACTAGCCACCACGCAGTCTGATAGTTTATACATCAATGATGAAATATTAACATTGCAACACATGCCAATACAACCTTTTTAGTTTACTAAAGTGCAATTTTAAATTTCGAGCCGAAATATCCTGCTGAAACGTCTCGGTATGATGACATGTGCGTGTGACGTCACGCATTGTAGAGGACATTTTGTTCCAGCATCGATCCCAGCTATTAAGTCGTCTGTTTCCATCGCGAAATTCCACAGTATTCTGGACATCTGTGTAGCTGAATCTTTTGCAATTTGTTCAATGAACAATGGAGACGTCAAAGAAGAAAGCTGTAGGTGGGAAGCCGTGTACTGCGGCCGGCTTGAGCAACACAAACACAGCCGGTGTTTCATTGTTTACATTCCCAAAAGATGACAGTCAAGCTTTACTACGGAACAGAGATGTCAAGCGAACACGGTTGGATTGGACCACACACACAAAGTACAGTGTATTATGCAGCGATCATTTCGAAAGATCGTGTTTCGAAGAGGGTCCCTTGCGAAGGGCAGAGATGGGCATCGCCACCACCTGTCGACTGGTGCTGGGGCCGACCTTCAGGTTGTACAGGTACGACCATATAATCTCACTAAAACACTAGTAACACAATAAGCAGATAAGGGTTTTTCCAGAATGATCCTAGTAAATGTGTCTAATAACAACATCTGAATCGCTCCCACTGCCCTCTAGTCTTTTTTTTTTTTCCTAGTCCTTCACTCTCACTTTCCTCATCCACGAATCTTTCATCCTCGCTCAAATTAATGGGGAAATCGTCGCTTTCTCGGTCCGAATCGCTCTCGCTGCCGGTGGCCATGATTGTAAACAATGTTCAGATGTGAGGAGCCCCACAACCCGTGACGTCACGCGCACATCGTCTGCTACTTCCGGTACAGGCAAGGCTTTTTTATTAGCGACCAAAAGTTGCGAACTTTATCGTGGATGTTCTCTACTAAATCCTTTCAGCAAAAAAAAGGCAATATCACAAAATGATCAAGTATGACACATAGAATGGACCTGCTATCCCCGTTTAAATAAGAACATCTCATTTAAGTAGGCCTTTAATGTAAATATTTGACACGACTAAACATAAACATCTTCTTTCTTGATTTATTTGCTGATTTTCTTTTTATGCTTGTTTCCATTTGAAACCTGCAGAAAAGAACAAAAGAATGACACCACATAGACAAATACAAAACCTTTTAGTCAGATGAAACAAAAATGGAGCCTTTTGGCCACAATACCCAGCAAGGAGAAAAGGTGAAGCCTTTAATCCCAGGAACACCACACCTACTGTCAAGCATGGTGGGCGTGGCATTAAGCTCTGGGCCTGTTTTGCTGCCAATGGAACTGCTTCTTTACAGAGAGTAAATGGGACAATGAAAAAGGAGGATTAGCTCCAAATTGTTCAGGACAAGCTCAAATCATCAGCCCGGAAGTTGGAACTTGGGCGCAGTTGGGTGTTCCAACAGGACAATGACCCCAACACACCTCAAAAGTGGTAAAGGAATGGCTAAATCAGACTAGAATGAAGGTTTTAGAATGGCCTTTTCAAAGTCCTGACTTGAACATGTGGACAATGCTGAAGAAACAAGTCCATGCCAGAAAAACAACACATTTAGCTGAACTGCAGCAATTTTGTGGTGAAAAATGTAAGTAGAAGCTTGTGGATGGCTACCAAAAGCGCCTTATTGCAGGTAAACTTGCCAAGAGACATGTAAGCAAATATTAACATTGCTGTACGTATACTTTTGACCCAACTCACATTTTCAGTAGAGACATAATAAATTCATGAAAGAAGCAAACTTCATGAATGTTTTTCGTGAGCAACAAGTATGTGCTCCAATCACTACATCACAAAAAAATAAGAGTTGTAGAAATGATTGGAAAGTGAAGACAGCCATGACATGATGTCCTTTACACGTGGATGTAAACTTTTGACCACGACTTTATGAGTGTGCACACAATATGCAGCCAAAAAACGTATTTTTTTTTTCCAACTGCCATACTCGGTTTAACACAACTAAATAAACACAAATAAATAATAAATGGTTATGACAGAACTTATTTCCCTTAAAATATAACCTTGTTTTTCTTCTTCGAACTGCTTTGCTAACGTCGCCTAAGTTTGTTTATGCCGAAATGATTGAATACGTGCAGGTTAAGAAGTGACGCAATTTGGCACAAAAACATCTGAAATAAAAAAAGAAAACTAAGTGTTCCAAAATTAAATTATTTACTGAAATTGTGTGAATAGAATCAGAAAAACTGTATTCATCCCCGAGGAGAAATTAAAATTTTCAGCACAATCCAATTTAAGAGCAGACAAACATTACAGGGAGACAGAACAGGATCAAACATTACAGGGAGACAGAACAGGATCCAACATTACAGGGAGACAGAACAGGATCCAACATTACAGGGAGACAGAACAGGATCCAACATTACAGGGAGACAGAACAGGATCAAACATTACAGGGAGACAGAACAGGATCAAACATTACAGGGAGACAGGACAGGATCCAACATTACAGGGAAACAGAACAGGATCAAACATTACAGGGAGACAGAACAGGATCCAACATTACAGGGAGACAGAACAGGATCAAACATTACAGGGAGACAGAACAGGATCAAACATTACAGGGAGACAGAACAGGATCAAACATTACAAGGAGACAGAACAGGATCCAACATTACAGGTAGACAGAACAGGATCAAACATAGAATGCAATATATATATATATATAAATATATATATATATATATATATTGCATTCTGTACTGTTTTTGTTCTTATTTTGATTATTATTATTTTTCGATTGTTTAAATGTTGCAATTTATGATTAAAGGTTTTAAAATAAAGAATACAACTGTCAATACAGCATCCGTACCGGAAGATACGATCGGTCCGCGCATGCGCCAAGACTAGGTCTTTTCCTGGTCTTGGACGGGGCTTCCGCGACATCTTATTCTGTCAATTTGCATGTTTTATTTATGTTGTTTATTTTAGAAAATAACTTACTTAGGTAACAATAATTTGTCGTTCATCTCCAAATGACTAAACGTTGTATTTTGAAGAAAGAGCTTTCAAACATGGACCGTGTGTCATTGTCCAGCACCTCCTGCTGGTCACATTGTGTATCACACGCATTTTACGGCATTTTAGACTCCCATCGCCTAATTTCTTTCTTTTAAATGTTGACAAAAATGTTTTAAAACAAGGCACTTATTCTTACGTAAATCTACATTTACTAGCCAACAAAAAGTAGACTTAAATGATCAAGATGTTGGTATTGGCAGACAGGATCCCTCCGCGCATGCGCGCAAAACAATGTCACTTCCTCGACTTACTTTTTTTTTTTTACGACGAAGTTGTGTGTTATTTCAATGTTTTATTCATGTTTTGCATAAACAATAGCCTACGTAACAGTAAAAAATAAGAAGAATATAAACATGAGCAAGGGGTGGATGTGAAAAAAACAAAAAGTATTATCGCCTCAATTACAACCACTTTGGTTTATGGAACAAACTTGACAGTGGAATTAAACAATTTATATCTCTTTCTGCAATAAAAAAGTAAAAGTAACTACGATGAAGAGATATGATATGAGTAGAATTATTCTTCATTATTGGTTTAGATGTTTTCAAACTTAAATGTCTTTGTCGTCGCCAACATTTAAATTGACTTGTTGTATTTAGAAAAATAAGGGCAGATATTTTAAGTTTTTAATTTATTCCTGCTAATGTTCATTCATATTTTAATTTAATGTTATGTTGATTGATTTATTTTTATTCTATACCTTTTCTTGACTTTTTTTTTTAATGAGTTAAATAAATAAATAAATGAAAGTCTTTTTAGTCGCCAACTTTTAAATTCACTTGTATTTGGAAAAATAAGAGGCAGTATTGTAAGTTTTTAATTTATTCCTGCTAATGTTCATTCATATTCTAATGTTATGTTGATTGGTTTATTTTTATTCTATACCTTGCTTGATTTTTTTTAAATGAATTAAATAAATAAATGTCGCCAACATTTAAATTCAATATTTGTATTCGGGAAAATAAGGGACAGTATTGTAAGTTTTTTATTTATTTCTGCTAATGTTCATTCATATTTCAATGTATTGTTATGTTGATTGATTTATTATAATTTTATACCTTTTCTTGATTTTTTAAATTAATGACATAAATAAATGAACCAAATTCAAATATGTCTTTGTAGTCGCCAACGTTTAAATTCACTTGTTGTATTTGGGAAAATAAGGGGTAGATATTGTAAGTTTTTAATTTATTCCTGCTAATGTTCATTCATAATTTAATTTAATGTTATGTTGATTGATATATTTTTATTTTATACTGACTCCCATCGCGTAATTTGTTTTTAAATTGCTGCTATGGAGATGTATTTCTTTGCCTTTTTGAAGCTGCCAGCACACCGTTCAAGCTTCTCTACAGTTTCAAAAGCAATACTTTATTCTTAAGTAACTTTTGTTTTGTATGTAAACTCTTATTTGACATTTTTTTTTAAATAAAGATGACAACAAAAAAGAAACCCGCGGTCTCAGTGACGACGTAACGAACATAACTGTCGTAAACCATGTGGACGGGATTTTTTATGTATTTATTATTGAACAATTGTACATACAAACATATATTCACGATGTACACAAAAGCCACGTCACTTTCAACATATTTCAACAATTTTAAAGTCCTACTGAAAGCCACTACTAGCGACCACGCAGTCTGATAGTTTATATATCAATGATGAAATATTAACATTGCAACACATGCCAATACAAATTGCAATTTTAAATTTTGCGCCAAAATATCCTGCAGAAACGTCTCGGTATGATAACGTTTCATCGCCAAATTCCACAGTATTGTGGACATCTGTGTTGCTGCATCTTTTGCAATTTGTTCAATGAACAATGGAGACATCAAAGAAGAAAGCTGTAGGTGGGAAGTGGTGTATTCCCTCCGCATTTAGCAACACAAACACAGCCGGTGTTTTATTGTTTACATTCCCGAAAGATGACAGTCAAGCTTTACTATGGAAAAAAGCGGACAAGCAGACACGGTTGGATTGGACCACACACACAAAGTACAGTGTATTATGCACCCATTATTTCCAAAGATTGTGTTTCAAAGAAGGTCCCTTGCGAAGGGTAGAAGTGGGCATCGCCACCACCTGTCGACTGGTGCTGAAGAAAGGTGCGGGGCCCACCTTCAGATTGTACAGCTACGACCATATGATCTCACTAAAACACTAGTAACACAATAAGCAGATAAGGGATTTTCCAGAATTATCCTAGTAAATGTGTCTAATAACATCTGACTCGCTCCCACTGTATAGTATTTCATTTTTTTTTAAAATGTTCTAGTCCTTCACTCTCACTTTCCTCATCCAGGAATCTTTCATCCTCGCTCAAATTAATGGGGAAATTGTCGCTTTCTTGGTCCGAATCGCTCTCGCTGCTGGTGGCCATGATTGTAAACAATGTGCGGATGTGAGGAGCTCCACAACCCGTGACGTCACGCGGACATCATCGGAAAATCGTCGCTTTCTCGGTCCGAATTGCTCTCGCTGCTGGTGGCCATGATTGTAAACAATGTTCAGATGTGAGGAGCTCCACAACCCGTGACGTCACACGCACATCATTTGCTACTTCCAGTATAGGCAAGGCTTGTACCGGATAAGGGATTTTCCAGAATTATCCTAGTAAATGTGTCTAATAACATCTGACTCGCTCCCACTGTATAGTATTTTTAATTTTTTTTTAGTCCTTCACTCTCACTTTCCTCATCCAGGAATCTTTCATCCTCGCTCAAATTAATGGGGAAATTGTCGCTTTCTCAGTCCGAATCGCTCTCGCTGCTGGTGGCCATGATTGTAAACAATGTGCGGATGTGAGGAGCTCCACAACCCGTGACGTCACGCGCACATCGTCTGCTACTTCCGGTACAGGCAAGTGTTTTTGTCAGTGAGGGACAAGAGGACAAAGTGTTTGTGTCAGTGAGGGACAGGAGGACCAAGTGTTTGTGTCAGTGAGGGACAAGAGGACAAAGTGTTTGTGTCAGTGAGGGACAGGAGGACAAAGTGTTTGTGTCAGTGATGGACAGGAGGACCAAGTGTTTGTGTCAGTGAGGGACAAGAGGACAAAGTGTTTGTGTCAGTGAGGGACAGGAGGACAAAGTGTTTGTGTCAATGAGGGACAGGAGGACAAAGTGTTTGTGTCAGTGAGGGACAGGAGGACACAGTGTTTGTGTCAGTGAGGGACAGGAGGACAAAGTGTTTGTGTCACTGAGGGACAGGAGGACAAAGTGTTTGTGTCAGTGAGGGACGGGAGGACAAAGTGTTTGCGTCAGTGAGGGACAGGAGGACAAAGTGTTTGTGTCAGTGAGGGACGGGAGGACAAAGTGTTTGTGTCAGTGAGGGACAGGAGGACAAAGTGTTTGTGTCAGTGAGGGACAGGAGGACAAAGTGTTTGTGTCAGTGGAGCCAGATGAGGTGGTTCGGGCTTCATCTCAGGATGCCACATGATGGCCTCCCTAGGGAGGTGTTTAGGGCACGTCTGACTGGTAAGAAGGAGGCCACGGGGAAGACCGAGGACACGTTGGGAAGACTATGTCTCCCGGCTGGCCTGAGAACGCCTCGGGATCCCCTGGGAGGAACTGAACAAGTGGCTGGGGAGAGGGAAGTCTGGGATTCTCTGCTTAGGCTGCTGCCCCCGCGACCCCACCTTGGATAAGCGTAAGAAGAGGGATGGAAATTGTTATATATTGTATATATATGATATAAACATATAATATATCAATATATATCCTAAGTTATGTAATTATTAAGAATATATGTTATTTTTTATATTGTTTTTAGTCTTTTTCATACCTGCATTGTCCTTTCCATCTTTTGTAACTGAGCTATTGTGCAAAACAATTTCCCTCGTGGATCATTAAAGTTTGTCTAAGTCTAAGAGAGACAGCCAATATGCACACAAAACTGCCAGAAACGGGAAAGTAGGATATTTTCCCAAAAAGCATACTAAGCAGCAGCAAAAAACTTCTTTTGGAATTCCTGCAAAGAACTGGACTTTCTAAAAGGGTCCGAGGTGACGAAGGAATTCAAACAAAGGCCAGTGGAGGGCAGCAACACGTGTAAGATGCGTCCAGTCTGCAAGAATTTAAAAAGAAGATGAAAACCAAGCGAGTTGGCAATAAGTTTGTCCAAGTGGAGTTGCCGTAGCTACTTCTTCCTCTTCCGGCAGTGCTAAGAAGAAGGCGTGATGGTGACGTCATTGTTGTTGTCGTCATTTTTGAGTCTTATGCTGCTCTTTATCAACTTAACATGTCTGTCAAGTCTTTCAACTTCACATTTTCTTCAACATGTCTGTCAAGTCTTTCAACTTCACATTTTCTTCAGCAAGTCTTTCAACTTTCTTCTCTGGGGAGCAACTAGCGAGGGCGGGAACTTGTTGACGTTCTTCCGGTTAGCTGACTTTGCTAACTGCTAACAAGGAGACTTTAGTTTGATACATTTATGTTTATTATCAATATTTATGTTTATTATTATATCTAAGTATTTGTTTCTTTTAGCGGAGGAGGAAGAACTTTGTCAAAGCAAAGAGGAGAACGGACAACATTGCTTTTTGCCGCAGAACAGGTTTGTTTATTTTTTTCTCTACAAGCTTATTATTCATCATAATTATATTGATAATAATCATGGTCTGTTTCACATAATCAGATTGATTCACTTTTAACTTCTAGACTAAATGTACTTTTCTGTCTTTTCCTCCATTGAGTTAGCAAACATCCCAAATACATCGAATATTATAATTTATTATATCCACCATAAATTCTACTACGTACTGATAATTAATATATATACAAATAATTTATAATATAAATGCAAATAAATGTACATTTCTGTCTTTTCCAGCTGTAAATTTGAGTTTTTAGCATAGCATTGGCAAACACCTGAAATATATCGTATATATAAGTATTATATTCACTATATATTTTATAATTAATATACTGTTTATATATTTATAATAATACTTTATAATATATATACAAATATATGTACATTTATTTCTGTTTTAGCACAAAATCTGAGTTTTCAGTATATAATTAGCAAACACCTGAAAAAATAAAAATATTATAAATGTGTATATATATATATATATATGTGTGTGTGTGTGTGTATATGTGCATATATAAATGTATATATGATTAAAATGTATATATTTATATTGCGTAAGGAATATTTTTTTGCTAATTCTATACTAAAAACCTAGATTTCGAGCTGAAAAACACATAAATATACATGTATTTTTATTTTTTATTCTACTATTATATAGTATTAAACGGTGTGGCGCAGTGGTAGAGTGGCCGTGCGCAACCTGACGGTCCCTGGTTCAATCCCCACCTCGTACCAACCTCGTCACGTCCGTTGTGTCCTGAGCAAGACACTTCACCCTTGCTCCTGATGGGTGCTGGTTGGCGCCTTGCATGGCAGCTCCCTCCATCAGTGTGTGAATGTGTGTGTGAATGTGGAAGTAGTGTCAAAGCGCTTTGAGTACCTTGAAGGTAGGAAAGCGCTATACAAGTACAACCCTTTTACCATTTAATATGTAAATTATGTATTCAAACATATATATATATATATATATATATATATATATATATATATATGTATATGTTTGAATACATAATGTATATATATATTAATGTTTAATACTATTTATACATCCATCCATCTTCTTCCGCTTATCCGAGGTCGGGTCACGGGGGCAGCAGCCTAAGCAAAAAAAGCCCAGACTTCCCTCTCCCCAGCCACTTGGTCCAGCTCCTCCCGGGGGATCCCGAGGCGTTCCCAGGCCAGCCGGGAGACATAGTCTTCCCAACGTGTCCTGGGTCTTCCCCGTGGCTTCCTACCCGTTGGACGTGCCCTAAACACCTCCCTAGGGAGGCGTTTAGGTGGCATCCTGACCAGATGCCCGAACCACCTCATCTGGCTCCTCTCCATGTGGAGGAGCAGCGGCTTTACTTTGAGTTCCTCCCGGATGGCAGAGCTTCTCACCCTATCTCTAAGGGAGAGACCTGGAAACTCATTTGGGCCGCTTGTACCCGTGATCTTGTCCTTTCGGTCATGACCCAAAGCTCATGACCATAGGTGAGGATGGGAACGTAGATCGACCGGTAAATTGAGAGCTTTGCCTTCCGGCTCAGCTCCTTCTTCACCACAACGGACCGATACAACGTCCGCATTACTGAAGACGCCGCACCGATCCGCCTGTCCATCTCACCATCCACTCTTCCCTCACTCGTGAACAAGACTCATAATAGTAGAATAAAAAATAAAAATACATGTACAGTTTTTCAGCTCGAAATCTTGGTTTTTAGCATAGAATTAGCAAACACCTGAAATATTCATAACGTATTATAAATATACATTTTAATCATTCTTAGTAATTACTATATATATATATACCAATATATAATGCTATATGTTACATTATTTTTCAGCTTTAAGTCTGAGTGAGTTTTCCGCACGGAATTAGCGAACACCTGAAAAAAAGATAGAATTTTATGATGCGTATGTTATTTTTAATAATGACATAAAGATTAATAATAAATGTTGTGTAATGCCATATATCAATCAATCAATCAATGTTTACTTATATAGCCCTAAATCACTAGTGTCTCAAAGGGCTGCACAAATCACTACGACATCCTCGGTAGGCCCACATAAGGGCAAGGAAAACTCACACCCAGTGGGACGTCGGTGACAATGATGACTATGAGAACATGATACTGTGAAAGATCAATCCATAATGGATCCAACACAGTCGCGAGAGTCCAGTCCAAAGCGGATCCAACACAGCAGCGAGAGTCCCGTTCACAGCGGAGCCAGCAAGAGGAGGCTGATCAGCAGCGCAGAGATGTCCCCAGCCGATACACAGGCGAGCAGTACATGGCCACCGGATCGGACCGGACTCCCTCCACAAAGGAGAGTGGGACATAGAAGAAAAAGAAAAGAAACGGCAGATCAACTGGTCTGAAAAGGGAGTTTATTTAAAGGCTAGAGCATACAAATGAGTTTTAAGGTGAGACTTAAATGCTTCTACTGAGGTGGCATCTCGAACTGTTACCGGGAGGGCATTCCAGAGTACTGGAGCCCGAAATGAAAAAGCTCTACAGCCCGCAGACTTTTTTTGGGCTTTGGGGATCACTAATAAGCCGGAGTCCTTTGAACGCAGATTTCTTGCCGGGACATATGGTACAATACAATCTGCAAGATAGGATGGAGCTAGACCGTGTAGTATTTTATACCTAAGTAGTAAAACCTTAAAGTCACATCTTAAGTGCACAGGAAGCCAGTGCAGGTGAGCCAGTACAGGTATATATGTATGTATATATGTAAATAAAGGTATATACAGTATAGGTATATATGTATGTATATATGTATATAAAGGTATATACAGTATAGGTATATATGTATGTATATAAAGGTATATACAGTATAGGTATATATGTATGTATATATGTATATAAAGGTATATACAGTACAGGTATATTTGTATGTATATATGTATATAAAGGTATATACAGTACAGGTATATATGTATGTATATATGTATATAAAGGTATATACAGTATAGGTATATATGTATGTATATATGTATATAAAGGTATATACAGTACAGGTATATATGTATGTATATATGTATATAAAGGTATATACAGTATAGGTATATATGTATGTATATATGTATATAAAGGTATATACAGTATAGGTATATATGTATGTATATATGTATATAAAGGTATATACAGTATAGGTATATATGTATGTATATATGTATATAAAGGTATATACAGTATAGGTATATATGTATGTATATATGTATATAAAGGTATATACAGCATAGGTACATATGTATGTATATATGTTTATAAAGGTATATACAGTATAGGTATATATGTATGTATATATGTATATAAAGGTATATACAGTATAGGTATATATGTATGTATATATGTATATAAAGGTATATACAGTATAGGTATATATGTATGTATATATGTATATAAAGGTATATACAGTATAGGTATATATGTATGTATATATGTATATAAAGGTATATACAGTATAGGTATATATGTATGTATATATGTATATAAAGGTATATACAGTATAGGTATATATGTATGTATATATGTATATAAAGGTATATACAGTATAGGTATATATGTATGTATATATGTATATAAAGGTATATACAGTACAGGTATATATGTATGTATATATGTATATAAAGGTATATACAGTATAGGTATATGTGTATGTATATATGTATATAAAGGTATATACAGTATAGGTATATATGTATGTATATATGTATTTAAAGGTATATACAGTATAGGTATACATGTATGTATATATGTATATAAAGGTATATACAGTATAGGTATATATGTATGTATATATGTATATAAAGGTATATACAGTATAGGTATATATGTATGTATATATGTATATAAAGGTATATACAGTATAGGTATATATGTATGTATATATGTATATAAAGGTATATACAGTATAGGTATATATGTATGTATATATGTATATAAAGGTATATACAGTACAGGCGTAATGTGATCAAACTTTCTTGTTCTTGTCAAAAGTCTAGCAGCCGCATTTTGTACCAACTGTAATCTTTTAATGCTAGACATGGGGAGACCCGAAAACAATACGTTACAGTAATCGAGACGAGACGTAACAAACGCATGGATAATGATCTCAGCGTCTTTAGTGGACAGAATGGAGCGAATTTTAGCGATATTGCGGAGATGAAAGAAGGCCGTTTTAGTAACGCTTTTAATGTGTGCCTCAAAGGAGAGAGTTGGGTCGAAGATAATACCCAGATTCTTTACCGTGTCGCCTTGTTTAATTGTTTGGTTGTCAAATGTTAGAGTTGTATTATTAAATAGAGTTCGGTGTCTAGCAGGACCGATATATAATATATATGAAAATAAATGTCTGTTTTGTCAGCTCTAAATCTGAAAAGAAATAGTATATCATATATTGATTTTAATAATTAGTAATAATTAATAGAAATATATATTTATATAACAGTATATTATACTTTAATGTAATATATATGAGATAAAAAATAATATTGGTTTTATTCATCCTTGCTAATTAATGTAAAGTATACAACAATGTAGAATATTATATTGCATTTATGTTAAAAGCATGTTGACACGAAACACATTGAAGAAATATATTTTACAAATAAACAAAAAGCGGCACCATGCTGAGTTTGTTGCTGAAGCATGATGGCATATTTTCGTAAAAGTAAATGCGAGGACGTGAATGACGGGGGCCGCTTTAATACATTTTGTACGTTAAGTCTGCCAAACAAAATCAGTTTATGCTAAGCTAGTAGCTTGTGTGTTATAGACAACAAAGCAAATACTTTTTAGTTATATGTAATATAGGGATGTGCGATATCAAATCTATATTATGATATATATTGCAGATCACAACATATTCTGTATCACATTGTTTCATTTCCAGTGTGTTCTTTTCTCTAAACTATTTTTACATCTGTTAAAATATTATAAACACTCACAATATTAGTACATTATTCCATTTTTGATCACCATTCTAATGGGACAAAAAGACAGTGTAACAATATCAATTAACATTGTTATCATTATTATTATTAAAATATTTCCTCTTTCTCTTTTATTACACACAAAATTAATAAGAACGTCAATCCTGCAAAATAATTAAACAAAAGGAAAAATTATATTGGCTTTTATTCTTGTTTTGTAAACAATAACAAAAACAACAAAACCGATTTTGAGATAATAAAAAATATCGATCTAATCCTTACTGATACTGATACTGTACTCGGAATTGTTACCGTTGACATTTGTATCGATCCGTTTAACATCTTTAGCTTAGCCGTTAGCATGGCTTATTGTACCTTCCTACCGGGTGTAGTTTAGCATGTTTAGCTATGCCTTGTCCCCTCGTCCTCCAGTGATAACGGTACTTGTAAGAAATGCTGTTTATTTGCCGACACTAAGGTTCTAAAAATGGTATAAAAAAAACATAACAAAAACAACAAAATCGATTTTGTCATAATAAAAAAATATCGATCTAATCCTTGTAGTATCGGCCATATACTGATACTGTACTCGGAATTGTTACCGTTGACATTTGTATCAATCCGTTTAACATCTTTAGCTTAGCCGTTAGCATGGCTTATTGTACCTTCCTACCGGGTGTAGTGTAGCATGTTTAGCTATGCCTTGTCCCCTCGTCCTCCAGTGATAACGGTACTTGTAAGAAATGCTGTTTATTTGCCGACACTAAGGTTCTAAAAATGGTATAAAAAACATAAAAAAAAAAAAAATCGATTTTGTGATAATAAAAAAGTATCGATCGAATCCTTGTAGTATCGGCCATATACTGATACGGTACTTGGAATGAAACAAAGTTAAATAAAAGAGCTAAAAGGTGAAATGTGAGAATAAAAAGCCATGCAGGCTCTTTTTTTTAAGATTCAAAAGAGTTATGTGCACAATAGAAAGAGTAAAAAAAGAAGGTAATAATATTAAAAAAGAAAAAAATATTTAAAAAAATATATAAAAGTAAAGCTTTCATTGCAAAAAAAAATAATAATGAAGCAAAATCAATGTGATGAATTATTGATCTTTTCAAGGCTCCAATTACTTCACTTTGAAATATTGCATATTTTCTCTTTTTAAAATCCATCCATCCATCTTTTTCTGCTTACCCGAGGTGGGGTCGCGGGGGCAGCTTTTTAAAATATTTAAAAATATATATATTAAAAAAAAGGGTAAAAAAACAAACAAAAACAACCCCATAAAAAATATAAAAACCTAAAATTGTCACGCTTTGATAAAAGGATTTGGACTCGGATGCAGATTTGGGACTTTAGACAGGCTTTTATTTTGACAATTTCCTTTTACCTCCCGAGTCAAGAAAAAACATCTATAATCACAAAAATAAACTACTCGGCGAAAAGGTTCCAGAAAAAGAAGGAACAACCGAAAATCACTCCGAACGGAGGAAAACACAAAAGTTAAGACGAACTATAAACAGTATTTAACAAAAAACGCTCCAACAGGAGGACCAAAACAACATCTATGAAAATTTCTACACTAATCTAATAAAAGTATTTAACAAAAATAGTCAATCAAAAAGTTGAGGAATGAATGAAAAAACTTAACCCGAACATACCACTGCGGCTGAATAACTAAATCATCAAAATCACTCTGCTGAGGAGGAAGAAAGGAAAACTCCAAATATTCATAAAGCGGTTCAGGATCAAGGGAGGTAAGCACAAGACAAGGCAAGGCATGGACAAAGACATGGACGCTAGAGAGCACCAATAAACCAGACAATCTGGCACAGAACAAAGGAAGGAGTGAGCTTATAAACACATGAAGGTAATAGTGAACAGCTGGAAACAATCAGAGAACAGGGATGACGTCAGACTGATGACACAAAAGGAAGGGCAAGTGACCTTAAACCAGAGGAGAGTTACTTTTCAAATTAAAAGCATAAGACAAAAAACCCAAAACAAGACATCCCTCACCGCGGTGTGACAAAAATTGACAGATAAATACTACTCAGTGGCCTAGTGGTTAGAACAGGGGTGCCCACACTTTTTCTGCAGGCGAGCTACTTTTCAATTGACCAACTCGAGGGGATCTACCTCATTTATATTTATTTATTTATGAAAGAGACATTTTTGTAAACAAGTTAAATGTGTTTAATGATAATACAAGCATGTGTAACACATATAGATGTCTTTCTTTCACAAAGACAAGAATATAAGTTGGTGTATTACCTGATTCTGATGACTTGCATTGATTGGAATCAGACAGTAATGATGATAACGCCCACATTTTCAAATGGAGGAGAAAAAAAGTTGTCCTTTCTGTACAATACCACATGAAAGTGGTTGCTTTTTGGCATCTAATTCATCCAGCTTCCATACACTTTACAAGAAAAACATTGGCGGCAAATTCCGTAGCTTGCTTGATTGACATTCACGGCACCCGAGGGTCTTGTGAGATGACGCTGGCTGCTGCCAGTTCATTATTATGAAAAAATGACAGTGGAAGGCGAGAAACACTTTTGATTTCAACAGACTTTCGCGCCGTCCCTTCCGTCAAAACTCTAAAGGCCGACTGCACATTTCCTATCTTCACAATAAAAGCCCTGCTTCATGCTGCCTGCGCTAACAAAATAAGAGTCTGGGAAAGCTGGCGTGCACAAGTGATGTGCACGCCAGCTTTCTGAGGGATCGCTTGTGCACGCCAGTTTTCCGAGACTCTGTATTTAGTTAGCGCAGGCAGCATGAAGCAGGGCTTTTATTGTGAAGATAGGAAATGTGCAGTCGGCCTTTAGAGTTTTGACGGAAGGTACGGCGCGAGAGTCTGTTGAAATAAAAAGTGTTTCTCGCCTTCCTCTCGGTCATATTTTAATAATAATGATCTTGCAGCAGCCAGCGTCATCTCACAAGACCCTCCGGTACCGTGAATGTCATTTAAGTGACGTCTTGGTGAAGATTGATGATCACTCATTTTTAGGTCTCTTTTTTTTAAAAGCCTGGCTGGAGATCGACTGACACACCCCCCGCGGTCGACTGGTAGCTCGCGATCCACGTAATGGGCACCCCTGGGTTAGAGTGTCCGCCCTGAGATGGGTAGGTTGTGAGTTCAAACCCCGGCCGACTATCATTGGCATTTTAACTTCACTTAAATCTGTAGACATTTAAGTGTTCAAAGGAAAAAACCAGTATGACTTATCTGAAACACTTTTATAAGCGAGGCCTTTTTGACTCATTGCTCATAAAAGAATACTGAATTCAAATCAATGTTATGAATGACTGACATATTCAAGGCTCCACTTACTTCATAGCAAACTATTATTCATTTGTTGAGAGAAAATATTGCATATTTTTGTTTTTGCCATAAAAAGTATATATATTTTTTGGAATAAAAGGTTATAGAAAAAAATAGTTTTAACTTTATATCGACGTACAGGAAGTTGATAATAGATTTAAGCGTTAAATCATTGGTGTCAAACTCAGTTCTGGCCCACCACCTCATTCTATGTGACCCGTCAAAAGCCTGGAAAAATTGGGTTTCAATAAAATACTTTATTATAATTTTTTTTACTAAAAGCATTCGTTCTTACAATTTTGACAGAAAAAAATGCATATTTTTTAACTCTAATATTTTCTGATCATGCCGGTTATATTATTTTATACTGTATTGCAAAACTATTTTTGTGAGATAAAAACAAATAGTTAAATATCGGCTTGTCATCTTTATTTATGGTTTTAAAGCTACATAAACAAATGAAATAATCAAAAGCTTATGCATTTTGATTAATCGTGATTAATCGTAGATTATTACACGTGTGTATGATGTCAATCAATTTTTAAAAATGCGGCCCTCGGAAAGCAGCCATTACTGCCTTGTAAATAATAATAATAATAATAATAATAATAATAACAACAAAATACTTTTTTAAAACATTTTTATGACAGACACCCTTTCAGGTCCCCGTGACCCAACTTGAAGGGACCCTTAAGGGGTAGTATAGCTCGGTTGGTAAAGCGGCCGTGCCAGCAACTTGAGGGTTCCGGGTTCGATTCCCGCCCCCGCCATCCTAGTCACTGCCGTCGTGTCCTTGGGCAAGACTGCAGTACTTACAGAATAGGGCTGTTAGGAAATACAACCACATCACACCGATTCTCAGATTCCTTCACCGGCTTCCTGTTCCACTTAGGATTGAATACAAAGTCTCCCTCACCAGTGCCTCCTCTACCTCAAAGAACTGCTTACCCCCAAATCTTCCACACCACACCTCCGCTCCAAACAGACTAACTTCCTCCAACCTCCGAGGACAAAGCTACGAACAATGGGAGACCGGGCTAACTGCGCCGCCGCTCCCAGTCTGTGGAACACTCTCCCTGACCACCTGAGGGCACCACAGACTGTGAATGCTTTTAAAATAGGCTTCAAAACCCTTATTTAAAAAAACAAATGTTTTTTAGATGTATGTGTGCTAATTCTAGTTTTTACATTTATTTATTTTTATCCTCTTTTTATTTATTCATGATTAGTATTAGTGATTTTACATGGCGATTTCAACGCCTTGTATGACTTTTAAGAAAGTTATTTCATACTGTAATAAATAATACAATAAATGAATAATAATAATAATACTCATAATAAAAATAATACATTAATAATGAAATAATATCATAATAAAATAAAATAATATATCAATAATAATAATGCATAAATAAAAAAAATAAATAAATAAACAAATAATAATAATAAACACATAAATAATAATATGAGTGTTTTCGGTCTATCTGTGTTGGCCCTTTGATGAGGTGGCGACTTGTCCAGGGTGTACGCCGCCTTCTGCCTGAATGAAGCTGAGATAGGTTTCAGCAACCCCAAAAAGGGACAAGCGGTAAAAAAATGGATGGATTTTTAAACACTGTAGCACTTTCAGGTTGTTTGCTCAATTTAAAATGCTTTTACAAATAAAATGTATTATTATTATTAGGACACTTTAAGCATAGTACACAAATATATAGGAAAAATACAACATTATTAAGTGATAATATTTCATGCTAAAGTCTAATTATAGGCAGGTTAAAAAGCTCTAAAGTCTTAGTGGCCACATGTGTGGACAGCACCTTTTCGCTCTTATTTCCAAAATGGTGTACACTACTGAATTGAGGTCTTATGGCCACTTATGTGGACACTTATACTGCCATCTGGTGGTGTCAGAAGAGTAAAACATACAATGGAATTTAGAGGGAAAAAATGTGTAAAAAGAAGAATTAGCATGTCACTAAACATGAAGTACACGTTTGTGTACTTATGGACTAAGTACATCATATCAAAAGATGATTCTTAGTTTTTATTCGAATTAGGGTCCAATAAGCCTTAAATACCTGTTAGAGTCAAACCCCTGATAGGATCCCCTTGACTGTGACTTTTGTGCTCAGCGCCGCCAACAATGGAGGAGGACGTTGACGAGACCACGCCGGGCTGCAAGGCGGAGCAGGAGAAGCCGCGGTACCCCCGCTTTAAAGATAAAGAGCAGGACCACAGCATCAGTCGGGAGGACCCGGAAGGACTGGAGGACGAGCCAGTGATCCGGGTCGTCTTGAAGTGTGAGGAGGACGAGGTCGAAGGTGAAAATGGGGAGAAGAGAGAGGCAGACCCTCCGAGCAGCAGCTGGACGCCAGAAGCCGATGTAGACCACTTGGGGTCAGCTCCAGGACCAGGTAGTGACCACACCACCACACACTCCACTCCTCAAATGACCACAGAAGCCGATGTAGACCACTTAGGGTCAGCTCCAGGACCAGGTAGAGACCACACCACTGCACACTCCACTCCTCACATGACCACAAAATCTAATGTAGACCGCTTGGGGTCAGCTCAAGGACCAGGTAGTGACCACACCACTGCACACTCCACTCCTCACATGACCACAGAATCTAATGTAGACCTCATGGGGTCAGCTCCAGGACCAGGTAGAGACCACACCACCGCACACTCCACTCCTCACATGACCACAGAATCTATTGTAGACCACATGGGGTCAGCTCCAGGACCAGGTAGAGACCACACCACCGCACACTCCACTCCTCACATGACCACAGCACCCGATGTAGACCACATGGGGTCAGTTCCAGGATCAGGTAGAGACCACACTACCGCACACTCCACTCCTCACATGACCACAGAGGCCGATGTAGACCACATGGGGTCAGTTCCAGGATCAGGTAGAGACCACACCACCGCACACTCCAATCGTCACCTGGACAACACCCGAGTGATGTGCTCCGAATGCGAGCGAGATTTTTACGACAAGAAAACGCTGACAGTGCACATGCGCACGCACACCGGAGAGAAACCGTTCATCTGCGCTGTGTGCGGCAAGACATTCGCCCAGAGGGGGAATCTGATCAAACACACCAGGACGCACACGGGCGAGAAACCCTTTTCCTGCCCGTTCTGCACCACCAGTTACAGCGACCGCTCGACTTTGGTCAAACACATCAGGCGACACACCGGGGAGAAACCATTCGGCTGTTCCCACTGCCCGGAAAAGTTCTCCCGCAAGTCAAACGTGATCACGCACACGAGGACGCACACCGGAGAAAAACCCTTTCGCTGCGCGTTCTGCAGCGCCGCCTTCGGCGACCGCTCCACGTTGAACAAGCACGCTAGGACGCACACGGGGGAGAAACCTTTCGGCTGCTCGGTGTGCGGGCAGAGGTTCTCGCAGAGGGAGCACCTGAGAAGACATGCTAGGACGCACACCGGGGAGAAACCCTTCTCCTGCGCCGTTTGCAGCAAAAGCTTTAGCGACCGCTCGACGTTTGTCCGGCACATGGGGAGACACCCTGGACAAGTGTTCTCAGACGCCAACGTGGACCCAGGGCACTGAAGCCACCCGCACAGAGACTAGGGTTTTACTGGCTGACACCAGACTGGGGACTAGGAAGGACTTGGCAATGTTTTCATGGCCGAGGATCCTCAAACTAAGAAAAACGTGGACCTCACTTTTGTACCTTGTATGAAATTGTCTTTCTAATTAAACCGTTAATGTACCTTCTTGTCGTGCAGTATTAGCACGTTGTAGCAGTGCGCCGCTAATTGCTAGCTGATAGCCAGCACTCTAATCGCTAGTTGACAACTAGCATGCTAATTGCTAGAGAAAAATGAGCATGCGAATTACCAGTTGAGAACTAGCATTCTAATTATGTTCTCAATCCCAAAGAAACTGCTTTTTATTTTATTTTACACCGAATGACCAATAATGTCAAAACACTACATTACCTACAATTCTGAGACTGAGCTGCCTCTTTTTTTATTATTTTAATTTTTTTTTACACCGAATGACCAATTATGTGAAAACACTACATTACCCACAATTCTGAGACTGAGCTGCCCATTTTTTTTTTTTACACCGAATGACCAAAAATGTGAAAGCACTACATTCACCACAATTCCGAGAGTGAACTGCCCATTTTATAATTTTTTTTATACCTAATGACCAAAAATGTGAAAGCACTACATTACCCACAATTCCGAGAGTGAACTGCCCATTTTATAATTTTTTTTATACCTAATGACCAAAAATGTGAAAGCACTACATTACCCACAATTCCAAGACTGAGCTGCCCATTTTTTTTTTCTTTACACCGAATGACCAAAAATGTGAAAACACTACATTACCCACAATTCCGAGACTGAGCTCCTCGTTTTTCTTCTTTACATCGAATGACCAAAAATGTGAAAACACTACATTACCCACAATTCCGAGACTGAGCTGCCCATTTTTTTTTTCTTTACACCGAATGACCAAAAATGTGAAAACACTACATTACCCACAATTCCGAGACTGAGCTGCCCATTTTTTTTTTCTTTACACCGAATGACCAAAAATGTGAAAACACTACATTACCCACAATTCCGGGACTGAGCTGCCCATTTTTTATTTTTTAATTTTTTTTATCCCTTTACACCGAATGACCAAAAATGTGTAAACACTACATTACCCACAAATCTGGGACTGAGCTGCCCTTTTTTTTTTCTTTACAGTGAATGACCAAATATGTGAAAATACTACATTACCCACAATTCTGGGACTGAGCTGCCCATTTTTTTATTTGTACTTTTTTACAGTAAAATCGAGTGACTTTTTGTTTGTCTGTGGTCCAATCAAACGTGGGCGTGCCTTGACCTTTAAGGAGCAGACGTTCCCAGCAAAGCACATTTAGCTGAAGAGGATGTGAGTTGTGCTGAGTCAGCATGAGACCACGCTTGTGCGTCTTCTGGCCAAAAGGGGAAACGTGGCGGGTTTGGAAACTTCCTCTTTCTCAGAGGCGAACTTACCCACAGACGGTGATTGGAGTGGAATAGTGAGGGAAGGTTCGCTTATTTAAAAAAAATAAAAATATAAAAAAAACCCACGCCATGCGCAACTTCCGGTGTGATGCCACGCTGTGGTCTACGCGCATGTGAAACTCCCGCCTGCCATCAGAGCGCCACAGATGATCAGATGGCTCACACGGCGACATGGCCTCTTCTCCTCCTTTGGCTCGTCTGCCTCTGTTGCCACGCCGACGGTGAGTTTCCTCACGCCGTGGCCCTCCAGGCCCAGCACTTCCTGACCCTCTGACCTTGGTTTTCAGGAGACAGCACCACCAACTATCCTAGGCCCAAGACCGTGGTCAGCCCGCGTGAGTCCACGTCCTGTCCTGTCCTGTCCTGTCCTGTCCTCGTGTGGCTCACCTTTTTGATCTTTTTATCCTCTGACAGGCTGTGAGAATGTTCTAGAAAACTGTCTCAGCGGGAACCTTTCCTGGACCAGGTAAGACCGACCATGGAAGCCATTCATATTTTGTAAATCTGGTCTTTCCCGGCCCGCCCGTGTCATGTTGTAACAATGTTGTGTTGTGTCATGTTGTAACAATGTTGTGTTGTGTCATGTTGTAACAATGTTGGGTTGTGTCATGTTGTAACAATGTTGGGTTGTGTCATGTTGTAACAATGTTGTGTTGTGTCATGTTGTAACAATGTTGTGTTGTGTCATTTTGTAACAATGTTGTGTTGTGTCATGTTGTAACAATGTTGTGTTGTGTCATGTTGTGACAATGTTGTGTTGTGTCATGTTGTAACAATGTTGTGTTGTGTCATGTTGTAACAATCTTGTGTTTTGTCATGTTGTAACAATCTTGTGTTTTAACAATCTTGTGTTGGGTCATGTTGTAACAATGTTGTGTTGTGTCATTTCTAACAATGTTGTGTTGTGTCATGTTGTAACAATGTTGTGTGTGTCATGTTGTAACAGTGTTGTGTTGGGTCGTGTTGTAAAAATGTTGTGTTGTGTCATGTTGTAACAATGTTGTGTTGGGTCATGTTGTAACAATGTTGTGTTGTCATATTAACAATGTTGTGTTGTGTCATGTAACAATGTTGTGTTGGGTCGTGTTGTAACGATGTTGTGTTTTTTTCATGCTGTAACAATCTTGTGTTGTGTCATGTAACAATATTGTGTTGTGTCATGTTGTAACAATCTTGTCTTGTGTCATGTTGTAACAATCTTGTGTTGTGTCATGTTGTAACAATGTTCTGTTGGGTCATGTTGTAACAATGTTGTGTTGGGTCATGTAACGATGCTGTGTTGTGTCATGTTGTAACAATGTTGTGTTGGGTCATGTTGCAAAAATGTTGTGTTGTGTCATGTTGCAAAAATGTTGTGTTGGGTCATGTTGCAACAATGTTGTGTTGTGTCATGTTGTAACAACGTTGTGTTGTGTCGTGTTGTAACAACGTTGTGTTGGGTCATGTTGTAACAATGTTGTGTTGGGTCATGTTGTAACAATGTTGTGTTACAGGTGTTACAAGCAGCACATAGTCAGTTGTAAGAAGTTGTGTGTGTAACAATGTTGTGTAACAGGTGTTATAAGCAGCACATAGTCAGTTGTAAGAAGTTGTGTTTGTAACAATGTTGTGTAACAGGTGTTACAAGCAGCACATATTCAGTTGTAAGAAGTTGTGTGTGTATGTGTGTCTAGTAACAATGTTGTGTTACAGGTGTTACAAGCAGCACATAGTCTGTTGTAAGAAGTTGTGTGTGTAACAATGTTGTGTTACGGGTGTTACAAGCAGCACATAGTCAGTTGTAAGAAGTTGTGTGTGTAACAATGTTGTGTTACGGGTGTTACAAGCAGCACATAGTCAGTTGTAAGAAGTTGTGTGTGTAACAATGTTGTGTAACAGGTGTTACAAGCAGCACATAGTCCGTTGTAAGAAGTTGTGTGTGTGTCTAGTAACAATGTTGTGTTACAGGTGTTACGAGCAGCACATAGTTAGTTGTAAGAAGTTGTGTGTGTGTGTGTGTGTAGTGACAATGTTGTGTTACAGGTGTTACAAGCAGCACATAGTCTGTTGTAAGAACTTATGTGTGTGTCTAGTAACAATCTTGTGTTACAAGCAGCACATAGTCAGTTCTAAGAAGTTGTGTGTGTGTCTAGTAACAATGTTGTGTTACAGGTGTTACAAGCAGCACATAGTCCATTGTAAGAACGTGTGTGTGTGTCTAGTAACCATCTTGTGTTACAAGCAGCACATAGTCAGTTGTAAGAAGTTGTGTGTGAATGTGTGTGTATCAATGTTGTGTTACAGGTGTTACAAGCAGCACATAGTCAGTTGTAAGAAGTTGTGCGTGTAACAATGTTGTGTTACAGGTGTTACAAGCAGCACATAGTCTGTTGTAAGAAGTTGTGTGTGTGTCTAGTAACAATGTTGTGTTACAAGTGTTACAAGCAGTACATAGTCCATTGTAAGAACTTGTGTCTGTGTCTAGTAACAATCTTGTGTTACAAGCAGCACGTAGTCAGTTGTAAGAAGTTGTGTGTGTGTGTCTAGTAACAATGTTGTGTTACAGGTGTTACAAGCAGCACATAGTCAGTTGTAAGAAGTTGTGTGTGGATGTGTGTGTATCAATGTTGTGTTACAGGTGTTACAAGCAGCACATAGTCAGTTGTAAGAAGTTGTGCGTGTAACAATGTTGTGTTACAGGTGTTACAAGCAGCACATAGTCCGTTGTAAGAAGTTGTGTGTGTAACAATGTTGTGTTACAGGTGTTACAAGCAGCACATAGTCAGTTGTAAGAAGTTGTGTGTGTAACAATGTTGTGTTACATGTGTTACAAGCAGCACATAGTCCGTTGTAAGAAGTTGTGTGTGTAACAATGTTGTGTTACAGGTGTTACAAGCAGCACATAGTCAGTTGTAAGAAGTTGTGTGTGTAACAATGTTGTGTTACAGGTGTTACAAGCAGCACATAGTCAGTTGTAAGAAGTTGTGTGTGTAACAATGTTGTGTTACAGGTGTTACAAGCAGCACATAGTCAGTTGTAAGAAGTTGTGTGTGTAACAATGTTGTGTTACAGGTGTTACAAGCAGCACATAGTCAGTTGTAAGAAGTTGTGTGTGTAACAATGTTGTGTTACAGGTGTTACAAGCAGCACATAGTCAGTTGTAAGAAGTTGTGTGTGTAACAATGTTGTGTTACAGGTGTTACAAGCAGCACATAGTCAGGTGCACCCTGACAGGTCGAGGGAAGCCAGGCTTTATTTTCCTTGAAGTTGAAACATCCAATAAGGTGAGAGAATCTTCTTCTTTGACCTTCATTTGATTGACAGGTGGCCATCTTGTCTCCAAAAGGGCAGAACATGTATCTCTATGTTGACCTTGAATGACCTGAAGTGTGTTTGATCAATAATTCATGTCCCACTAAGATCTCAGTATATGTTGGGAAATCCTTCTTTCCCTCGGTGAACCGCTGCTCTCCCCATGTCAGCAGCCCTCGTGCACGCCAACATGCTCCACAATAGACAAAACACAGTCGTCTCTTTCAGGTGATAGTAGATCCACACTGCTGTACACGGGCTACTCTAAAGTCTATCCAACTTGACCTTCTACAGGTTGTCCAACAGTGTGGCCCCCCTGGTCCTGGGGCCCACTCTAAAAATACTCTTGGGAAAAAATAAATGAGAAAGTGGAATAAAGAGCAAACAGGTGACATGTAACAATAGAAAGTTGCAATGTTGACTCAAACAACGCAGGCTGTTTTTTTAATTAAATTGGTCATCGCTCAAAACATAATAATGAATCAAAATCAATGTTGGGAATTATTTAAAGCTCCAATTACTACACATCAAATATTACACTCTGAAATATGTTTTGGGGGGAAATATGTATTGCATATTTTGTGTTTGCCATAAAAACATAAAGCTTTCTTTGACAAATTGACATAAAACAAACAAAAGTAATAACAATACAATAACTAATGATTAGATCTACAGCAGGGGTCACCAACACGGTGCCCGCGGGCACCAGGTAGCCCGTAAGGACCAGATGAGTCGCCCGCTGGCCTGTTCTAAAAATAGCTCAAATAGCAGCACTTACCAGTGAGCTGCCTCTATTTCTTAAATTGTATTTATTTACTAGCAAGCTGGTCTCGCTTTGCTGGACATTTTTAATTCTAAGAGAGACAAAACTCAAATAGAATTTGAAAGTCCAAGAAAATATTTTAAAGACTTGGTCTTCACTTGTTTAAATAAATTCATTTATTTTTTTACTTTGCTTCTTATAACTTTCAGAAAGACAATTTTAGAGAAAAGAATACAACCTTAAAATTGATTTTAGGATTTTTAAACACATATACCTTTTTACCTTTTAAATTCCTTCCTCTTCTTTCCTGACAATTTAAATCAATGTTCAAGTAAATTGATTTTTTTTACTGTAAAGAATAATAAATACATTTTGATTTAATTCTTCATTTTGGCTTCAGTTTTTTCGACGAAGAATATTTGTGAAATATTTCTTCAAACTTATGATTAAAATTCAAAAACATTATTCTGGCAAATCTAGAAAATCTGTAGAATCAAATTCATATTTAGAGTATTTTGAATTTATTTTAACATTTTTGTTCTGGAAAATCTAGAAGAAATAATGATTTGTCTTTGTTAGAAATATAGCTTGGTCCAATTTGTTATATATTCTAACAAAGTGCAGATTGGATTTTAACCTATTTAAAACATTTAATCAAAAATATATATTTATTGTGAGAAATCATTAAAATGATCAGTGTTTCCACAAAGATAAACATCATTAATTATTAATAATAACAGAGTTAAAGGTAAATTGAGCAAATTAGCTATTTCTGGCCATTTATTTAATTGTGTATCAAACTGGTAGCCCTTGGCATTAATCAGTACCCAAGAAGTAGCTCTTGCTTTCAAAAAGGTTGCTGACCCCTGATCTAGAGTTTATTTAGCAATTTAAGTGTTGAAATGAAAAAAAAAAAAAAGTAAATTTATCTTTATTTTTAACACTTTTATCAGAGACATTAAATTAGCTGTTATTATTCAAAAATAATAATGAATCAAAACCAATGTTTTTATGAATTATTGATCTTATTTAAAGCTCCAATGACTTCACATCAAATATTACACTTTGAAATATTTTTGGGGGAAACATCTAATAGTTTTGTGTTTTTGCCATAAAAAACTGAGTTTTCTCTGACAAAAAGGGCATAAAACCAACCATAAAAATATAATAAAAATGTTTAAAGAAAAGATCTGAGGTTAATCTACGGATTTAACTGTTAAAGGTAAAAAAAACTAAATAATACAAATAAATGTATGACTTATTTTCAACACTTTTATGAGTGGGACCCTTTTGGGTCCCTGAGAATGTTAGTGTGATATTTTTATTTAACTTTGAAATATTTAGGGGGGAAATATTTTATATTTTGTGTTTTTGTCATAAAAAAATGAGTTTTCTTTGACAAAATTGGCATAAAACAAACCATAAAAATAAAATAAAAATGTGTAAAGGACAAATCTGCGGTTAATCTGCTGATTTAAGTGTTAAAGGTAAAAAAAATTAAATAATACAAATAAATGTATGACCTTTTTTAACACTTTTATGAGTGGGACCCTTTTGGGTCCCTGAGAATGTTAGTGTGATAATTTTATTTAACTTTGAAATATTTAGGGGGGAAATATTTTATATTTTGTGTTTTTGTCATAAAAAACTGAGTTTTCTTTGACAAAAATTGCATAAAACAAACCATAAAAATAAAATAAAAATGTGTAAAGGACAAATCTGCGGTTAATCTGCTGATTTAAGTGTTAAAGGTAAAAAAATTTAAATAATACAAATAAATGTATGACCTTTTTTAACACTTTTATGACTGGGACCCTTTTGGGTCCCTGAGAATGTTAGTGTGATAATTTTATTTAACTTTGAAATATTTAGGGGGGAAATATTTTATATTTTGTGTTTTTGTCATAAAAAACTGAGTTTTCTTTGACAAAAATTGCATAAAACAAACCATAAAAATAAAATAAAAATGTGTAAAGGACAGATCTGAGGTTAATCTGCTGATTTAAGTGTTCAGGGTAAAAAAAATTAAAATAATACAAATAAATGTATGACCCTTTTTTAACACTTTTATGAGTGGGACACTTTTGGGTCCCTGAGAATGTTAGTGTGATAATTTTATTTAACTTTGAAATGTGGGCTCTACTGAGGATGTTGTTGTTGTTTGTGCAGCCCTTTGAGACACTAGTGATTTAGGGCTATATAAATAATCATTGATTGATTGATTGAAATATTGCATATTTTGTGTTTTTGCCGTAAAAAACTGAGTTTTCTTTGACAAAAATGGCATAAAACAAACCATTAAACTATAATAAAAATGTTTAAAGAACAGATTTGAGGTTAATCTGCTGATTTAAGTGTTAAAAGTAAAAAAAAACTACAATAATACAAATAAATGTATGACCCTTTTTTAACACTTTTATGAGTGGGACCCTTTTGGGTCCCTGAGAATGTTAGTGTGATAATTTTATTTAACTTTGAAATGTGGGTTCTACCGAGGATGTGGTTGTGGTTTGTGCAGCCCTTTGAGACACTAGTGATTTAGGGCTATATAAATAATCATTGATTGATTGATTGATTGATTGAAATATTGCATATTTTGTGTTTTTGCCGTAAAAAACTGAGTTTTCTTTCACAAAAATGGCATAAAACAAACCATTAAACTATAATAAAAATGTGTAAAGGACAGATCTGAGGTTAATCTACTCATTTAAGGGTTAAAAGTAAAAAATAATAATAATACAAATAAATGTACGACTTATTTTTAACAATTTATACTACTATTATACTTTGAAATATGTTTTGGGGGAAATATGGATTTTGTATTTTGTGTTTGGCATAGAAAATAAGTTGTCTTTGACAAAATGGGCATAAAACCAACAAACAAACAAAAATAATAACACATGATAATTGACGGTTGGATCTGAAGTTAATTTGGAGATTAAAGTGTTGCAATAAAATAATTGCATGTCTTTAATTATAATACTTTTGTATCTTATCTTATCCAAATCATTTTAGTGAGACATGGAAAAAAACTCTTGTTTAAAAAAATTATAATAATGGATAAAAAACAATGTTGTGTCACGTTGTAAAAATATGTCATATTAAATATGACATATTTTGTGGTGTTGCTATGAAAAACAGGGTTTTGACAAAAATGGCATGTATATATATATATATATATATATATATATATATATATATATATATATAAATATGTATATATATATCAATCATATACATACACACATATATACACACATACATATATATGTATATATGTACATATATATGTATATATATGTATATGTGTATATATATATTTATATATATATATATATATATATATATATATATATATATACACATATACATATATATATACATATATATATATGTATGTGTGTGTATATATATATATATATATATATATATATATATATATATATATATATATATATATATATATATGTATATGTGTATATATCAATCAGTCAATCAATCAATGTTTATTTATATAGCCCCAAATCACAAGTGTCTCAAAGGGCTGCACAAACCATTATGACATCCTTGGTACAGAGCCCACATAAGGGCAAGGAAAAACTCACAATCAGTGGGACGTCGGTGACAGTGACAATGATGACTATGGGAAACCTTGGAGAGGACCGCATATGTGGGTTCCAGGTTCGATCCCCGCTTCAGCCATCCTCCTTACTGCCGTTGTGTCCTTGGGCAAGACACTTCACCCACCTGCTCTCAATGCCACCCACACTGCTTTAAATATCACTTAGATATTGGCTTTCACTATGTAAAAGTGCTTTGAATCACTAGAGAAAAGCGCTATATAAATATAATTCACTTCACCTCACAAATATATAATTTAAATTGAGTATTATTGTTGGTGTGTGTAAATTGTATTTAAAATATGAAATATACTAGTTAAATAAAACCCTGCCTTGTTTTTAATGAATGCGTAGGGCCACTACGCTACTGTGTTTTATTGTTGGCCATTACGAGGCTACTTGGAGAGCCAAGTGTTTTCTGAGAAGTTCTGATCTACAGATTTAAACCTGGAGTAAGAAAATACTTATTTTTCAACTTGAGTGTAGCCTGAAATGTTTTTTTTTGTTATACATTGTTTTGGTGTTGAAAAAAATGTAAAACAATTTGCATGCTTTGAATTTTGAGGTGGAGGTGCGTCCCACAGCGGATCACGACGTCCGCATGCCGTCGTCGGCCCTCCAGAGAGCGGCCAGTGGCGAGAGGAGCGGCCGGGTGGTGGTGGTGGTGGTGGTGGTGGTCACCGTGCTGGACAGCAAACACTTCCAGGTAGAAGTGAGGAGGGAGGCCAGGTGATGCCTTCACAGGCGCTCGGTAAAAAGCAGCTTTGTCGCCTCTTTTGTGGAGACTTCAAGGAGGAAACGTGGACGACGAGTGGGAGCGACACACACCGTGTTGGGGGACACCGTGCTGGTGGTGCAGGCAGGAAGTTCTACGCTGAAGAACCTCTCCCAGCCAGTCGTCATGTCCTTCAAGCACAACAACACGGTGACACACAACACACCACAACATCATAGTACAACACAACATCATAGTATATAACACAACACACCACAACATAGTCAAGCACAACAACACGGTGACACACAACAGACCACAACATCATAGTACAACACAACATCATAGTATATAACACAACACACCACAACATAGTCAAGCACAACAACACAGTGACACACAACACACCACATCATCATAGTACAACACAACATCATAGTATATAACACAACACACCACAACATAGTCAAGCACAACAACACAGTGACACACAACAGACCACAACATCATAGTACAACACAACATCATAGTATAGCACAACACACCACAACATAGTCAAGCACAACAACACGGTGACACACAACACACCACAACATCATAGTACAACACAACATCATAGTATAACACAACACACCACAACATCATAGTACAACACAACATCATAGTATATAACACAACACACCACAACATTGTCAAGCACAACTACAACAACATAGTAGAACGCAACACACAACATCATAGTATAACACAACATCATAGTATAACACAACATAGTCAAACACAACTACAACAACATAGTAGAACGCAACACACAACATCATAGTACAACACAACATCATAGTAGAACACAACACACCACAACATAGTCAAACACAACTACAACAACATAGTCAAACACAACACACCACAACATTGTCAAACACAACTACAACAACATAGTAGAACGCAACACACAACATCATAGTATAACACAACACACCACAACATAGTCAAACACAACTACAACAACATAGTCAAACACAACACACCACAACATTGTCAAACACAACTACAACAACATAGTAGAACGCAACACACAACATCATAGTATAACACAACATCATAGTATAACACAACACACCACAACATAGTCAAACACAACTACAACAACATAGTCAAACACAACACACCACAATATAGTCAAACACAACTACAACAACAAAGTACAACACAACACACCACAACATAGTCAAACACAACACACAACATCATAGTACAACACAACACACCACAACATAGTCAAACACAACACACAACATCATAGTATAACACAACACACCACAACATAGTCAAACACAACTACAACAACAAAGTACAACACAACACACCACAACATAGTCAACACAACTACAACAACATAGTACAACACAACATAACATAGTCAAACACAACACACAACATCATAGTATAACACAACACACCCCAACATAGTCAAACACAACTACAACAACAAAGTCAAACACAGCTACAACAACAAAGTACAACACAACGCACCACAACATAGTCAAACACAACTACAACAACATAGTAAAACACAACACACCACAACATAGTAAAATAAAACTACAACAACATAATCAAACACAGCTACAACAACAAAGTACAACATAACACACCACAACATTGTCAAACACAACTACAACAACATAGTACAACACAACACACCATAACATAGTCAAACACAACACACCACAACATAGTCAAACACAACACACAACGTAATAGTATAATACAACACACCACAACATAGTCAAACAACTACAACAACATAGTAGAACACAACACACCACAACATAGTCAAACACAACTACAACAACATAGTAGAACACAACACACCACAACATAGTAAAACACAACACACCACAACATAGTAAAACACAACACACCACAACATAGTCAAACACAACAAACAACATCATAGTATAACACAACATAGTCAAACACAACTACAATAATATAGTCAAACACAGCTACAACAACAAAGTACAACACAACACACCACAACATTGTCAAACACTACTACAACAACATAGTACAACACAACACACCATAACATAGTCAAACACAACAAACAACATCATAGTACAACACAGCAGACCACAACATAGTCAAACACAACACACAACATAATAGTATAATACCACCACAAAATAGTCGAACACAACTACAACAACATAGTACAACACAACACACCACAACATAGTCCAACACAACACACAACGTAATAGTATAACACAACACACCACAACATAGTCAAACACAACTACAACAATATAGTAGAACGCAACAAACAACATCATAGTACAACACAACACACCACAACATAGTCAAACACAACTACAACAACATAGTAGAACACAACACACAAAGTAATAGTATAATACAACACACCACAACATAGTCAAACACAACTACAACAAAATAGTCAAACACAACATCATAGTATAACACAACACACCACAACATAGTCAAATACAACATCATAGTATAACACAACACATCACAACATAGTCACATACAACAACATAGTAAAACAAAAGAAAGCAGACAAGTACAACAATGTAACAAAAGAAAGCAGACAAGTACAAAAAGGGTAACAAAATAAAGCAGACAAGTACAACAAGGTAACAAAAGAAAGCAGACAAGTGCAACAATGTAACAAAAGAAAGCAGACAAGTGCAACAATGTAACAAAAGAACGCAGACAAGTACAACAATGTAACAAAAGAAAGCAGACAAGTACAACAAGGTAACAAAATTAAAGCAGAGAAGTACAACAATGTAACAAAAGAAAGCAGACAAGTACAACAATGTAACAAAAGAAAGCAGACAAGTACAACAATGTAACAAAAGAAAGCAGACAAGTACAACAAGGTAACAAAATAAAAGCAGACAAGTACAACAAGGTAACAAAAGAAAGCAGACAGGTACAACAATGTAACAAAAGAAAGCAGACAAGTACAACAAGGTAACAAAATAAAAGCAGACAAGTACAACAAGGTAACAAAAGAAAGCAGACAAGTACAACAAGGTAACAAAATAAAAGCAGACAAGTACAACAAGGTAACAAAAGAAAGCAGACAAGTACAACAATGTAACAAAATAAAAGCAGACAAGTACAAAAAGGGTAACAAAAGAAAGCAGACAAGTACAACAAGGTAACAAAATAAAAGTAGACAAGTACAACAACAATGCGGGTGTGTGCTGTGTTTCAGGTGCGTGAGGGCAGGTGTGTGTTTTGGGAGGAGTCGGCCCAGGAAGAAGGGACAGGTAGACCTCATGTTGTGATTGTCAGTAGACAACAACACCCGGAGTTGTCATCCTTCTATTTTGTGTTCAGGCTCCTGGAGCTCAGACGGCTGCGACACCAACGACACAGGAAGTCACTTTGTGTGCCGCTGCAACCACCTCAGCTTCTTTGCTGTACTCGTGGTAAGAACACCTTCCTCTGATCCATCACACCTCCTAACAAACACAACATACATATACATATTATGTATGTATGTATGTATATATATACATATATATGGACATACATGTATGTATGTATGTATGTATATATGTATATATATAGACATACATGTATGTATGTATGTATGTATGTATATATGTATATATACAGACATGTATGTATGTATGTATGTATGTATATATATATATATATATATATATATATATATATAGACATACATGTATGTATGTATGTATGTATGTATGTATGAATGTATGTCTATATATATATAGACATACATGTATGTATGTAGTTATACATGTCCATCCATTCATGCATTTTCTACTGCTTGTCCCTTTTTGGAGTCGCAAGGGGTGCTGGAGCCTTTATCAGCTTCTTCTGGACGGAAGGCGGGTACACCCTGGACAAGTCATCACCTCATTGCAGGGTTATTTATACATGTGTGTATGTATATATACACACACTTATATATGTATGTATACATGTATGTATGTAAAAATACATATATATGTATGTGTACATACATATGCATGTAAAAATACATATATATATATAAATAATTATAATTATAAATATATAAATAAATAATTATATATATAAATAAATATATGTATGTATATATATATATGTATACATTGATTGATTGATACTTTTATTAGTAGATTGCACAGTACAGTACATATTCCGTACAATTGACCACTAAATGGTAACACCCCAATAAGTTTTTCAACTTGTTTAAGTCGGGGTCCACGTTAATCAATTCATGGTACAAATATATACTATCAACATAATACAGTCATCACACAAGTTAATCATCATAGTATGTACATTGAATTATTGACATTATTTACAATCCGGGGGGTGGGATGAGGAGCTTTGGTTGATATCAGAACTTCAGTCATCAACAATTGCATCAACAGAGAAATGTGGACATTGAAACAGTGTAGGTGTGACTTAGTAGGATATGTACAGCCAGCAGAGAACATAGTGAGTTCACATAGCATAAGAACAAGTATATACATTAGAAGTACATTTGATTATTTACATTAGGTTATTTATAATCCGGGGAGATGTGATGTGAATGGAGGAGGGTATTAGTAAAGTGTTGAAGTTGCCTGGAGGTGTTGTTTTAGAGCGGTTTTGAAGGAGGATGGAGATGCACTTACTTTTACACCTGTTGGGAGTGCATTCCACATTGATGTGGCATAGAAAGAGAATGAGTTAAGACCTTTGTTAGATGGGAATCTGGGTTTAACGTGGTTTGTGGAGCTCCCCCTGGTGTTGTGGTTCTGGGGCTCATTTACGTTAAGGAAGTAGTTTGACATGTACTTGGGTATCTGGGAGGTGTAGCGGATTTTATAGACTAGGCTCAGTGCAAGTTGTTTGACTCTGTCCTCCACCCTGAGCCAGCCCACTTTGGAGAAGTGGGTTGGAGTGAGGTGTGATCTGGGGTGGAGGTCTAAAAGTAACCGGACTAGCTTATTCTGGGATGTTTGGAGTCTAGATTTGAGGGTTTTGGAGGTGCTGGGCTACCAGGAGGTGCAAGCGTAATCGAAGAAGGGTTGAATGAGAGTTCCCGCTAGAATGTTCAAGGTGCTTTTGTTGACCAGAGAGGAGATTCTGTAGAGGAATCTCGTTCTTTGGTTGACCTTTTTGATGACCTTGGTTGCCATTTTATCACAGGAAAGATTAGCCTCTAGAATGGAACCTAGGTAGGTGATCTCATCTTTCCTGGTGATAACAATGTCACCCACTTTTATAGTCAAGTCACTGACTTTAAGAAGGTTGATGTGGGACCCAAATAGGATGGATTCCCTTTTACCTAAGTGTATGGATAGCTTGTTGTCAGCGAGCCAGGTGCAAATATTAAGGAGTTCAGCACTGAGGATTTGTTCCACCTGTGACTTGTCCTTGCCGGATACCAGCAGGGCCGAGTCATCCGCAAACAGGAACAATTCACAGTGGCATGCTGATGGCATGTCATTGATGTATATTAGGAACAGTAAAGGCCCTAGTATACTGTCTTGGGGGACTCCACAGCTTACTGAGAGGGGAGGGGACACCTCTACCACCTGTTTCCTCCCCTCCAAGTAAGACTGCATCCAGCTCCATGAGGTTTTATCCAATCCGATTGCTCTGAGCTTATCCAACAGTATAGCGTGGTCAACGGTGTCAAAGGCCTTGTGAATGTCCAGCATGACCATGCCGCAGTATTTATAATGTCCAGCATGTCCAGCAGTATTTATAATGTCCAGCATGACCATGCCACAGTATTTATAATGTCCAGCATGTCCAGCAGTATTTATAATGTCCAGCATGTCCAGCAGTATTTATAATGTCCAGCATGTCCAGCAGTATTTATAATGTCCAGCATGACCATGCCACAGTATTTATAATGTCCAGCATGTCCAGCAGTATTTATAATGTCCAGCATGTCCAGCAGTATTTATAATGTCCAGCATGTCCAGCAGTATTTATAATGTCCAGCATGTCCAGCAGTATTTATAATGTCCAGCATGACCATGCCGCAGTATTTATAATGTCCAGCATGTCCAGCAGTATTTATAATGTCCAGCATGTCTAGCAGTATTTATAATGTCCAGCATGTCCAGCAGTATTTATAATGTCCAGCATGTCCAGCAGTATTTATAATGTCCAGCATGTCCAGCAGTATTTATAATGTCCAACATGACCAGCAGTATTTATAATGTCCAGCATGTCCAGCAGTATTTATAATGTCCAGCATGTCCAGCAGTATTTATAATGTCCAGCATGACCAGCAGTATTTATAATGTCCAGCATGTCCAGCAGTATTTATAATGTCCAGCATGTCCAGCAGTATTTATAATGTCAAACATGACCAGCAGTATTTATAATGTCCAACATGACCAGCAGTATTTATAATGTCCAGCATGTCCAGCAGTATTTATAATGTCCAGCATGTCCAGCAGTATTTATAATGTCCAGCATGACCAGCAGTATTTATAATGTCCAGCATGTCCAGCAGTATTTATAATGTCCAGCATGTCCAGCAGTATTTATAATGTCAAACATGACCAGCAGTATTTATAATGTCCAGCATGTCCAGCAGTATTTATAATGTCCAGCATGTCCAGCAGTATTTATAATGTCCAGCATGTCCAGCAGTATTTATAATGTCCAACATGACCAGCAGTATTTATAATGTCCAGTATGTCCAGCAGTATTTATAATGTCCAGCATGTCCAGCAGTATTTATAATGTCCAACATGACCAGCAGTATTTATAATGTCCAGCATGACCAGCAGTATTTATAATGTCCAGTATGTCCAGCAGTATTTATAATGTCCAGCATGTCCAGCAGTATTTATAATGTCCAACATGACCAGCAGTATTTATAATGTCCAGTATGTCCAGCAGTATTTATAATGTCCAACATGACCAGCAGTATTTATAATGTCCAGCAGTATTTATAATGTCCAACATGACCAGCAGTATTTATAATGTCCAGTATGTCCAGCAGTATTTATAATGTCCAGCATGTCCAGCAGTATTTATAATGTCCAACATGACCAGCAGTATTTATAATGTCCAGTATGTCCAGCAGTATTTATAATGTCCAACATGACCAGCAGTATTTATAATGTCCAGCAGTATTTATAATGTCCAGCATGACCAGCAGTATTTATAATGTCCAGCAGTATTTATAATGTCCAACATGACCAGCAGTATTTATAATGTCCAGCAGTATTTATAATGTCCAGCATGTCCAGCAGTATTTATAATGTCCAACATGACCAGCAGTATTTATAATGTCCAGCAGTATTTATAATGTCCAGCATGACCAGCAGTATTTATAATGTCCAGCAGTATTTATAATGTCCAGCATGTCCAGCAGTATTTATAATGTCCAGCATGTCCAGCAGTATTTATAATGTCCAACATGACCAGCAGTATTTATAATGTCCAGCAGTATTTATAATGTCCAGCATGACCAGCAGTATTTATAATGTCCAGCATGTCCAGCAGTATTTATAATGTCCAGCATGACCAGCAGTATTTATAATGTCCAGCATGTCCAGCAGTATTTATAATGTCCAGCAGTATTTATAATGTCCAGCATGACCATGCCACAGTATTTATAATGTCCAGCATGTCCAGCAGTATTTATAATGTCGAGCATGACCATGCCACAGTATTTATAATGTCCAGCATGACCATGCCACAGTATTTATAATGTCCAGCATGTCCAGCAGTATTTATAATGTCGAGCATGACCATGCCACAGTATTTATAATGTCCAGCATGTCCAGCAGTATTTATAATGTCCAGCATGTCCAGCAGTATTTATAATGTCCAGCATGACCATGCCACAGTATTTATAATGTCCAGCATGTCCAGCAGTATTTATAATGTCCAGCATGACCATGCCACAGTATTTATAATGTCCAGCATGTCCAGCAGTATTTATAATGTCCAGCTCATGTTTGATGTGGTCGGTCAGATAGAGAAGACATGTGTCAGTGGAGTGCTTAGTTCTGAAGCCACATTGTAATTTGTACATGAGTTTATTATTAGCAAAGTATCTATCCACCTGTTCATAAACTATTTTCTCCATTACTTTGAAAATGGAAGTGAGAATAGAAACAGGTCAGTAGTTACCAGGTTCTATTTCGCTTCCTTTTTTTATAAAGGGGGGTTACTCTTGCTTTCTTGAAATCCTTGGGTACTTGGCCTTGTTTGATTGAGAGGTTTATTATGTGTGTGATTATTGGGGCAATGGTGGTTTATTAAGTGTGTGATTATTGGGGCAATGGTGGTTTATTATGTGTGTGATTATTGGGGCAATGGTGGTTTATTAAGTGTGTGATTATTGGGGCAATGGTGGTTTATTATGTGTGTGATTATTGGGGCAATGGTGGTTTATTAAGTGTGTGATTATTGGGGCAATGGTGGTTTATTATGTGTGTGATTATTGGGGCAATGGTGGTTTATTAAGTGTGTGATTATTGGGGCAATGGTGGTTTATTATGTGTGTGATTATTGGGGCAATGGTGGTTTATTATGTGTGTGATTATTGGGGCAATGGTGGTTTATTAAGTGTGTGATTATTGGGGCAATGGTGGTTTATTATGTGTGTGATTATTGGGGCAATGGTGGTTTATTAAGTGTGTGATTATTGGGGCAATGGTGGTTTATTATGTGTGTGATTATTGTGGCAATGGTGGTTTATTAAGTGTGTGATTATTGGGGCAATGGTGGTTTATTATGTGTGTGATTATTGGGGCAATGGTGGTTTATTAAGTGTGTGATTATTGGGGCAATGGTGGTTTATTAAGTGTGTTATTATTGGGGCAATGGTGGTTTATTAAGTGTGTGATTATTGGGGCAATGGTGGTTTATTAAGTGTGTGATTATTGGGGCAATGGTGGTTTATTATGTGTGTGATTATTGGGGCAATGGTGGTTTATTAAGTGTGTGATTATTGGGGCAATGGTGGTTTATTATGTGTGTGATTATTGGGGCAATGGTGGTTTATTAAGTGTGTGATTATTGGGGCAATGGTGGTTTATTAAGTGTGTGATTATTGGGGCACTTGGTGGTTTATTATGTGTGTGATTATTGGGGCAATGGTGGTTTATTAAGTGTGTGATTATTGGGGCAATGATGGTTTATTAAGTGTGTGATTATTGGGGCAATGGTGGTTTATTAAGTGTGTGATTATTGGGGCAATGGTGGTTTATTAAGTGTGTGATTATTGGGGCAATGGTGGTTTATTAAGTGTGTGATTATTGGGGCAATGGTGGTTTATTAAGTGTGTGATTATTGGGGCAATGGTGGTTTATTAAGTGTGTGATTATTGGGGCAATGGTGGTTTATTAAGTGTGTGATTATTGGGGCGATGGTGCTGGCAGAGTCCATGAGGAATCTGGAGGGGATATTGTCAAGGCCGGTGGTCTTGTTTGGGTGGAGCGCGCTCAATTTATTAAGCACCTCGTTGACTGAGACCATTTCTAATTTAATAATTGACATCCTTCAGCAACAGGAAGTTGGCAATTACCCCTTCAAAACAACAGTTTTGTAAACACCCGTCACCTTTATTCAAACATTATCTCCTCTGAGCGCGTTTGTCGTTTCGGCTTCAAACTCGCACAGGAGAGAGTTTGAACCCTTCTGATTAAAAGTTAGCGAAAGAGTTTTGATTACTGCTCCGGTTTTGATTTTATGTCCCTTCAAAGAACTGCTGCGCTGCTGCTGCTGCGCTGCTGTTGTCTCAAGATGGCTGCTTAAAAGCAGGAAGCACTAGCGTGACCACACAATGCAGAGAAGGTAGATACACTAGACAAAAGTATTGGGACACTTAGGACTACCACTGGACAAAAGTATTGGGACACTTAGGACTACCACTGGACAAAAGTATTGGGACACTTAGGACTACCACTGGACAAAAGTATTGGGGCACTTAGGACTACCACTGGACAAAAGTATTGGGACACTTAGGACTACCACTGGACAAAAGTATTGGGACACCTAGGACTACCACTGGACAAAAGTATTGGGGCACTTAGGACTACCACTAGGCAAAAGTATTGGGACACTTACGACTAACACTAGGCAAAAGTATTGGGACACTTAGGACTACCACTGGACAAAAGTATTGGGGCACTTACGACTAACCCTAGGCAAAAGTATTGGGACACTTAGGACTAACAGTTGACAATGACAATGTGAAATGGAATTAATTATTTTTGGTCCTCAAAATTCTACACACAATACCTTATAATAATAGTAGCTACTATCCATGCATCTTCTAACGCCTATTACGGGTTTGGGTCTCGGGGCCAGCAGCCAAAGGCGGCCCAGACCAACACTGCTTGTTTGAAATTGTTGTTGACTACTCCTTGCTTTCTGTAGAAGGCTTTAATGTGTTCTACACCAAAGCGACCAGAGTGATGGGATAGCTTGTTAACGAGAGTTGTGGCTATGTTGGTGAAGAATGTGTTAAGTCTGCTTGCTACCTCCATTTTGTCTGTAATGAGGGCGTCACCCTCCTTGATGTTGATGTTGGTGAGTCTGGTTTTAAGTTTATGGCTGCATCCAGGAAGCTGCTTGTTGAGAATTTTCCAGAGCTCACGTGGCTTATTTGTGTTTTCCTGTATTTTGTTGTTGATATAATTTTTTTTCAGGGATTTAGTCAGGTTGTTTGTCTTATTTCTTAATTTATTGCATTGCTTTTTGAGAGTTGAAAGGAGTGATTTGATGTTATTATTATTGGGTTGTTTATTTACTTCGGTTTTACACTTTTTGTATTCGAAGTATTTTCTGTCTTTGTCTTTTATGGCAGCTAATAGGTCTGGATTGATCCATGGCTTAGAGCGGGCTTTGATCCTGACTGTTGAATGCTAACATGCTAAACCACTAACTTAACAAAATAGACAAATATAATAAGACAATTTATAGTTGAATGCTAAAATGCTAACACGCGAACTTAAAAAAAATATAATAATAATTTTAAAGATAGCCCGAATGCAGCTGAGATAGGCTTCAGCGACCCCCTGCAACCCCAAAAGGGACAAGCGGTAGGAAATGGGTGGATGGATGGATGGATTTTAAAGACAATTTATAGTTGAATGCTATCATGCTAACCCGCTAACTTAACAAAATAGACAAATATAATAAGACAATTTATAGTTGAATGCTAACTCGCTAACTTAACAAAATAGACAAATATAATAAGACAATTTATAGTTAAATGCTAACATGCTAACCCGCCAACTTAACAAAATAGACAAATATAATAAGACAATTTATAGTTGAATGCTAACATGCTAACCCGCCAACTTAACGAAATAGACAAATATAATAAGACAATTTATAGTTGAATGCTAACATGCTAACCCGCTAACTTAACAAAATAGACAAATATAATAAGACAATTTATAGTTAAATGCTAACATGCTAACACGCTAACTTAACAAAATAGACAAATATAATAAGACAATTTATAGTTGAATGCTAACTTGCTAACCCGCAAACTTAAAAAAATAGACAAATATAATAAGACAATTTATAGTTAAATTCTAACATGCTAGCACGCGAACTTGAAAAAAATGTAATTATAATTTTAAAGATAGCCCGAATGCAGCTGAGATAGGCTTAGGTGACCCCCTGCAACCCCAAAAGGGACAAGCGGTAGGAAATGGGTGGATGGATGGATTTTAAAGACAATTTATAGTTGAATGCTAACCTGCTAACTTAACAAAATGAACAAATATAATAAGACAATTAATAGTTAAATGCTAACATGCTAACCCGCTAACTTAACAAAATAGACAAATATAATAAGACAATTTATAGTTAAATTCTAACATGCTAGCACGCGAACTTGAAAAAAATATAATAATCATTTTAAAGATAGCCCGAATGCAGCTGAGATAGGCTTCAGCGACCCCCTGCAACCCCAAAAGGGACAAGCAGTAGGAAATGAGTGGATGGATGGATGGATTTTAAAGACAATTTATAGTTGAATGCTAACCTGCTAACTTAACAAAATAGACAAATATAATAAGACAATTTATAGTTAAATGCTAACATGCTAACCTGCTAACTTAACAAAATAGAATAATATAATAAGATAATTTATAGTTGAATGCTAACTTGCTAACCCGCTAACTTAACAAAATAGACAAATATAATAAGACAATTTATAGTTGAATGCTAAAATGCTAACCCCTGCAACCCCAAAAGGGACAAGCGGTAGGAAATGGGTGGATGGATGGATTTCAAAGACAATTTATAGTTGAATGCTAACCTGCTAACTTAACAAAATGGACAAATATAATAAGACAATTTGTAGTTAAATGTTAACATGCTAACCCGCTAACTTAACAAAATAGACAAATATAATAAGACAATTTATAGTTAAAATCTAACATGCTAGCACGCGAACTTGAAAAAAATATAATAATAATTTTAAAGATAGCCCGAATGCAGCTGAGATAGGCTTCAGCGACCCCCTGCAACCCCAAAAGGGACAAGCGGTAGGAAATGGGTGGATGGATGGATGGATTTTAAAGACAATTTATAGTTGAATGCTAACCTGCTAACTTAACAAAATAGACAAATATAATAAGATAATTTATAGTTAAATGCTAAAATGCTAACCATGCTAACCTAACAAAATAGAAAAATATAATAAGACAATTTATAGTTGAATGTTATCATGCCAACCCGCTAACTTAACAAAATAGACAAATATAATAAGACAATTTATAGTTGAATGCTAAAATGCTAACCCCTGCAACCCCAAAAGGGACAAGCGGTAGGAAATGGGTGGATGGATGGATTTTAAAGACAATTTATAGTTGAATGCTAACATGCTAACTTAACAAAATGGACAAATATAATAAGACAATTTATAGTTAAATGCTAACATGCTAACCCGCTAACTTAACAAAATAGACAAATATAATAAGACAATTTATAGTTGAATGCTAAAATGCTAACACGCGAACTTGAAAAAAATATTATAATCATTTTAAAGATGGCCCGAATGCAGCTGAGATAGGCTTCAGCGACCCCCTGCAACCCCAGAAGGGACAAGCGGTAGGAAATGGGTGGATGGATGGATGGATTTTAAAGACAATTTATAGTTGAATGCTAACCTGCTAACTTAACAAAATAGACAAATATAATAAGACAATTTATAGTTAAATGCTAACATGCTAACCTGCTAACTTAACAAAATAGAAAAATATAATAAGATAATTTATAGTTGAATGCTAACTTGCTAACCCGCTAACTTAACAAAATAGACAAATATAATAAGACAATTTATAGTTGAATGCTAAAATGCTAACCCCTGCAACCCCAAAAGGGACAAGCGGTAGGAAATGGGTGGATGGATGGATTTCAAAGACAATTTATAGTTGAATGCTAACCTGCTAACTTAACAAAATGGACAAATATAATAAGACAATTTGTAGTTAAATGTTAACATGCTAACCCGCTAACTTAACAAAATAGACAAATATAATAAGACAATTTATAGTTAAAATCTAACATGCTAGCACGCGAACTTGAAAAAAATATAATAATAATTTTAAAGATAGCCCGAATGCAGCAGAGATAGGCTTCAGCGACCCCCTGCAACCCCAAAAGGGACAAGCGGTAGGAAATGGGTGGATGGTTGGATGGATTTTAAAGACAATTTATAGTTGAATGCTAACCTGCTAACTTAACAAAATAGACAAATATAATAAGACAATTTATAGTTAAATGCTAAAATGCTAACCATGCTAACCTAACAAAATAGAAAAATATAATAAGACAATTTATAGTTGAATGTTATCATGCCAACCCGCTAACTTAACAAAATAGACAAATATAATAAGACAATTTATAGTTGAATGCTAAAATGCTAACCCCTGCAACCCCAAAAGGGACAAGCGGTAGGAAATGGGTGGATGGATGGATTTTAAAGACAATTTATAGTTGAATGCTAACATGCTAACTTAACAAAATGGACAAATATAATAAGACAATTTATAGTTAAATGCTAACATGCTAACCCGCTAACTTAACAAAATAGACAAATATAATAAGACAATTTATAGTTGAATGCTAAAATGCTAACACGCGAACTTGAAAAAAATATTATAATCATTTTAAAGATGGCCCGGATGCAGCTGAGATAGGCTTCAGCGACCCCCTGCAACCCCAAAAGGGACAAGCGGTACGAAATGGGTGGATGGATGGATGGATTTTAAAGACAATTTATAGTTGAATGCTAACCTGCTAACTTAACAAAATAGACAAATATAATAAGACAATTTATAGTTAAATGCTAACATGCTAACCTGCTAACTTAACAAAATAGAAAAATATAATAAGATCATTTATAGTTGAATGCTAACTTGCTAACCCGCTAACTTAACAAAATAGACAAATATAATAAGACAATTTATAGTTGAATGCTAAAATGCTAACCCCTGCAACCCCAAAAGGGACAAGCGGTAGGAAATGGGTGGATGGATGGATTTTAAAGACAATTTATAGTTGAATGCTAACATGCTAACTTAACAAAATGGACAAATATAATAAGACAATTTATAGTTAAATGCTAACATGCTAACCTGCTAACTTAACAAAATAGACAAATATAATAAGACAATTTATAGTTGAATGCTAACTTGCTAACCCGCTAACTTAACAAAATAGACAAATATAATAAGACAATTTATAGTTAAATTCTAACATGCTAGCACGCGAACTTGAAAAAAATATAATAATAATTTTAAAGATAGCCCGAATGCAGCTGAGATAGGCTTCAGCGACCCCCTGCAACCCCAGAAGGGACAAGCGGTAGGAAATGGGTGGATGGATGGATGGATTTTAAAGACAATTTATAGTTGAATGCTAACCTGCTAACTTAACAAAATAGACAAATATAATAAGACAATTTATAGTTGAATGCTAAAATGCTAACCCCTGCAACCCCAAAAGGGACAAGCGGTAGGAAATGGGTGGATGGATGGATTTCAAAGACAATTTATAGTTGAATGCTAACTTGCTAACTTAACAAAATGGACAAATATAATAAGACAATTTATAGTTAAATTCTAACATGCTAGCACGCGAACTTGAAAAAAATATAATAATAATTTTAAAGATAGCCCGAATGCAGCTGAGATAGGCTTCAGCGACCCCCTGCAACCTCAAAAGGGTCAAGCGGTAGGAAATGGATGGATGGATTTTAAAGACAATTTATAGTTGAATGCTAACCTGCTAACTTAACAAAATATAAAAATATAATAAGACAATGTATAGTTCAATGCTAATATGCTAACCTGCTAACTTAACAAAATAGACAAATATAATAAGACAATTTTTAGTTGAATGCTAACTTGCTAACCCGCTAACTTAACAAAATAGACAAATATAATAAGACAATTTATAGTTGAATGCTAACATGCTAACCCGCTAACTTACCAAAATAGACAAATATAATAAGAGAATTTATAGTTAAATGCTAACATGCTTGCATGCGAACTTGAAAAAAAAAATTAGAATAATTTTAAAGACAGCCTGAATGCAGCTGAGATAGGCTTCAGCGACCCCCTGCAACCTCAAAAGGGACACGCAGTAGAAAATGGATGGATTTTAAAGACAATTTGTAGTTGAATGCTAATATGCTAACACACTAACTTAACAAAATAGACAAATAAAATAAGACAATTTAGAGTTGAATGCTAACACGCTAATTTGAAACAATAAACATTTCTAATTACTACAAAATATCTCCCTTTCCTTCCTGCCAAGAACGCCGACGTGTCGCTGAGCAAAGAAGACGCCGTCAACCTGAGTTTGCTCACAATGGTGGGGTCCTCGCTCTCGGCCTTCTTCTCCGCCCTCAGCCTCTTCCTCTACGTCTGCCTGCAGTACGCTACTTCCTGTTAGCCGGGTCCCAGACCCCATCATGCATTGCACCAAGGTGTGTGTGTGTGTGTGTGTGTGTGTGTGTGTGTGTGTGTCCGACAGCAAGCAGCCGCCCGAGCGAGGCGGGTGTCTTCATGCCCACCTGACGCTGGCGCTGCTCTGCCTGCACCTGGGCTTCCTGGCCTGCAGCCTGGGGGCCCGCGGGCCGGACTGGTCGTGCGGGGTCCTGGGTCTCCTGCTGCACTGGGCCCTGATGGCCACCGTCACCTGGTCGGCGCTGGAGGGCTTCCACCTGTACCTGCTGCTGGTGCGGGTCTTCAACATCTACATCAGGAGATACCTGCTCAAGCTGAGTCTGCTGGGCTGGGGTGAGTGGGCCACTACATTAGGCACACATGCTAACGCTAACTTCCACCACTGAGGGCCACACTGGGAAATTAAACACATTTTGAGGTTTTTCATTTTCAAAACCATATAGCGTATTTCCTTGAATTGCCGCCGGGGCGCTAATTTATTTAAAACCTCTTTCCACTCCCGCGCTTACCAAAGGCATGCGGTAAAGGTAAGCATGCGCTAATTATTTCAAAACCTCTACTCACTCCGGCACTTACCAAAGGCATGCGGTAAAAATTTGAGTGTGATGTAAGGATACCATCATGAAAAGCACATTTAATGTAAAAAACGTTATTATGGTCTTACCTTTACTTATAAATGAAGTCCATGCCAGCTCCTTCTGATCAAAAGCATGGATAACTTGTTTTCTAGAAGTCTTCCTTATCTTTCTTCAGTTTTAAAAGTCTCTCTGTCTCGATGGAGATCTTCCTTTACTACCTCCTGCTTCGATTGAAAGAACTCACTGCACGTAAGAGATGATGTTACGGACCTTTGATCCCTCATACGGTACTGCATCAGAAACCGACATCAGTGTGTAAAGGATATCACCACATGGGCTCAGGAACACTTCACAAAACCACTGTCAGTAACGACCTAATACCCTATTTCCTTGAATTGCCGCCGGGGCGCTAATTTATTTAAAACCTCTTTCCACTCCCGCGCTTACCAAAGGCTTGCGGTAAAGGTAAGCATGCGCTAATTATTTCAAAACCTCTACTCACTCCGGCACTTACCAAAGGCATGCGGTAAAAATTTGAGTGTGATGTAAGGATACCATCATGAAAAGCACATTTAATATAAAAAACCTTATTATGGTCTTACCTTTACTTATAAATGAAGTCCATGCGCAGCTCCTTCTGATCAAAAGCATGGATAACTTGTTTTCTAGAAGTCTTCCTTATCTTTCTTCAGTTTGAAAAGTCTCTCTGTCTCGATGGAGATCTTCCTTTATTACCTCCTGCTTCGATTGAAAGTCCAGTTTAGAAAAATGCTATCAGACCAACATTTCCCAACAAGCCATGGCAAGGAATTTAGGGATTTTACCATCTACGGTCCGTAAAATCATCAAAAAGTTCAGAGAATCTGGAGAAATCACTGCACGTAAGAGATGATGTTACGGACCTTTGATCCCTCAGACGGTACTGCATCAAAAACCGACATCAGTGTGTAAAGGATATCACCACATGGGCTCAGGAACACTTTATAAAACCACTGTCAGTAACGACCTTATACCGTATTTCCTTGAATTACCGCCGGGGCGCTAATTTATTTAAAACCTCTTTCCACTCCCGCGCTTACCAAAGGCATGCGGTAAAGGTAAGCATGCGCTAATTATTTCAAAACCTCTACTCACTCCGGCACTTACCAAAGGCATGCAGTAAAAATTTGAGTGTGATGTAAGGATACCATCATGAAAAGCACATTTAATATAAAAAACATTATTATGGTCTTACCTTTACTTATAAATGAAGTCCATGCGCAGCTCCTTCTGATCAAAAGCATGGATAACTTGTTTTCTAGAAGTCTTCCTTATCTTTCTTCAGTTTGAAAAGTCTCTCTGTCTCGATGGAGATCTTCCTTTATTACCTCCTGCTTCGATTGAAAGTCCAGTTTAGAAAACTGCTATCAGACCAACATTTCCCAACGAGCCATGGCAAGGAATTTAGGGATTTTACCATCTACGGTCCGTAAAATCATCAAAAAGTTCAGAGAATCTGGAGAAATCACTGCACGTAAGAGATGATGTTACGGACCTTTGATCCCTCAGACGGTACTGCATCAAAAACCGACATCAGTGTGTAAAGGATATCACCACATGGGCTCAGGAACACTTTATAAAACCACTGTCAGTAACGACCTTATACCGTATTTCCTTGAATTGCCGCCGGGGCGCTAATTTATTTAAAACCTCTTTCCACTCCCGCGCTTACCAAAGGCATGCGGTAAAGGTAAGCATGGGCTAATTATTTTAAAACCTCTACTCACTCCGGCACTTACCAAAGGCATGCGGTAAAAATGTGAGTGTGATGTAAGGATACCATCATGAAAAGCACATTTAATATAAAAACATTATTATGGTCTTACCTTTACTTATAAATGAAGTCCGTGCGCAGCTCCTTCTGAACAAAAGCATCGATAACTTGTTTATAGAAGTCTTCCTTATCTTTCTTCAGTTTGAAAATTATTTTTGTCTCGATGGAGATCTTCCTTTATTAGTGAAGTGAATTATATTTATATAGCGCTTTTCTCAAGTGACTCAAAGCGCTTTACATAGTGAAACCCAATATCTAAGTTACATTTAAAGCAGTGTGGGTGGCACTGGGAGCAGGTGGGTAAAGTGTCTTGCCCAAGGACACAACGGCAGTGACTAGGATGGCACAAGCGGGAATCGAACCTGCAACCCTCAAGTTGCTGACACGGCCACTCTACCAACCGAGCTATTACCTCCCGCTTCAATTGAAAGTCCAATTTAGAAAACTACTATCAGACCAACATTTCCCAACGAGCTATTGCAAGGAATTTAGGGATTTTACCATCTACGGTCCGTAAAATCATCAAAAAGTTCACAGAATCTGGAGAAATCACTGCACGTAAGCGATGATGTTACGAACCTTTGATCCCTCAGGCGGTACTGCATCAAAAACCGACATCAGTGTGTAAAGGATATCACCACATGGGCTCAGGAACACTTCATAAAACCACTGTCAGTAACTACAGTTGGTCGCTACATCTGTAAATGCAAGTTAAAACTCTACCATGCAAAGCCAAACCCATTTATCAACAACGTCCAGAGACGCCGCCGCCTTGGCTGGGCCCGAGCTCATCTAAGATGGACTGATGCAAAGTGGAAAGGGGTTCTGTGGTCTGACGAGTCCACATTTCGAATTATATTTGGAAAAAGAGGACGTGGTGTCCTCCAGAACAGAGGAAAATAACAATTCGGATTGTTATAGGCACAAAGTTAAAAAGCCAGCATGTGTGATGGTATGGGGGTGTATTAGTGCCCAAGGCATGGGTAACTTACACATCTGTGAAGGCACCATTATTGCTGAAAGGTTCGTACAGGTTTTGGAGCAACATAT
>NC_084612.1:85460772-85483272 GCF_033978795.1 Nerophis ophidion | reverse complement strand
ATCCGACTATTATGATAAGGTTGCCAAAATTTTAAAGTGTTCTTATAAAATTGTGACTTTTGTCGAGGAAAATGACAACTCTTTTCATAAAATGGCCGAAATATTAAGCGTTTCTTGTAAAATTGCAACTGTTATTGAGTAAAATTCCAATTTGTATTAAAATATTGCACAAATGTGGGGTTTTTCTTGCAAAATTGTGACCTTTTTCTTGTGAAACTCAAACTAATTTTTCACAACAAACTTTTTTATATTTGTATAGTATTTATATATTATTCATGTTGTAAATACACTTCTTTTTATATCTAGAAAGGCTGCTCCTGAAGAGGGAGGCATTTTCTCAGGTCTCAAGAAAGTGACAAATACAAGAGTGTGTGTGTGTGTGTGTGTGTGTGTGTGTGTGTGTGTGTGTGTGTGTGTGTGTGTGTGTGTGTGTGTGTGTGTGTGTGTGTGTGTGTGTGTGTGTGTGTGTGTGTGTGTGTGTGTGTGTGTGTGTGTGTGTGTGTGTGTGTGTGTGTGTGTGTGTGTGTGTGTGTGTGTGTGTGAGTGTGTGTGTGTGTGTGTGCGTGTGCGTGTGCGTGTGCGTGTGCGTGTGCGCCTTTAAAAGGCGGCGCCTGTTGCAAAGTTCCATAGCTGTAGTCTCCTTTTCCAAGTTGAGTGAAGGTAAGAATTTTTAATACCCATAAGAAAATAACAAAAGCAAACATCAAGCAGTCGTGCAGATAAACGTTCTCAACATAGATTTATCTTCAAGCACTGAGGAATGCTCGAGTGAAACATAAATGGGCAGTAGTTTTATTGACAGCAGGTGTGAACTGCTGCCAATCAACAAAAAGAGAAAACCAACAGTGCTCGTGAATAAAACAGGAAATACAACAAAGTAAGAGCACTGGACAGGAAGTCAATACAAAAACGCGAAAAACTAACAGAAATAAAGTGACAGATTGTCACACGGATGATAATAATAATTAAAGCTGCAAGCAGCGTTGGTCGGGTCCGCCTTTGGCTGCTGCCCCCGAGACCCACGGCCGGATAAGCGTTAGAAGATGCCTTGGAGCCACTATTTTGAGAAAATAATGCATTGTAAAAGTAATGCAGTTGTTGTATTGAAGTGAAAATATCAAAGTTCCTGTTGATTTTTGCTAAAGTATGTTAATTATTAAAATGTAGGTCTAAGTGAGACCTACATAGTGTTTTTTTGTTTAATGTCTCTCTGACATTCCTACCGGAAGTTACAAGCAGTTTTGTCTGTGTTTTCTTCCTAGGAGCAGTTTGTCCGTGTTGTATTCCTAGGGGGCGGTAGAGCGCAATTTTGAGTTTTGAGGTTAGGTTTTTTCATCAGATCGCAATTTTTGCCAGACTTGATGTGTGTGCCAAGTTTGGTGAGTTTAGAAGCATTTTAAGGGGGTCAAATAACAGCTCAAGGAGGCAAAAATGACATTTTTTAGGAGACTTTGCACAGGGGTTCTTTGAAGGCGCGTAAAATCAAAACCTGAGAACTTATCAAAACTCTGTTCTATACTTTTAATCAGAAGGGTTCAATCGCTCTCCTGTGCGAGTTTGAAGCCAAAACAAGTAAGCACTCAGAGGAGATAATGTTTGAAGAAAGGTGACCGGTTTTTACAAAACTTTTGTTTTGAAGGGGGGATTGCAAACTTCCTGTTGATTTTTGTTGGGGGTTGTCAATCTATGAAATGTAGGTCTAAGCGAGACCTACATAGAAGTTTTTGTTTCATGTCTCTCCGACATTCTTACCGGAAGTTACAAGCAATTTTGTCTGTGTTTTATTCCTAGGAGCAGTTTTTTCAGTGTTTTATTCAAAAATAGCGCTAGAGCGCAATTTTGAGTTTTGGGGTTTGGTTTTTTTCATTAGATGGCAATATTCGCCAGTCCTGATGTGTGCGCCAAGTTTGGTGACTTTTGAAGTATTTTAAAGGAGTCAAATTACAGCGCAAAGAGGCAAAATTTGCATTTTTTGCGAACATTTTATTTTGAAGGGGTTTTTGCCAACTTCCTGTAGATTTTTGCTGAAAGAAGTGAGTGTATGAAAATTGGGTCTAAGTCAGACCTACATAGGAGTTTTTGTTTCGTGTCGCTATGACATTCCTAACAGAAGTTACATGCAGTTTTGTCTGTAATTTTTTCCTAGGGGGCGCTAGAGCACAATTTTCATTTTGGGGGATTGGTTGCTTAATATGTTGGGAAGGTTTGCTATACCAACGTGTGTGTCAAATTTGGTGAGTTTTGAAGCATGTTAAGGGGGTCAAATTACAGCGCGTAGGTGCGGAATAATAATAAAACACAGCAGTTTCAATAGGGTCCTTGGCCCATGGCAAAGGACTCCTGTGGACTCCTTTGCCATGGGCCAAGGACCCTCATAATACATTTTATTTGGTGTAGCGCTTTTCAGAGTACTCAAAGACGCTTTACAGGGTAAAAAATTAAAATATAAAAAAGTAATACAAAATGCTGTAAATATAAAAGCAGTGAATTGTAAAATACTGGACATTTACAAGACAGGACATAAGAGGACACAGACCACTAATCAGCGGTTAACAGCAGATCTGAAGAGGTGTGTTTTGAGAAGACTTTTGAAGGTCTGAGCAGTCAGATGTGGTCCCTCCAGCTGCCATTTAAAGAGCCCTGACCTAAACCCAATATTTGTTACTTTATTTGATTAATTCCACCTGTTTTGTTGTCTTCTTCCAAACATGCCGCATGAACTTGTGAAGTGTGTTGACGTCCACATCTATTTGCGATATCGCGTAGGACATGACAGCTGTGGTATAATTGATATCATCTGCATCCACGTCCCTGTATTGTCCTCCCCGTGATGAACAGGCGTCCTGAAACAAGGTCCTCACACGCGTCAGCAGCCTTTATTGTGCGTCTTAAATCATCGTGCCGCTGCTGAGTCAGCACTTTGTCTGACGGGTGCTGCTGCCTCGCCAGCGGCCCTAAAGGAGCATCACAACAAAACTCTGCTCGCTCCTTTTCCCGCCGCACGCCAGGGATTTGGCGTCCAAGCGATGTCGCCGTGCCGCCACTCTCGGTCATTTCCAGTTGTTCTGCATGACGGACTTCAATGTTGTCCTTCTCGTATCCCAAAGTACTTAGTGAAGAGAGTGAAAACTACAACCGGGGGTCCAAACTGTTTCCACCGAGGGGCACACAATGAAAAATGAACGGCGGGGCGCCATTTTCATATTTTTCATTTGAAAAACAATACAATATAAACTTAGATTTAATCATCAAAGTGTTAAAAGTCAGATTATTTTTATTTATTTATTATTATTTAATGTATTTAATATTTTTAAATATATTAACTGATTAAAAAAAATGTTTAATGCACAATTGTATAATCGTTAAAGCTTTTTGCAGTTGAGAGACGTTTCATGAGAGCAGAGTGAGTGTGTGTGTGTTAAAAGGCCAGATGTGGCCCTCAGGCCATATATTATATTATTATCTTAAAATATTATTTTTAATATATTATTATATATTACCAATATATTTCAATACTTTTCTAAATAAAGGGGACCACAAAGAATGTAATTGTTAGCTTTATTGTAACAAAAAATGTTAGTGTAGATCAAACATGTCACACCTATGGATCATGTTTTGTTTTGTCGTGTTATGTTTTTGTTTTCTGGACTCTTGTTCTGTTTTTGCACTTCCTGGTTTTGTTTGTTTCCATGCCAACCTCATTAGTTTTCACCTGTCACGTCCCTGTTCTCAGCCTCAGCTGTTTTCACTAATCATCACAGCTATTTAAGTCACTCTTTTTCTTGTCTTCGTCCTGGGATCTTCACACTCACATGCGCACGCACCCTAGCCATGCTGTTCCTCCTTCAAGTCCTTGTCCGTAGTTCCATGCCGTGTAAGTTTTTTGTTGTAGTTATGCCATTGTGCTAGTTTTGTTTATAGTTTATTATATTCATGCCATCGTGCTGTTTCTGTTCATAGTTCATTCATGCCATTGAGCAAGTGTTTTTGTTTCACGTTTGTACTGTTTAGCCAAGTTTCTTCCTCCATTGTGAGCGCTTTGTGTTGTTTATTTGTTTATTAAATAAACAACCATGTACTCACATCCACGCCTCGCTCGTGTTGATCCTCATCTGCATCGAAGAAACAATCCACGTCCAAGCCAAGTTATGACAAAACATGTTTATTATTGTCATTTAGTGCTTAAATAAAATGTTGAACATACTAGACAACTTGTCTTTTAGTAGTAAGTAAACAAACATAGACTCCTGCTGACGTATGCAGTAACATATTGTGTTATTTATACACCTATTATATTGTACACATTGTGAGGGACAAACTGTAAAAAATGGATTATTAATCTACTTGCTCATTTTCTGTTAATATCTGCTTATTTTCTGTTTGAACATGTTCTATCTACACTTCTGTTCAAATGTAATAATCACTTATTCTTCTCTTCTTTGATACTTGACATTAGTTTTGGATGATACCACACATTTAGGTGTGGATCCGATACCAAGTAGTTCCAGGATCATACATTGGTCATATTCAAAGTCCTCATGTGTCCACGGACATATTTACTGACTTCATAAACTTAATATGAATTTTAAAAAAGGAACAAATATTTTGTGACAATAAAAAAATATCAATGTTATCATAGTAGTATAAACTAGATGGTATCATTACAGTGGATGTCAGGTGTAGGTCTACCCATGGACACATGGTGCTAGCTTGCTGTTAGCGGTGAGCTATTGTATCCTCCTATGGTGCGGAGTGGAGCATGTTTAGCTATTATTCGTCCTCCAGTGATAATGTTACTTTATTTGTTGCCAGGATTAGTGATTTAGAAGTAGCTACAACACTGGCTGCCATGTAGTCGGTGTTATAACTTCACCTTTATCCGGACTTTTTACACCACAGTGTGTCCATTCTCTCTTTTCTGTCTACCCACTGTGTCTGCTTGTAAGTACTCTGTGTGTGTGCGCTGCCCAACATGCTCCATCTCTGCTCTCACAAGCAGCAATGTCGCCGTCATGCCTGCCTTAGTGATACCTCTCAAATATAGTACTATTTTTGTATCAATAGTACTGCGATACTACAAACCCAGTTTCCATATGAGTTGGGAAATTGTGTTAGATGTAAATATAAACAGAATACAATGATTTGCAAATCCTTTTCAAGCCATATTCAGTTGAATATGCTACAAAGACAACATATTTGATGTTCAAACTGATTAAAAAAAAATTTGTTTGCAAATAATAATTAACTTGCGTCACTCAACTTTGTGCATCCTTGTAAGTATACAAGTACCACTCCACTTCAACTTAAAGACAACACAAGTCCATTCCAGAGGGTTGATAATAAAACAGGTCTGTACTCACATCTGCAGCGTAAAAGTTTGATTGTTGGCGTCTGGAAACTGCAGCTGGTACTTGCCGTAGACTTGGAAGACGGCACAGACCAGAGAGACCAGCGTGGGCAGACCTGATGGGGAGGACCACACGCTTTGTTTGTGTAGGATATCACCACATCATATATGGTGCTTGGACATGTTTTGTCTGCGTTTGACTACAAACTTGTGTATTTATTGACCTTTCTGTTTTAATCTGCACAGCACTCTGAGGCAGTAGTCTCTTTTAGAATTGTGCTACATAAATCAATCCACCTTGACCTTGAGGTTAGCAGTGTTCTATTGTTTAAAACAGGGGTGTCCAAACTGTCGCCCGGGGGCCATTTGGGGCCCACAGCACATTTAGAAAATACTTAAACAAAAAAAAAAAACATAAAAAAAGTGGAATAACAAATCAATCAGGAGAACTGTAACAAAAGTTACAATGTTGTTGTTTTTTAAAACTGTCTCAAACATAATAATGAATCAAAATCAATGTTATGAATTACTGACCTATTTAACATCAAATATTCCACTTTGAAATATATACAGTATATTGTGTTAGATGTAAATATAAACAGAATACAATGATTTGAAAATAATTTTCAAGCCATATTCAGTTGAATATGCTACAAAGACAACATATTTGATGTTCAAACTGATTAAAAAAAAATTTGTTTGCAAATAATAATTAACTTAGAATGTCATGGCTGCAACACTTGCCAAAGTAGTTGGGAAAGGGCATGTTCACCACTGTGTTACATCACCTTTTCTTCTAACAACACTCAATAAACGTTTGGGAACTGAGGAAACTAATTGTTGAAGCTTTGAAAGTGGAATTCTTTCCCATTCTTGTTTTATGTAGAGCTTCAGTCCTTCAACAGTCCGGGGTCTCCGCTGTCCTATTTTACGCTTCATAATGTGCCACACATTTTCCATGGGAGACAGGTCTGGACTGCAGGCGGGCCAGGAAAGTACCCGCGCTCTTTTTTGTAACACGTGCTGAATGTGGCTTGGCATTGTCTTGCTGAAATAAGCAGGGGCGTCCATGGAAAAGACGGCGCTTAGATGGCAGCATATGTTGTTCCAAAACCTGTATGTACCTTTCAGCATTAATGGTGCCTTCACAGATGTGTAAGTTACCCATGCCTTGGGCACTAATGCACCCCCATACCATCACACATGCTGGCTTTTACACTTTGTGTCAAACAGTCCTGATGGTTCGCTTCCGCTTTGGACACAATGTCGAATATTTCCAAAAACATTTTGAAATGTGGACAGAACACTTTTCCACTTTGCATCAGTCCATCTTAGATGATCTCGGGCCCAGAGAAGCCGGCGGCGTTTCTGGATGTTGTTGATAAATGGCTTTCGCTTTGCATAGAAGAGTTTTAACTTGCACTTACAGATGTAGCGACCAACTGTATTTCGTGACAGTGGTTTTCTGAAGTGTTCCTGAGCCCATGTGGTGATATCCTTTAGGGATGTGGGTTTTTGATACAGTGCCGTCTGAGGGATGGAAGGTCACGGTCATTCAATGTTGGTTTCCGGCCATGCCGCTTACGTGGAGTGATTTCTCCAGAGTCTCTGAACCTTTTGATGATATTATGGAGCGTAGATGTTGAAATCCCTAAATTTCTTGCAATGTCACTTTGAGAAAGGTTGTTCTTAAACTGTTTGACTATTTGCTCACACAGTTGTGGACAAAGGGGTGTACCTCGCCCCATCCTTTCTTGTGAAAGACTGAGCATTTTTTGGGAAGCTGCTTTTATAGCCAATCATGGCACCCACCTGTTCCCAATTAGCCTGCACACCTGTGGGATGTTCCAAATAAGTGTTTTGATGAGCAATCCACAACTTTATCAGTATTTATTGCCACCTTTCCCAACTTTTTTGTCACGTGTTGCTAGCATCAAATTCTAAAGTTAATGATTATTTGCAAATCATTGTATTCTGTTTATATTTACATCTAACACAATTTCCCCACTCATAAAAGTGTTAAAATTTCATTTTTTTAATTGATCTATTTTACTTTCAACACTTAAGTCTGTGGATCAACTTCAGATCTAACAGTTCATGAAGTTTTTAGTATTTTCTCTTTTAGGGCAAACACACCAAATATGCAGTATTTTACCCTCAAAAATATGTCAAAGTGTATTATTTGATGCAGAGTCCACATTGCAACTGTTTCTTGTGACATTTCAGCGGTTGGCGCCTTTATTTCACTTTTTATGTTTTTTATTAGTATTTTAAAAATTTGCACGGCCTGTTAAACAATATAAGAACGCTCTGAAGTAAAAAAAAAAAAAATGCGAGACTGCGCACTATAAAATGAGCTAGAAAACATGTACTGTATTTTCCAGACTTAGGGTGTGCCGCTTTATAAGCCCCGCCCACAACATTTTATATGCATTTTTTCGCAGATATAAACTTTGTGAAATGTGAGAATAATAATATCTAAGTTATCACAAAACGATGTCTTACATTGACTTCAACTCGCCAAAAGCTGTCTTTGAACCGACCAAAAAGAAGGCTTGTAAAATTGTGTAGGATGGGAAGCAACAGGAAGGTGTTCTCTTTCTTTAATGTATTGTAATCAATGGGAATATATTGTTTTGACCCAAGAACTACAAAGCAGAGAGGAAGCAGAGCCTGACCCCCCTCAAGACGACCTCTTCTTTGAAGTGTTTTACGACCTTTTCTTTGAACTGTTCTGTGGCCAAAGGCAGCAACTGTTTATGACCTCCGTTCCTTTAGAAACAGCTGTTGCCATGTAATCAGGGAAAGTCCAAAAATAAAAGGTGTACGATCTTTCGCCAGACCGTGGTGAGACTGTAGAAAGAGTACAGTCCAGACGTCGCTCCTCAACTGAGCCCAATTTAATTCTCTCTGTTTAATTCCTTGCTTCTTGTCTTGTTTAATAGATGTCATCCATGTTGGAACCTGACACGAAATGACTTATTTACACAGAAATATACTGTAAATGCTTATTTACATACCTTAATTTTTCCCAAACGGTGCCTGTAAAGAGGCAGTAAAACGGCTCTTCAAACAAAACAGAAGTCATAGTCAAGCTAGCTCTCTAATCAGCTAAACAGACTCAATAAATCCACGGGGACATTTTTTTGAGTTTATCGAGGATACAAAAGTTAAATCTGCAAGCAGCGATGGACTGGACCAACTTTTGCTGGTGTTTCCTGCTTTTACCCACTCAACATATCTTTACCTGCACGTTACCTACCTTCCCTGCATCCTGGAGTCACACTGGTGCTTCTTTCTGTCACCCAGACAACATATCTTTACCTGCACATTACCTACCTACTCTGTATCCTGGAGTCAAACTGGTGCCTCCTTCTTTCACCCAGACAACATATCTTTACCCGCACATTACCTACCTTCTCTGCATTGTGTGGTCATGCTGCTGCTTCCTGCTTTCAAGCGGCCATCTTGAGACGGCAGCAGTGCAGCAGCATCAGCGCAGGAGTTCTTTGAAGGCTCGTAAAATCAAAACCGGAGCAGTTAGAAAAACTATTTGTGCAACTTTTAATCAGAAGGGTTCAATCTCTCTCCTGTGCGAGTTTGAAGCCGACACAACCAACGCGCTCAGAGGGTTAATGTTAGAAAAAAGGTGACAGGTTTTTACAAAACTTTTGTTTTGAAGGGGTAATTGCCAGCTTCTTGTTGATTTTTGCTGAAGGATGTAAATGAATGAAATGTAGGTCTGAGTGAGACCTACATAGAGGTTTTTGTTTCATGTCTCTACGACATTCCTGGAGGAAGTTACAAGCAGTTTTGTCTGTGTTTTCTTCCCAAGAGCAGTTTTGTCTGTGTTTTTTTCCTAGGGGGCTCAAAAGCGCAATTTTGTGTTTTGTTTAGTTTTTTTGTTTTATTAGCTCGCAATTGTTGCCAGTCCTGATGTGTGTGTCCAGTTTGGTGAGTTTTGAAACATTTTAAGGTGGTCGAATTACAGCTCAGAGAGGCAAAAATGAAAAAATGTTTAGGAAACTTTTGTTTTAAAGGTTTTTTTTTTACAACTTCCTGTTGATTCTAGCTGTTGGATGTCAATGTATGAAACCCAGGTCTAAGTCAGACCTACATAGAGGTTTTTGTTTCATGTCTCTACGACATTCCTAGAGGAAGTTACAAGCAGTTTTGTTTGTGTTTTCTTCCCAAGAGCAGTTTTGTCTGTGTTTTATTCCTAGGGGGCGCTAGAGCACGAGTTTGTGTTTTTTTTTTTATTAGATCGCAATTTTCACCAGTCCTGATGTTTGTGTCCATTTTGGTGAGTTTTGAAGCATTTTAAGGGGGTCAAATTACAGCTCAAAGAGGCAAAAATGAAATTTTTTAGGAAACTTTTGTTTTTAAGGGTTTTTTTTTTACAACTTCCTGTTGATTTTTGCTGAAGGGTGTCAATGTATGAAACCCACGTCTAAGTCAGACCTACATAGAGGTTTTTATTTCATGTCTCTACGACATTCCTAGTTATGATTGCGGCGCCCGGACGGGCTGCGCTCTCGAGGAGCTGCTGCTAAAGATGGAACATTTGGCAGAAATACCGGACAATTCCACAAACTTTATGGCTGGCTCACATCGTGGTCACTCCGTGATCACGTACGACCGCCAGACACTTCTGGATGTGGACACATCGGGCCGTTTTGGACCGATAGACACTTGCGTGCTAGACTTGCTAACTAGCATGGGATTACATCGGCGGCTACATCCAGCGGCCTGTGAAGCAGGGGAGTCTAGTAGCAGTGGGGGCCGTCTACGGAGCAGACGCCAGCGGTGTGATCGGAAACGCGGATGCCGAGCGGGGCTAAAAACAAAGCAGAAGGCTAATCCCCACAGAACACCACTTTCCTCCATCCCGAAGACGGATTTAGATGGAAAATGCGCGACTACTGGTCTGGGTAAGGAGTCTGTTAAATTAGAACAAGTTGTTTCTGCTTTGAGTGTTTCAGAGTTGGACATGTGTTTTACTGAGGTGGCTAACTATGATGCGTGCAGTTTATCAAAGCAACAAACAAACAATCGGAAAATCCCCGTTACTGAGGTGGCTAACCATGATGCGTGCAGTTTATCAAAGCAACAAACAAACAATCGGAAAATCCCCGTTACTGAGGTGGCTAACCATGATGCGTGCAGTTTATCAAAGCAACAATCAAACAATCGGAAAATTCCTGTCGTATCAATTCCTAGATATGGTCGTAACTATACTAAATGCACTGGGCATAATAAACACAACATTATTAATATTGCTACTACGGATAATTTGATCAAAAACTCCCTAAAACAGCCCACTACCTATAATGTAGGTTTTTTAAACATAAGATCATTGTCTCCCAAAACGTTATTAGTTAATGATATTATCAGAGACAACAATCTTAACGTCATCGGTCTCAGCGAAACCTGGCTTAAACCAAACGACTTTTTTGCGCTAAATGAGGCATGTCCTCCTAACTTTACACATGCGCATATTGCCCGTCCGCTCAAAAGGGGTGGGGGGGTCGCACTAATATACAACGAAAACTTTAACCTTACTCCTAACATAAATAATAAATATAAATCGTTTGAGGTGCTTACTATGAGGTCTGTCACACCGCTGCCTCTACACCTGGCTGTTATCTACCGCCCCCCAGGGCCCTATTCGGACTTTATTAATGAATTCTCAGAGTTCGTTGCTGATCTAGTGACACACGCCGATAATATAATCATAATGGGGGACTTTAATATCCATATGAATACCCCATCGGACCCACCGTGCGTAGCGCTCCAGACTGTAATTGATAGCTGTGGTCTCACACAAATAATAAATGAACCCACGCATCGCAACGGTAATACGATAGACCTAGTGCTTGTCAGGGGCATCACCGTTTCCAAAGTTACGATACTCCCGTATACTAAAGTATTGTCCGATCATTACCTTATAAAATTCGAGGTTCAGACGCATGTTCGTCAAACTAATAATAATAATAACTGCTATAGCAGCCGCAACATTAATACAGCCACAACGACAACTCTTGCGGACCTACTGCCCTCGGTAATGGCACCATTCCCAAAGTATGTGGGCTCTATTGATAACCTCACTAACAACTTTAACGACGCCCTGCGCGAAACCATTGATAACATAGCACCGCTAAAGTTAAAAAAGGCTCCAAAAAAGCGCACCCCGTGGTTTACAGAAGAAACTAGAGCTCAGAAATTATTATGCAGAAAGCTGGAACGCAAATGGCGCACGACTAAACTTGAGGTGCACCATCAAGCATGGAGTGATGGTTTAATAACTTATAAACGCATGCTTACCTTAGCTAAAGCTAAATATTACTCAAATCTCATCCACCGTAATAAAAACGATCCTAAATTTTTGTTTAGTACGGTAGCATCGCTAACCCAACAAGGGACTCCTTCCAGTAGCTTAACCCACTCAGCTGATGACTTTATGCAATTCTTTAGTAAGAAAATTGAAGTCATTAGAAAGGAGATTAAAGACAATGCGTCCCAGCTACAACGGGGTTCTATTAACACTGACACGATTGCATATACGGCGGATACTGCCCTCCAAAATAGTTTCTCTCGTTTTGAGGAAATAACATTAGAGGAATTGTTACAACGTGTTAAGGGAATAAAACAGACAACATGTTTACTTGACCCTCTTCCTGGGAAACTGATCAAGGAACTCTTTGTATTATTAGGTCCATCAGTGCTAAATATTATAAACTTATCACTCTCCTCGGGCACTGTTCCCCTAGCATTCAAAAAAGCGGTTATTCATCCTCTTCTTAAAAGACCTAACCTCGATCCTGACCTCATGGTAAATTACCGACCGGTGTCTCACCTTCCCTTTATTTCAAAAATCCTTGAAAAAATTGTTGCGGAGCAGTTAAATGAACACTTAGCGTCTAACAATCTATGTGAAACCTTTCAATCCGGTTTCAGGGCAAATCACTCGACGGAGACAGCCCTCGCAAAAATGACTAATGATCTATTGCTAACGATGGATTCTGATGCGTCATCTATGTTGCTGCTCCTCGATCTTAGCGCTGCTTTCGATACCGTCGATCATAATATTTTATTAGAACGTATCAAAACACGAATTGGTATGTCAGACTTAGCCCTGTCTTGGTTTAACTCTTATCTTACTGATAGGATGCAGTGTGTCTCCCATAACAATGTGACCTCGGACTACGTTAAGGTAACGTGTGGAGTTCCCCAGGGTTCGGTCCTTGGCCCTGCACTCTTCAGCATCTACATGCTGCCGCTAGGTGACATCATACGCAAATACGGTGTTAGCTTTCACTGTTATGCTGATGACACCCAACTCTACATGCCCCTAAAGCTGACCAACACGCCGGATTGTAGTCAGCTGGAGGCGTGTCTTAATGAAATTAAACAATGGATGTCCGCTAACTTTTTGCAACTCAACGCCAAAAAAACGGAAATGCTGATTATCGGTCCTGCTAGACACCGAACTCTATTTAATAATACAACTCTAACATTTGACAACCAAACAATTAAACAAGGCGACACGGTAAAGAATCTGGGTATTATCTTCGACCCAACTCTCTCCTTTGAGGCACACATTAAAAGCGTTACTAAAACGGCCTTCTTTCATCTCCGTAACATCGCTAAAATTCGCTCCATTCTGTCCACTAAAGACGCTGAGATCATTATCCATGCGTTTGTTACGTCTCGCCTCGACTACTGTAACGTATTATTTTCGGGTCTCCCCATGTCTAGCATTAAAAGATTACAGTTGGTACAAAATGCGGCTGCTAGACTTTTGACAAGAACAAGAAAGTTTGATCACATTACGCCTGTACTGGCTCACCTGCACTGGCTTCCTGTGCACTTAAGATGTGACTTTAAGGTTTTACTACTTACGTATAAAATACTACACGGTCTAGCTCCATCTTATCTTGCCGATTGTATTGTACCATATGTCCCGGCAAGAAATCTGCGTTCAAAGGATTCCGGCTTATTAGTGATTCCCAAAGCCCAAAAAAAGTCTGCGGGCTATAGAGCATTTTCCGTTCGGGCTCCAGTACTCTGGAATACCCTCCCGGTAACAGTTCGCGATGCCACCTCAGTAGAAGCATTTAAGTCTCACCTTAAAACTCATTTGTATACTCTAGCCTTTAAATAGACTCCCTTTTTAGACCAGTTGATCTGCCGTTTCTTTTCTTTTTCTTCTATGTCCCACTCTCCCCTGTGGAGGGGGTCCGGTCCGATCCGGTGGCCATGTACTGCTCGCCTGTGTATCGGCTGGGGACATCTCTGCGCTGCTGGTCCGCCTACGCTTGGGATGGTTTCCTGCTGGCTCCGCTGTGAACGGGACTCTCGCTGCTGTGTCTTGGATCCTCTTTGGACTGGACTCCCGCGACTGTGTTGTATCCATTGTGGATTGAACTTTCACAGTATCATGTTAGACCCGCTCGACATCCATTGCTTTCCTCCTCTCTAAGGTTCTCATAGTCATCATTGTCACCGACGTCCCACTGGGTCATTATTGTCACCAATGTCCCACTGGGTGTGAGTTTTCCTTGCCCTTATGTGGGCCTACCGAGGATGTCGTGGTGGTTTGTGCAGCCCTTTGAGACACTAGTGATTTAGGGCTATATAAGTAAACATTGATTGATTGATTGATAGAGGAAGTTACAAGCAGTTTTGTCTGTGTTTTCTTCCCAAGAGCAGTTTTGTCTGTGTTTTATTCCTAGGGGGCGCTAGAGCACGAGTTTGTGTTTTTTTTTTTATTAGATCGCAATTTTCACCAGTCCTGATGTTTGTGTCCATTTTGGTGAGTTTTGAAGCATTTTAAGGGGGTCAAATTACAGCTCAAAGAGGCAAAAATGAAATTTTTTAGGAAACTTTTGTTTTTAAGGGTTTTTTTTTTACAACTTCCTGTTGATTTTTGCTGTAGGATGTCAATGTATGAAACCCACGTCTAAGTCAGACCTACGTAGAGGTTTTTATTTCATGTCTCTACGACATTCCTAGAGGAAGTTACAAGCAGTTTTGTTTGTGTTTTCTTCCCAAGAGCAGTTTTGTCTGTGTTTTATTCCTAGGGGGCGCTAGAGCGCAATTTTGTGTTTTTATTTTTTTAATTTTTATTAGATCGCAATTTTCACCAGTCCTGATGTGTTTGTCCAGTTTGGTGAGTTTTGAAGCATTTTAAGGGGGTCAAATTACGGCTCAAAGAGGAAAAAATAAAAAAAATTTAGGAAGTTTTTGTTTTTAAGGGTTTTTTTTACAACTTCCTGTTGATTTTTGCTGAAGGGTGTCAATGTATGAAACCCAGGTCTAAGTCAGACCTACATAGAGGTTTTTGTTTCATGTCTCTACGACATTCCTAACGGAAGTTACAAGCAGTTTTGTCTGTTTTTTTTCCTAGGGGGCGCTAGAGCGCAATTTGGAGTTTTGGGGTTTGGTTTTCTTATTAGATGGCAATTTTTGCCAGTCCTGATGTGTGTGTCAAATTTGGTGAGTATTGAAGCATTTTAAGGGGGTCAAATTACAGCTCAAAACTGCGGAATAATAATAAAGAAAGAAAGAATGAATAAAACATAAGATATTAAATAGGGTCCTCTGTCCCAAAGGGACATTCGGTCCCTAATAATACTAAAGTTTTAGCTTATTGGTTAATGCTAACAACACTAGCTTCATTACACTCCTACAGACATCACACATGGGATGCTTTAGTAAGTAAGAATTGTTTTAGTTATATTGCAAAACTTACAAACGTTACTTGGAGTGATGACTGAAGGATACATAATAGTAAAAGCACAATGGACGGCCAAAAGACCGAACGGCACACCAAATTGGAAGAAAAAAAACCCCACCTGATAAATGGAAGGACACTGCAGCAACTCCAGTGAGCTAATTCGTCCAAAAGATGGCGCCAAACTACAAACAAAAACACCCTTTAGGTGTTTATTTTAATTTATTTTTTAATTAACTTATTTTTATGATTGCATTTAGGGAAGACAAATCCACAAAATACCCACTCCGTCTTACAAGCTGCAGGGGTCAAAGTTTAGGGAAAAAGTATGTCAGAATAATTGTATCTAAGTTATCACACAACTTTGTGTTTCAATGAGTTCCCGGCAAGCAGACTAAAGCCGTCTTTGATCTCACCGATCAAAAGGATTGTAAAACCCCACTGTGTAGGATGGGGAGCGACATGAGGGTGTCGGTTTCTTTGATGTATCGTAATCCACAGGAAGATTTTGTCTTGACCCGAGATCTACAAATCGGAGAGGAGGCAGGGCCTGACCCCCCTCCAGGCACCTTTTTTTTTAAACAGTTTTGTGACCGAGGGTGACATCTGTTTACAAACTTTTCTTTGAACTCTTTTGTAACCAAAGGGGATGGCCGTTTATGACCCCCGCCCCTTTAGAAACAGCTGCTGCCATGTAATCAGGGAAAGTCCAAATAAAAGAGGAGGTTCACAATCGTTCGTCAGAGTGTGGGACGACATTGTACAAGAGTACAGTGTCTACGCGTTTCTCCTCAATTGAGCTAAATTGAATTATGTCTCTGTTTAATTCCTTGCTTCTTGTCTTGTTTAATAGATGTCATCGGTGTTGGAACCTGACAAAGTAGAATTTATGGTAATTGTTTATACAGATCATGTAGGCTTGTTCTTTGCAGGAAACATCTCCAACTTCATGTGGCGAGGCCCCCTGGACCCCCAAAAGGGACCCCTTGGTATGTTTTTAATTCCTTTATTTTTTTTTAAACCTAAATGGGATCCCTGATTACAACCGATTGATTTAAAAAATGGTGCCGTGGTTGCGACGTAAACAAAAAAACGTATCGATCGCGCTTTTATGGTTTTCACAATGAGAGGATTTATTGTTGTCCGAGGACCTCACGCTCCCTCCCACTCCGCTCTGGAAATGGTCTTGTCTGTGCCGGTAATTTACTAAATGATTTAGTCGCTTTATGAGGGTGGTTGTTTGGTTTGAATGGGTGGGGGTGGGGGGGTGATGGGGGTGAGGGTGATTGAGCCGTGACAACAAAAGCACAAACTAAAAGGACGGGGGCCTCTACTGCTAACTATTTTCAGTACTTTGTGGGGATAATTGTTTCAGAATAAAAGCTCATTTTAGTGTGTGAATGTGAGTGTGAATGTTGTCTGTCTATCTGTGTTGGCCCTGCGATGAGGTAGCGACTTGTCCAGGGTGTACCCCGCCTTCCGCCCGATTGTAGCTGAGATAGGCGCCAGCCCCCCCCGCAACCCAGAAAGGGAATAAGCGGCAGAAAATGGATGGATAATAATAATAACATGGTTTTTTTTCCTACACTACCCACCATCATTTACCAGTGTGTGTGATTAATTGGTCACATGTCAGTCACTCCGTGTTTTTAAGAGTAAATAAATATATTTGTATTTACAAATTAATGGATAACTTGCTTTGAATCAATGTAGCGTGTGGATATTGAAGTAAATATATAAGCTACTACTTTTTTCCTACCCTTTGACCCCCGCGCCTTATAAAACGGTGCGACTATTTTAGGGATTTCCCTCACTGACAGAAATGATGCTCATGGTTTTCCCCCCAAAAAAAAGCCAAGCAAATACGGCGAATAGGTGTGTTATTGTTTGTGCTACGGTGCCATCTTTTAAACCAGGTGCTGCAGTGTCCTTCCATTTTTATGTAGTCTGCCAATTCATTTTATCGTGGATTTCACCTTCATTTTTAGGTTGGCCCGCAGCATAATTCTGATGCCCTCCATGTCATTTTATGTGGTCTGCCAACTCATTTTACGTGTGCCGACACATAATTTTGTTGTGGCCCACCATATTATTTTAATGTGCCTTGCCACATCATTTTTGCGTAGTCTGCTGATTCATTTTATTGTGGCCCGACACAAAAATATGTTGTGACTTGTCATTTAATTTTATAGTGGTCCACCACTTCATTTTATATGTCCCGACACATAATTTTGTTGTGGCCTGCCATCTCATTTTAAGGTGCCACACCACATCATTTTTACGTAGTTCGCCGATTAATTTTATTTTGGTCCAACATACATTTCTCATGACCTGCTATTTCATTTTATTGCGGTACGTCACATCATTTATTGTGGCCTGACAGATAATTTTGTTGTGGCCTGCCGTATCATTTCAACGTGCCACGCCACTTCATTTTTACGTGGTCCGCCATTTCATTTTATAGTGGCCCGACATGCAAATTTGTCACGACCTGTCCTGTCATTTCATTTTATTGTGGCCCAACTTATACATTTGTTGCGATCTGCCATATCATTTTATGGTGGTACGCCACATAATTTACTTTGGCCTGACTCATATTTTTGTTGTGGCCTGCCGTATCATTTCAACGTGCCACGCCACATCATTTTTACGTGGTCCGCCATTTCATTTTATAGTGGCCCGACACACAAATTTGTCATGACCTGTCCTGTCATTTCATTTTATCGTGGCCCAACTTATACATTTGTTGCGACCTGCCATCTAATTTTATGGTGGTACGCCACATCATTTACATTGGCCTGACTCATATTTTTGGTGTGGCCTGCCGTGTCATTTTAACGTGCCACGCCACATCATTTTTACGTGGTCCGCCATTTCATTTTATAGTGGCCCGACATGCAAATTTGTCACGACCTGTCCTGTCATTTCATTTTATTGTGGCCCAACTTATACATTTGTTGCGACCTGCCATATCATTTTATGGTGGTACGCCACATAATTTACTTTGGCCTGACTCATATTTTTGTTGTGGCCTGCCGTATCATTTCAACGTGCCACGCCACATCATTTTCACGTGGTCCGCCATTTCATTTTATAGTGGCCCGACACACAAATTTGTCACGACCTGTCCTGTCATTTCATTTTATTGTGGCCCAGCTTATACATTTGTTGCGACCTGCCATATAATTTTATGGTGGTACGCCACATCATTTACATTGGCCTGACTCATATTTTTGGTGTGGCCTGCCGTATCATTTTAACGTGCCACGCCACATCATTTTTTACGTGGTCCGCCATTTCATTTTATAGTGGCCCGACACAGAAATTTGTCACAACCTCTCCTGTCATTTCATTTTATTGTGGCCCAACTTATACATTTGTTGCGACCTGCCATATCATTTTATGGTGGTACGCCACATCATTTACATTGGCCTGACTCATATTCTTGTCGTGGCCCACCACTTCATTTTATTGTGCCCTGCCACGTCAGTTTTATCCAGTCTGCCAAATCATTTTATCGTGGCTCAACATATAATTTTATGTGACCCGCCACAGAATTTTATTGTGGCCCAAAATATCATTAGAGTAGCCTGCCACGTAACTTTAGTAGCCTGCCAAATAACTTTTGTGGCCTGCTACATAAAATTGTACTGACCTGCCGTTTCGTTTTATTCTGGTACGCTATATAATTTTATTGTGGCCCAACACATACATTTGTTGTGACTTGTCATTTCATTTTATTGTGGCCCAACACATACATTTGTTGCGACCTGCCATATAATTTTATGGTGGTACGCCACATCATTTACATTGGCCTGACTCATATTTTTGTTGTGGCCCACCACTTCATTTTACTGTGCCCTGCCACGTCAGTTTTATCCAGTCTGCCAAATCATTTTATTGTGGCTCAACATATAATTTTATGTGACCCGCCACAGAATTTTATTGTGGCCCACCATATCATTAGAGTAGCCTGCCACATAACTTTAGTAGCCTGCCAAATAACTTTTGTGGCCTGCTACATAAAATTGTACTGACCTGCCGTTTCGTTTTATTCTGGTACGCTATATAATTTTACTGTGGCCCAACACATACATTTGTTGTGACTTGTCATTTCATTTTATTGTGGCCCAACACATACATTTGTTGCGACCTGCCATATAATTTTATGGTGGTACGCCACATCATTTACATTGGCCTGACTCATATTCTTGTCGTGGCCCACCACTTCATTTTATTGTGCCCTGCCACGTCAGTTTTATCCAGTCTGCCAAATCATTTTATTGTGGCTCAACATATAATTTTATGTGACCCGCCACAGAATTTTATTGTGGCCCACCATATCATTAGAGGAGCCTGCCACGTAACTTTAGTAGCCTGCCAAATAACTTTTGTGGCCTGCTACATAAAATTGTACTGACCTGCCGCTTCGTTTTATTCTGGTACGCTATATAATTTTATCGTGGCCCAACACATACATTTGTTGTGACTTGTCATTTCATTTTATTGTGGCCCGACACATACATTTGTTGTGACTTGTCATTTCATTTTATTGTGGCCCGACACATACATTTGTCATGACTTGCCATTTCATTTTATTATTGCCCATTGCATAATTTTGTCGTGACTTTTCATTTCGTTTAGTGTGGCCCGACACATAATTTTCTCATGACATGCCATTTCATTTTATTGTGGCCAGACACGTAATTTTGTTGTGACTTTTCATCTCATTTTATCCTGGCCAGACGCATCATTTTGTCATGCCTTACCATATAATTTTATAGTGGCCTGATACATATATGTGGCCAGTGACAGGCTGGAAGTAAAAGAGCATTTTCGTGGATAAATGTGCTTGTTCTTCCAGTTTTTGACCGAAAATGTTTTACGACGTGGACGATGAGGATGGTGAGGATGATGATGATGATGATGACAGAGGAAGAGGAGACACGCGCTCAGCACGTGTCGACGAGTGGGCGGAGCCTCGTCGTCCTCCGCCTCCCGCCGCCTGCAGGACGCAGAGATGCGGCGAGAAGCAGGCCGGACATAGTCGCTAGAGGTCCGCGCGGACGGAAGATGCAACATTGCGGATGTTCGTGCGTCGACCATCCGTGACCGCCGCGCGCACGCAGCCCATCACGCACCGCGCACTCGTTAAGGAGACGGAGGTGGCCGCCATGCGACGCGGACATCGGCGTCTCTAAAAGCAGGGAGAGTCGCTCCCCTCCTCCTCCCCCCTCCTCTTCCCCCTTAACCCCCCCTCCCCGCCTCGCCGTGTGCCCGCAACGGAACCGGATGATCTCCGCCGGACCGGAGCCGCCGACGTCGACGAGCCCCCGCGGAGCCGCCTGAGGCCGCAGGATGCAGGTGAGAGATGCGGTGTGCACGGAGCGCATCAGCAGCGACGAGCCGGAGCAGGATGACGTCAGCCAGAAGAAGACGTCATGCTTCTCCAACATCAAGATCTTCCTGGTGGCGGAATGCGCGCTCATGTTGGCTCAGGGCACCGTAGGCGCGTACCTGGTGAGTGCACGTCATCGTCATCATCATCATCATCATCATCATCACGGTCGTCCTTCACCGCGACAAGGCCACGCTGCTCCGCACATGACGAGGCTGCCATTGGCGCCTTTTGATTGGCGGAGGGATATGAGGCCTTTGCACCAACGCCACGTGCACGCTGCCATGTTGTTGTTCATGTTGTTGTTGTTGTTGTTGTTGTTGGACGCCGTAAGTCAGCAAAGAGCCGCACAAGTTCTCCCGCCTCTGATTGTTTGTAAGCCCTTTGCGGCAGCTTGGCAAAAATCAAGAAAAACTTCCATCGAAGAATGTTTTGTTTCTTAAAGCCACCAAAAGTAGTCCAGGCCAAGTTAGTTGTAGTTAAAGAATATAATATCAGTGTGTTTCGGGGGTCCAGGGGGGTCCAAAGTGGGGCCCCGGGACCATTTGTCACCCGCAACTTAAGTTTATATGTATACACCCACATATATACATAGAATTATGTATGTATATGTATATATACATGTATATATGTACATACATGTATACATATATATATATATATATATATGTGTGTGTGTATATAAATGTATACAAAATGTATGTATGTATATATGTATATATATATATATATATATATATAATAAATGGGTTGTACTTGTATAGCGCTTTTCTCCCTTCAAGGTACTCAAAGCGCTTTGACACTACTTCCACATTCACACACACATTCACACACTGATGGAGGGAGCTGCCATGCAAGGCGCTAACCAGCACCCATCAGGAGCAAGGGTGAAGTGTCTTGCTCAGGACACAACAGACGTGACGCGGTTGGTACTAGGTGGGGATTGAACCAGGCACCCTCAGGTTACGCACGGCCACTCTTCCACTGCGCCACGCCGTCCCATATATATATACATATATATATATGTATATATATATATGTGTGTGTGTGTATATATGTGTATATGTATATATATATATATATATATGTATTTATACAGTATGTATATATGTATATATATAATATATATATATATAATTTTTATTTTTAAATTTTTTTTATATGTATATATGTGTTATGATCCGCTGCCCGGATCATATTATGTTTAGGTTTTGAGTCTTTTGTATTATGTTCTGCTAATGTTTACTTTAGTTTCTGGTTGCACATCCCTGTTTGATCTTGTCTCCATGGTTACTTATTAGTTTCACCTGCCACTTGTTTCTTGACGCGCACCTGCCTTGTGATTGCTGTCCTTATTTAAGCCTGCCTTTTCCGTTGATTCGACCTTGCTTCCTAATTTGTGTTCGCACAACAGTGACGATTGCGTGGCATCGTGATGCGGGTTCATTCTCTCAGAGATGCAGTCGGGCTTTCGGACACAGCGTGAAGGTAAGAATAAAATTATTCATTTAACAAATAAAAACAGGCTTGGTCAAAACAAACAAAACTAGCATGGGAGCTAGAAAAAAACAAAAGCGCTAGCATGGGAGCTAGAGCGAAATAACAGAAAAACTTGCACAAGGCACAAAAGGCAAAACAAAACTACTAGCATGGGAGCTAGAGGAACAAAGGCTTAGCACGGAAGCTAGCAAGTACAGGAATGGGATTACCAAATGGAGGATCAAGGTTGTCACTGTTGTGCAAACACAAATTAGGAAGCAAGGTCAAATCAACGGAAAAGGCAGGCTTAAATAAGGACAGCAATCACAAGGCAGGTGCGTGTCAAGAAACAAGTGGCAGGTGACCATGGAGACAAGATCAAACAAGGAAGTGCAACCAGGAACTAAGGTAAACATTAGCAGAACATAATACAAAAGACTCAAAACCTAAACATAACATGATCTGGGCAGCGGATCATAACATATATGTATGTGTATATATGTGTTTAATAATGTGTATGTGTATAAATGTATGAATATA
>NC_084612.1:85428272-85458272 GCF_033978795.1 Nerophis ophidion | reverse complement strand
TGTTGCACTCAATTTTTCCCCACACATTTTCTTATACATGTACATTGATTTTAACTCACTGAATTTTAAAACTCATGTTTTTCTTTTTTACCATTTTTTTTACACAAAAATTGTATACACTGATTTTTTTCACACTGAATTTTAAAACTTAAAAATATATATATTGAATTTCTACACAATTGATACAGCACTATTTTTTACACACTGAGTTTTAAAACACAATTTTTTTGTCTACACTACATTTTTTTAATTGAATTTCTACACAATTTTTTTATGCAGCAAATTTTGCTACACTTTTTTTTTTACTGAATTTTCCTACAATAAATTTTCTTCTTCACCATTGAATTTCTACACAATGAATTGTTGTGCACCAAAATTTGTTGCACTCCAATTTTTTCCCCACACATTTTCTTATACATGTACATTGATTTTAACTCACTGAATTTTAAAACTCATGTTTTTCTTTTTTACATTTTTTTTTTTACACAAAAATTGTACACACTGATTTTTTCACACTGAATTTTAACACTTAAAAATATATATATTGAATTTCTACACAATTGATACCGCACTATTTTTTACACACTGAATTTTAAAACACTATTTTTTTGTCTGCACTACATTTTTTAAATTGAATTTCTACACAATTTTTTTATGCAGCAAATTTTGCTACACTTTTTTTTTTTACTGAATTTTCCTACAATAAATTTTCTTCTTCACCATTGAATTTCTACCCAATGAATTGTTTTGCACTAAAATTTGTTGCACTCCAATTTTTCCCCAAACATTTTCTTATACATGTACATTGATTTTAACTCACTGAATTTTAAAACTCATGTTTTTCTTTTTTACTTTTTTTTTTTACACAAAAATTGTATACACTGATTTTTTTCACACTGAATTTTAAAACTTAAAAATAAATACATTGAATTTCTACACAATACCGCACAATTTTTTACACACTGAATTTTAAAACACAATTTTTTGTCTGCATTACATTTTTTAAATTGAATTTCTTCACAATTTTTTTATGCAACAAATTTTGCTACACTTTTTTTTTTTTTTACTGAATTTTCCTACAGTAAATTTTCTTCTTCACCATTGAATTTCTACACAATGAATTGTTGTGCACCAAAATTTGTTGCACTCAATTTTTCCCCCACACATTTTCTTATACATGTACATTGATTTTAACTCACTGAATTTTAAAACTCATGTTTTTCTTTTTTACATTTTTTTTTACACAAAAATTGTATACACTGATTTTTTTCACACTGAATTTTAAAACTTAAAAATATATATATTGAATTTCTACACAATTGATACAGCACTATTTTTTACACACTGAGTTTTAAAACACAATTTTTTTGTCTACACTACATTTTTTTAATTGAATTTCTACACAATTTTTTTATGCAGCAAATTTTGCTACACTTTTTTTTTTACTGAATTTTCCTACAATAAATTTTCTTCTTCACCATTGAATTTCTACACAATGAATTGTTGTGCACCAAAATTTGTTGCACTCCAATTTTTTCCCCACACATTTTCTTATACATGTACATTGATTTTAACTCACTGAATTTTAAAACTCATGTTTTTCTTTTTTACATTTTTTTTTTACACAAAAATTGTACACACTTATTTTTTCACACTGAATTTTAACACTTAAAAATATATATATTGAATTTCTACACAATTGATACCGCACTATTTTTTACACACTGAATTTTAAAACACTATTTTTTTGTCTGCACTACATTTTTTAAATTGAATTTCTACACAATTTTTTTATGCAGCAAATTTTGCTACACTTTTTTTTTTTACTGAATTTTCCTACAATAAATTTTCTTCTTCACCATTGAATTTCTACCCAATGAATTGTTGTGCACTAAAATTTGTTGCACTCAAATTTTTCCCCACACATTTTCTTATACATGTACATTGATTTTAACTCACTGAATTTTAAAACTCATGTTTTTCTTTTTTACATTTTTTTTTTACACAAAAATTGTACACACTGATTTTTTCACACTGAATTTTAACACTTAAAAATATATATATTGAATTTCTACACAATTGATACCGCACTATTTTTTACACACTGAATTTTAAAACACTATTTTTTTGTCTGCACTACATTTTTTAAATTGAATTTCTACACAATTTTTTTATGCAGCAAATTTTGCTACACTTTTTTTTTTTACTGAATTTTCCTACAATAAATTTTCTTCTTCACCATTGAATTTCTACCCAATGAATTGTTGTGCACCAAAATTTGTTGCACTCAATTTTTTCCCACACATTTTCTTATACATGTACATTGATTTTAACTCACTGAATTTTAAAACTCATGTTTTTCTTTTTTACATTTTTTTTTTTACACAAAAATTGTATACACTGATTTTTTTCACACTGAATTTTAAAACTTAAAAATATATCAATTGAATTTCTACACAATACCGCACAATTTTTTACACACTGAATTTTAAAACACTATTTTTTGTCTGCATTACATTTTTTAAATTGAATTTCTTCACAATTTTTTTATGCAGCAAATTTTGCTACACATTTTTTTTTTTTACTGAATTTTCCTACAGTAAATTTTCTTCTTCACCATTGAATTTCTACACAATGAATTGTTGTGCACCAAAATTCGTTGCACTCCAATTTTCCCCCCACACATTTTCTTATACATGTACATTGATTTTAACTCACTGAATTTTAAAACTCATGTTTTTCTTTTTTACATTTTTTTTTACACAAAAAATGTATACACTGATTTTTTTCACACTGAATTTTAAAACTTAAAAATATATATATTGAATTTCTACACAATTGATACCGCACTATTTTTTACACACTGAGTTTTAAAACACAATTTTTTTGTCTACACTACATTTTTTTAATTGAATTTCTACACAATTTTTTTATGCAGCAAATTTTGCTACACTTTTTTTTTACTGAATTTTCCTACAATAAATTTTCTTCTTCACCATTGAATTTCTACACAATGAATTGTTGTGCACCAAAATTTGTTGCACTCCAATTTTTTCCCCACACATTTTCTTATACATGTACATTGATTTTAACTCACTGAATTTTAAAATTCATGTTTTTCTTTTTTAAATTTTTTTTTTTTACACAAAAATTGTACACACCGATTTTTTCACACTGAATTTTAACACTTAAAAATATATATATTGAATTTCTACACAATTGATACCGCACTATTTTTTACACACTGAATTTTAAAACACTATTTTTTTGTCTGCACTACATTTTTTAAATTGAATTTCTACACAATTTTTTTATGCAGCAAATTTTGCTACACCTTTTTTTTTTACTGAATTTTCCTACAATAAATTTTCTTCTTCACCATTGAATTTCTACCATATGAATTGTTGTGCACTAAAATTTGTTGCACTCAAATTTTTCCCCACACATTTTCTTATACATGTACATTGATTTTAACTCACTGAATTTTAAAACTTAAAAATATATAAATTGAATGTCTACACAATACCGCACAATTTTTTACACACTGAATTTTAAAACACCATTTTTTGTCTGCATTACATTTTTTAAATTGAATTTCTTCACAATTTTTTTATGCAACAAATTTTGCTACACATTTTTTTTTTTTACTGAATTTTCCTACAGTAAATTTTCTTCTTCACCATTGAATTTCTACACAATGAATTGTTACGCACCAAAATTTGTTGCACTCAATTTTTTCCCACACATTTTCTTATACATGTACATTGATTTTAACTCACTGAATTTTAAAACTCATGTTTTTCTTTTTTACATTTTTTTTACACAAAAATTGTATACACTGTTTTTTTTCACACTGAATTTTAAAACTTAAAAATATATATATTGAATTTCTACACAATACCGCACAATTTTTTACACACTGAATTTTAAAACACAATTTTTTGTCTGCACTACATTTTTTAAATTGAATTTCTTCACAATTTTTTTATGCAGCAAATTTTGTTACACATTTTTTTTTTTTACTGAATTTTCCTACAGTAAATTTTCTTCTTCACCATTGAATTTCTACCCAATGAATTGTTACGCACCAAAATTTGTTGCACTCAATTTTTCCCCACACATTTTCTTATACATGTACATTGATTTTAACTCACTGAATTTTAAAACTCATGTTTTTCTTTTTTACTTTTTTTTTTTACACAAAAATTGTATACACTGATTTTTTTCACACTGAATTTTAAAACTTAAATATATATAAATTGAATTTCTACACAATACCGCACAATTTTTTACACACTGAATTTTAAAACACTATTTTTTGTCCGCACTACATTTTTTTAATTGAATTTCTTCACAATTTTTTTATGCAGCAAATTTTGCTATACATTTTTTTTTTTTTACTGAATTTTCCTAAATAAATTTTCTTCTTCACCATTGAATTTCTACCCAATTAATTGTTGTGCACCAAAATTTGTTGCACTCAATTTTTCCCACACATTTTCTTATACATGTACATTGATTTTAACTCACTGAATTTTAAAACTCATGTTTTTCTTTTTTACATTTTTTTTTTTACACAAAAATTGTATACACTGATTTTTTTCCCACTGAATTTTAAAACTTAAAAATAAATACATTGAATTTCTACACAATACCGCACAATTTTTTACACACTGAATTTTAAAACACTATTTTTTGTCTGCATTACATTTTTTAAATTGAATTTCTTCACAATTTTTTTTATGCAGCAAATTTTGCCTCACATTTTTTTTTTTACTGAATTTTCCTACAATAAATTTTCTTCTTCACCATTGAATTTCTACACAATGAATTGTTACGCACCAAAATTTGTTGCACTCAATTTTTTCCCACACATTTTCTTATACATGTACACTGATTTTAACTCACTGAATTTTAAAACTCATGTTTTTCTTTTTTACCATTTTTTTTACACAAAAATTGTATACACCGATTTTTTTCACACTGAATTTTAAAACTTAAAAATATATATATTGAATTTCTACACAATTGATACAGCACTATTTTTTACACACTGAGTTTTAAAACACAATTTTTTTGTCTACACTACATTTTTTTAATTGAATTTCTACACAATTTTTTTATGCAGCAAATTTTGCTACACTTTTTTTTTTACTGAATTTTCCTACGATAAATTTTCTTCTTCACCATTGAATTTCTACACAATGAATTGTTGTGTACTAAAATTTGTTGCACTCAAATTTTTCCCCACACATTTTCTTATACATGTACATTGATTTTAACTCACTGAATTTTAAAACTTAAAAATATATAAATTGAATTTCTACACAATACCGCACAATTTTTTACACACTGAATTTTAAAACACAATTTTTTGTCTGCATTACATTTTTTAAATTGAATTTCTTCACAATTTTTTTATGCAACAAATTTTGTTACACATTTTTTTTTTTTACTGAATTTTCCTACAGTAAATTTTTTCTTCACCATTGAATTTCTACACAATGAATTGTTGTGCACCAAAATTTGTTGCACTCCAATTTTCCCCCCACACATTTTCTTATACATGTACACTGATTTTAACTCACTGAATTTTAAAACTCATGTTTTTCTTTTTTACATTTTTTTTTACACAAAAAATCTATACACTGATTTTTTTCACACTGAATTTTAAAACTTAAAAATATATATATTGAATTTCTACACAATTGATACCGCACTATTTTTTACACACTGAGTTTTAAAACACTATTTTTTTGTCTGCACTACATTTTTTCAATTGAATTTCTTCACAATTTTTTTTATGCAGCAATGTTTGCTATACATTTTTTTTTTTTTACTGAATTTTCCTACAATAAATTTTTTTCTTCACCATTGAATTTCTACCCAATGAATTGTTGTGCACCAAAATTTGTTGCACTCAATTTTTTCCCCAAACATTTTCTTATACATGTACATTGATTTTAACTCACTGAATTTTAAAACTCATGTTTTTCTTTTTTACATTTTTTTTTTACACAAAAATTGTATACACTGATTTTTTTCACACTGAATTTTAAAACTTAAAAATATATAAATTGAATTTCTACACAATACCGCACAATTTTTTACACACTGAATTTTAAAACACTATTTTTTGTCTGCATTACATTTTTTAAATTGAATTTCTTCACAATTTTTTTATGCAGCAAATTTTGCTACACATTTTTTTTTTTTACTGAATTTTCCTACAGTAAATTTTCTTCTTCACCATTGAATTTCTACACAATGAATTGTTGTGCACCAAAATTTGTTGCACTCAATTTTTCCCACACATTTTCTTATACATGTACATTGATTTTAACTCACTGAATTTTAAAACTCATGTTTTTCTTTTTTACATTTTTTTTACACAAAAATTGTATACACTGATTTTTTTCACAATGAATTTTAAAACTTAAAAATATATAAATTGAATTTCTACACAATACCGCACAATTTTTACACACTGAATTTTAAAACACTATTTTTTGTCTGCATTACATTTTTTAAATTGAATTTCTTCACAATTTTTTTATGCAGCAAATTTTGCTACACATTTTTTTTTTTTACTGAATTTTCCTACAGTAAATTTTCTTCTTCACCATTGAATTTCTACACAATGAATTGTTGTGCACCAAAATTTGTTGCACTCAATTTTTCCCACACATTTTCTTATACATGTACATTGATTTTAACTCACTGAATTTTAAAACTCATGTTTTTCTTTTTTACATTTTTTTTACACAAAAATTGTATACACTGATTTTTTTCACAATGAATTTTAAAACTTAAAAATATATAAATTGAATTTCTACACAATACCGCACAATTTTTACACACTGAATTTTAAAACACTATTTTTTGTCCGCACTACATTTTTTTAATTGAATTTCTTCACAATTTTTTTATGCAGCAAATTTTGCTACACTTTTTTTTTTACTGAATTTTCCTACAATAAATTTTCTTCTTCACCATTGAATTTCTACACAATGAATTGTTGTGCACCAAAATTTGTTGCACTCAATTTTTTCCCACACATTTTCTTATACATGTACATTGATTTTAACTCACTGAATTTTAAAACTCATGTTTTTCTTTTTTACATTTTTTTTTTCACACAAAAATTGTATACACTGATTTTTTTCCCACTGAATTTTAAAACTTAAAAATAAATACATTGAATTTCTACACAATACCGCACAATTTTTTACACACTGAATTTTAAAACACTATTTTTTGTCTGCATTACATTTTTTAAATTGAATTTTTTCACAATTTTTTTATGCAGCAAATTTTGCTACACTTTTTTTTTTACTGAATTTTCCTACAATAAATTTTTTTCTTCACCATTGAATTTCTACCCAATGAATTGTTGTGCACCAAAATTTGTTGCGCTCAATTTTTTCCCCAAACATTTTCTTATACATGTACATTGATTTTAACTCACTGAATTTTAAAACTCATGTTTTTCTTTTTTACATTTTTTTTTTACACAAAAATTGTATACACTGATTTTTTTCCCACTGAATTTTAAAACTTAAAAATAAATACATTGAATTTCTACACAATACCGCACAATTTTTTACACACTGAATTTTAAAACACTATTTTTTGTCTGCATTACATTTTTTAAATTGAATTTCTTCACAATTTTTTTATGCAGCAAATTTTGCTACACATTTTTTTTTTTTTACTGAATTTTCCTACAGTAAATTTTCTTCTTCACCGTTGAATTTCTACACAATGAATTGTTGTGCACCAAAATTTGTTGCACTCCAATTTTTCCCCACACATTTTCTTATACATGTACATTGACTTTAACTCACTGAATTTTAAAACTTAAAAATATATAAATTGAATGTCTACACAATACCGCACAATTTTTTACACACTGAATTTTAAAACACAATTTTTTGTCTGCATTACATTTTTTAAATTGAATTTCTTCACAATTTTTTTATGCAACAAATTTTGCTACACTTTTTTTTTTTACTGAATTTTCCTACAGTAAATTTTCTTCTTCACCATTGAATTTCTACACAATGAATTGTTGTGCACCAAAATTCGTTGCACTCCAATTTTCCCCCCACACATTTTCTTATACATGTACATTGATTTTAACTCACTGAATTTTAAAACTCATGTTTTTCTTTTTTACATTTTTTTTTACACAAAAAATGTATACACTGATTTTTTTCACACTGAATTTTAAAACTTAAAAATATATATATTGAATTTCTACACAATTGATACCGCACTATTTTTTACACACTGAGTTTTAAAACACAATTTTTTTGTCTACACTACATTTTTTTAATTGAATTTCTACACAATTTTTTTATGCAGCAAATTTTGCTACACTTTTTTTTTACTGAATTTTCCTACAATAAATTTTCTTCTTCACCATTGAATTTCTACACAATGAATTGTTGTGCACCAAAATTTGTTGCACTCCAATTTTTTCCCCACACATTTTCTTATACATGTACATTGATTTTAACTCACTGAATTTTAAAATTCATGTTTTTCTTTTTTAAATTTTTTTTTTTACACAAAAATTGTACACACCGATTTTTTCACACTGAATTTTAACACTTAAAAATATATATATTGAATTTCTACACAATTGATACCGCACTATTTTTTACACACTGAATTTTAAAACACTATTTTTTTGTCTGCACTACATTTTTTAAATTGAATTTCTACACAATTTTTTTATGCAGCAAATTTTGCTACACCTTTTTTTTTTACTGAATTTTCCTACAATAAATTTTCTTCTTCACCATTGAATTTCTACCATATGAATTGTTGTGCACTAAAATTTGTTGCACTCAAATTTTTCCCCACACATTTTCTTATACATGTACATTGATTTTAACTCACTGAATTTTAAAACTTAAAAATATATAAATTGAATGTCTACACAATACCGCACAATTTTTTACACACTGAATTTTAAAACACCATTTTTTGTCTGCATTACATTTTTTAAATTGAATTTCTTCACAATTTTTTTATGCAACAAATTTTGCTACACATTTTTTTTTTTTACTGAATTTTCCTACAGTAAATTTTCTTCTTCACCATTGAATTTCTACACAATGAATTGTTACGCACCAAAATTTGTTGCACTCAATTTTTTCCCACACATTTTCTTATACATGTACATTGATTTTAACTCACTGAATTTTAAAACTCATGTTTTTCTTTTTTACATTTTTTTTACACAAAAATTGTATACACTGTTTTTTTTCACACTGAATTTTAAAACTTAAAAATATATATATTGAATTTCTACACAATACTGCACAATTTTTTACACACTGAATTTTAAAACACAATTTTTTGTCTGCACTACATTTTTTAAATTGAATTTCTTCACAATTTTTTTATGCAGCAAATTTTGTTACACATTTTTTTTTTTTACTGAATTTTCCTACAGTAAATTTTCTTCTTCACCATTGAATTTCTACCCAATGAATTGTTACGCACCAAAATTTGTTGCACTCAATTTTTCCCCACACATTTTCTTATACATGTACATTGATTTTAACTCACTGAATTTTAAAACTCATGTTTTTCTTTTTTACATTTTTTTTTACACAAAAATTGTATACACTGATTTTTTTCACACTGAATTTTAAAACTTAAAAATATATATATTGAATTTCTACACAATACCGCACAATTTTTTACACACTGAATTTTAAAACACAATTTTTTGTCTGCACTACATTTTTTAAATTGAATTTCTTCACAATTTTTTTATGCAGCAAATTTTGCTATACATTTTTTTTTTTTTTTACTGAATTTTCCTTCAATAAATTTTTTTCTTCACCATTGAATTTCTACCCAATGAATTGTTGTGCACCAAAATTTGTTGCACTCAATTTTTTCCCACACATTTTCTTATACATGTACATTGATTTTAACTCACTGAATTTTAAAACTCATGTTTTTCTTTTTTACATTTTTTTTTTTACACAAAAATTGTATACACTGATTTTTTTCCCACTGAATTTTAAAACTTAAAAATAAATACATTGAATTTCTACACAATACCGCACAATTTTTTACACACTGAATTTTAAAACACTATTTTTTGTCTGCATTACATTTTTTAAATTGAATTTCTTCACAATTTTTTTATGCAGCAAATTTTGCTACACTTTTTTTTTTACTGAATTTTCCTACAATAAATTTTCTTCTTCACCATTGAATTTCTACCCAATGAATTGTTGTGCACCAAAATTTGTTGCACTCAATTTTTTCCCACACATTTTCTTATACATGTACATTGATTTTAACTCACTGAATTTTAAAACTCATGTTTTTCTTTTTTACTTTTTTTTTTTACACAAAAATTGTATACACTGATTTTTTTCACACTGAATTTTAAAACTTAAATATATATAAATTGAATTTCTACACAATACCGCACAATTTTTTACACACTGAATTTTAAAACACTATTTTTTGTCCGCACTACATTTTTTTAATTGAATTTCTTCACAATTTTTTTATGCAGCAAATTTTGCTATACATTTTTTTTTTTTTACTGAATTTTCCTAAATAAATTTTCTTCTTCACCATTGAATTTCTACCCAATTAATTGTTGTGCACCAAAATTTGTTGCACTCAATTTTTCCCACACATTTTCTTATACATGTACATTGATTTTAACTCACTGAATTTTAAAACTCATGTTTTTCTTTTTTACATTTTTTTTTTTACACAAAAATTGTATACACTGATTTTTTTCCCACTGAATTTTAAAACTTAAAAATAAATACATTGAATTTCTACACAATACCGCACAATTTTTTACACACTGAATTTTAAAACACTATTTTTTGTCTGCATTACATTTTTTAAATTGAATTTCTTCACAATTTTTTTTATGCAGCAAATTTTGCCTCACATTTTTTTTTTTACTGAATTTTCCTACAATAAATTTTCTTCTTCACCATTGAATTTCTACACAATGAATTGTTACGCACCAAAATTTGTTGCACTCAATTTTTTCCCACACATTTTCTTATACATGTACACTGATTTTAACTCACTGAATTTTAAAACTCATGTTTTTCTTTTTTACCATTTTTTTTACACAAAAATTGTATACACCGATTTTTTTCACACTGAATTTTAAAACTTAAAAATATATATATTGAATTTCTACACAATTGATACAGCACTATTTTTTACACACTGAGTTTTAAAACACAATTTTTTTGTCTACACTACATTTTTTTAATTGAATTTCTACACAATTTTTTTATGCAGCAAATTTTGCTACACTTTTTTTTTTACTGAATTTTCCTACGATAAATTTTCTTCTTCACCATTGAATTTCTACACAATGAATTGTTGTGTACTAAAATTTGTTGCACTCAAATTTTTCCCCACACATTTTCTTATACATGTACATTGATTTTAACTCACTGAATTTTAAAACTTAAAAATATATAAATTGAATTTCTACACAATACCGCACAATTTTTTACACACTGAATTTTAAAACACAATTTTTTGTCTGCATTACATTTTTTAAATTGAATTTCTTCACAATTTTTTTATGCAACAAATTTTGTTACACATTTTTTTTTTTTACTGAATTTTCCTACAGTAAATTTTTTCTTCACCATTGAATTTCTACACAATGAATTGTTGTGCACCAAAATTTGTTGCACTCCAATTTTCCCCCCACACATTTTCTTATACATGTACACTGATTTTAACTCACTGAATTTTAAAACTCATGTTTTTCTTTTTTACATTTTTTTTTACACAAAAAATCTATACACTGATTTTTTTCACACTGAATTTTAAAACTTAAAAATATATATATTGAATTTCTACACAATTGATACCGCACTATTTTTTACACACTGAGTTTTAAAACACTATTTTTTTGTCTGCACTACATTTTTTCAATTGAATTTCTTCACAATTTTTTTTATGCAGCAATGTTTGCTATACATTTTTTTTTTTTTACTGAATTTTCCTACAATAAATTTTTTTCTTCACCATTGAATTTCTACCCAATGAATTGTTGTGCACCAAAATTTGTTGCACTCAATTTTTTCCCCAAACATTTTCTTATACATGTACATTGATTTTAACTCACTGAATTTTAAAACTCATGTTTTTCTTTTTTACATTTTTTTTTTACACAAAAATTGTATACACTGATTTTTTTCACACTGAATTTTAAAACTTAAAAATATATAAATTGAATTTCTACACAATACCGCACAATTTTTTACACACTGAATTTTAAAACACTATTTTTTGTCTGCATTACATTTTTTAAATTGAATTTCTTCACAATTTTTTTATGCAGCAAATTTTGCTACACATTTTTTTTTTTTACTGAATTTTCCTACAGTAAATTTTCTTCTTCACCATTGAATTTCTACACAATGAATTGTTGTGCACCAAAATTTGTTGCACTCAATTTTTCCCACACATTTTCTTATACATGTACATTGATTTTAACTCACTGAATTTTAAAACTCATGTTTTTCTTTTTTACATTTTTTTTACACAAAAATTGTATACACTGATTTTTTTCACAATGAATTTTAAAACTTAAAAATATATAAATTGAATTTCTACACAATACCGCACAATTTTTACACACTGAATTTTAAAACACTATTTTTTGTCTGCATTACATTTTTTAAATTGAATTTCTTCACAATTTTTTTATGCAGCAAATTTTGCTACACATTTTTTTTTTTTACTGAATTTTCCTACAGTAAATTTTCTTCTTCACCATTGAATTTCTACACAATGAATTGTTGTGCACCAAAATTTGTTGCACTCAATTTTTCCCACACATTTTCTTATACATGTACATTGATTTTAACTCACTGAATTTTAAAACTCATGTTTTTCTTTTTTACATTTTTTTTACACAAAAATTGTATACACTGATTTTTTTCACAATGAATTTTAAAACTTAAAAATATATAAATTGAATTTCTACACAATACCGCACAATTTTTACACACTGAATTTTAAAACACTATTTTTTGTCCGCACTACATTTTTTTAATTGAATTTCTTCACAATTTTTTTATGCAGCAAATTTTGCTACACTTTTTTTTTTACTGAATTTTCCTACAATAAATTTTCTTCTTCACCATTGAATTTCTACACAATGAATTGTTGTGCACCAAAATTTGTTGCACTCAATTTTTTCCCACACATTTTCTTATACATGTACATTGATTTTAACTCACTGAATTTTAAAACTCATGTTTTTCTTTTTTACATTTTTTTTTTCACACAAAAATTGTATACACTGATTTTTTTCCCACTGAATTTTAAAACTTAAAAATAAATACATTGAATTTCTACACAATACCGCACAATTTTTTACACACTGAATTTTAAAACACTATTTTTTGTCTGCATTACATTTTTTAAATTGAATTTTTTCACAATTTTTTTATGCAGCAAATTTTGCTACACTTTTTTTTTTACTGAATTTTCCTACAATAAATTTTTTTCTTCACCATTGAATTTCTACCCAATGAATTGTTGTGCACCAAAATTTGTTGCGCTCAATTTTTTCCCCAAACATTTTCTTATACATGTACATTGATTTTAACTCACTGAATTTTAAAACTCATGTTTTTCTTTTTTACATTTTTTTTTTACACAAAAATTGTATACACTGATTTTTTTCCCACTGAATTTTAAAACTTAAAAATAAATACATTGAATTTCTACACAATACCGCACAATTTTTTACACACTGAATTTTAAAACACTATTTTTTGTCTGCATTACATTTTTTAAATTGAATTTCTTCACAATTTTTTTATGCAGCAAATTTTGCTACACATTTTTTTTTTTTTACTGAATTTTCCTACAGTAAATTTTCTTCTTCACCGTTGAATTTCTACACAATGAATTGTTGTGCACCAAAATTTGTTGCACTCCAATTTTTCCCCACACATTTTCTTATACATGTACATTGACTTTAACTCACTGAATTTTAAAACTTAAAAATATATAAATTGAATTTCTACACAATACCGCACAATTTTTTACACACTGAATTTTAAAACACAATTTTTTGTCTGCATTACATTTTTTAAATTGAATTTCTTCACAATTTTTTTATGCAACAAATTTTGCTACACTTTTTTTTTTTACTGAATTTTCCTACAGTAAATTTTCTTCTTCACCATTGAATTTCTACACAATGAATTGTTGTGCACCAAAATTTGTTGCACTCAATTTTTTCCCCACACATTTTCTTATTCTTGTACATTGATTTTAACTCACTGAATTTTAAAACTCATGTTTTTCTTTTTTACATTTTTTTTTACACAAAAATTGTATACACTGATTTTTTTCACACTGAATTTTAAAACTTAAAAATATATATATTGAATTTCTACACAATACCGCACAATTTTTTACACACTGAATTTTAAAACACAATTTTTTGTCTGCACTAAATTTTTTAAATTGAATTTCTTCACAATTTTTTTATGCAGCAAAGTTTGCTACACATTTTTTTTTTTTACTGAATTTTCCTACAGTAAATTTTCTTCTTCACCATTGAATTTCTACACAATGAATTGTTGTGCACCAAAATTCGTTGCACTCCAATTTTTTCCCCACACATTTTCTTATACATGTACATTGATTTTAACTCACTGAATTTTAAAACTCATGTTTTTCTTTTTTACATTTTTTTTACACAAAAATTGTATACACTGATTTTTTTCACAATGAATTTTAAAACTTAAAAATATATCAATTGAATTTCTACACAATACCGCACAATTTTTTACACACTGAATTTTAAAACACTATTTTTTGTCTGCATTACATTTTTTAAATTGAATTTCTTCACAATTTTTTTATGCAGCAAATTTTGCTATACATTTTTTTTTTTTTACTGAATTTTCCTACAATAAATTTTCTTCTTCACCATTGAATTTCTACACAATGAATTGTTGTGCACCAAAATTTGTTGCACTCAAAGATTTTTTCCACACATTTTCTTTTACAGGTACACTGATTTTAACTCACTGAATTTTAAAACTCATGTTTTTCTTTTTTAAATTAGTTTTACACAAAAATGGTATACCCTGATTTCTACACACTGAATTTCAAAACAAAAAAATTTTTCGGCTCTGAATTTTTTTTATATAGAATTTTTACACAATTTTTATGCACCAAATTTTTATGCCCTGAATTGTGAACCACTATTTTGACTCGTTGGCCGTGACGCCGCGCCGAGTTTGAAGGTGTGCACTCCCGACTTTTCACGCTGCGTCCCTGGGCCTCTGTCCCCCGCCAGGTGAGCGTTCTGACCACGCTGGAGAGACGCTTCAACCTGCAGAGCGCCGACGTGGGCGTGATCGCCAGCAGCTTCGAGATCGGCAACCTGGCCCTCATCCTCTTCGTCAGCTACTTCGGCGCCAAGGCCCACCGGCCGCGCTTGATCGGCTGCGGCGGCATCGTCATGGCGCTGGGGGCGCTGCTCTCGGCGCTGCCTGAGTTCTTGACCCACCAGTACGAGTACGAGGCCGGGGACTCCTGGCACGCCGAGGACGGCCGGGACGTGTGCTCCAACAGCACCCGCTCCGACAACAAAGACTCGGCGTATAAATGCGGCGACCGCGCCAGCACCAACATGATGTACCTGCTGCTCATCGGCGCCCAGGTCCTGCTGGGCATCGGGGCCACGCCCGTCCAACCCCTGGGGGTCTCCTACATCGACGACCACGTCCACAGGAAGGACTCCTCCTTGTACATAGGTGAGACGTGTGTGTGTGTGTGTGTGTGTGTGCGTGTGTGTGTGTGTGTGTGTGTGTGTGTGTGCTTGATATTCCCCGTCAAAAAGATCAGATGTTGTATTTCATGCAAAATTGCCGCACACAGCAGGGAAGGGGGATTCATTTTGTAATGCAGTCTGCTGAAAATGATGGAAAGCGCCGCCCCGCATAGCAACTTACACTGCGGTCAAAGTCGGAAAAAGATGTTCAACACTCTACTGCCACCCGGCGGCCAAAGTGGATAGCGCAGCCCTGCAGTTGTTCACGTTTCATGTGTCAGACAAATATGAATCACGGGCGCTTCACTTTCTCCACATTTTGTTACGTTAGCGCCTTTTTTTCCCTAAATTAATTTCCATCCTCAAAATTCTACACACAATTCCCCATATTGACAAAGTGATTTTATTTTATTTTTTTTAATTCTCACAAATGTATTAAAAAATAAAAACAATACGAGCATTACTGTAAGTATTCACGACGCTTCACTTTCTCCACGTTTTGTTACGTTAGTGCCTTTTTTTCCTCTAAATGTATTTCTATCCTCAAAATTCTACACTCAATTCCCCATATTGACAAAGTGATCTATTTATGTATTTATTTTATAGAAATGCTCACAAATGTATTAAAAAATAAAAACAATGCGAGCATGACTGTAAGTATTCACGGCGCTTCACTTTCTCCACGTTTTGTTACGTTAGCGCCTTTTTTCCCCAAAATGTATTTCTATCCTCAAAATTCTACACACAATTCCCCATATTGACAAAGTGATTTATTTATTTATTTATTTTTAAAGAAATGCTCACAAATGTATTTAAAAAAAAACAAAACAATACTAGCATTATTGTAAGTATTCACGGCGCTTCACTTTTTCCACATTTTGTTACGTTTGTGCCTTTTTTTCCTAAGTTAATTTCTATTCTCAAAATTCTACACACAATTCCCCATATTGACAAAGTGATTTATTATTTTTTTTTAATGAAATTCTCACAAATGTATTAAAAAATAAAAACAATACGAGCATTACTGTAAGTATTCCCGACGCTTCACTTTCTCCACGTTTTGTTACGTTAGCGCCTTTTTTTCCCAAAATTTTTTTCTATCCTCAAAATTCTACACACAATTCCCCATATTGACAAAGTGATTTATTTATTTATTTATTTTTAAAGAAATGCTCACAAATGTATTTAAAAAAAACAAAACAATACTAGCATTATTGTAAGTATTCACGGCGCTTCACTTTTTCCACATTTTGTTACGTTTGTGCCTTTTTTTCCTAAGTTAATTTCTATTCTCAAAATTCTACACACAATTCCCCATATTGACAAAGTGATTTATTATTTTTTTTTAATGAAATTCTCACAAATGTATTAAAAAATAAAAACAATACTAGCATTACTGTAAGCATTCACGGCGCTTCACTTTCTCCGCGTTTTGTTACGTTAGTGCCCTTTTTTCCTCAGTTAATTTCTATCCTCAAAATTCTACACACAATACCCCATGTCGACAAAGTGATTGATTTATTAATTTTTTTAAAGAAATGCTCACTAATGTATTAAAAATAAAAACAATACGTGCATTACTGTAAGTATTCACGGCCTTTGCTCGATACTTTGTGGACTTTGCCGTGCTTTACTGTCGGCCAGGTGGATTTAATACGTTTGCTAAAATTTCTAAAAAGAAAAACCCTTTTTCACAATGTCTTTATAGAGTATGAATTCACTCAATGTATGCATTTTGGTATCATTTAATATTTCCTTAACCTCCTAAGACCCAGCGTCCTCAGAAGTGGACATTCATGTTAAGTATATAACTTCCTGAGAACAAACGTCCTCCAAAGTGGACATTTGTGTCAAGCAGAGTGGACATTTATGTTTAGTCTATAACTTCCTGAGAACAAACGTCCTCTGAAGTGGACATTTGTGTCAAGCAGAGTGGACATGTGTGTTGAGTTTATAACCTCCGGAGACCCAGCGTCCTCTGAAGTGGACATTTGTGTTTAGTCTATAACTTCCTGAGAACAAACGTCCTCCAAAGTGGGCTCTTGTGTCAAGCAGAGTGGACATTTGTGTTGAGTTTATAACCTCCGGAGAACAAACGTCCTCTGAAGTGGACATTTGTGTCAAGCAGAGTGGACATTTATGTTTAGTCTATAACTTCCTGAGAACAAACGTCCTCTGAAGTGGACATTTGTGTCTAGCAGAGTGGACATTTGTGTTGAGTTTATAACCTCCGGAGACACAGCGTCCTCAAAGTGGACATTTGTGTCAAGCAGAGTGGACATTTGTGTCAAGCAGAGTGGACATTTGTGTTTAGTCTATAACTTCCTGAGAACAAACGTCCTCTGAAATGGACATTTGTGTCAAGCTGAGTGGACATTTGTGTTTAGTCTATAACTTCCTGAGAACAAACGTCCTCCAAAGTGGACATTTGTGTCAAGCAGAGTGGACATTTGTGTTGAGTTTATAACCTCCGGAGACACAGCGTCCTCTGAAGTGGACATTTGTGTCAAGCAGAGTGGACATTTGTGTTTAGTCTATAACTTCCTGAGAACAAACGTCCTCTGAAATGGACATTTGTGTCAAGCTGAGTGGACATTTATGTTTAGTCTATAACTTCCTGAGAACAAACGTCCTCCAAAGTGGACATTTGTGTCAAGCAGAGTGGACATTTGTGTTTAGTCTATAACTTCCTGAGAACAAACGTCCTCTGAAGTGGACATTTGTGTCAAGCAGAGTGGACATTTGTGTTGAGTTTATAACCTCCGGAGATCCAGCGTCCTCTGAAGTGGACATTTGTGTCAAGCAGAGTGGACATTTGTGTTGAGTTTATAACCTCCGGAGACACAGCGTCCTCTGAAATGGACATTTGTGTCAAGCAGAGTGGACATTTGTGTTGAGTTTATAACCTCCAGAGAACAAACGTCCTCTAAAGTGGACATTTGTGTCAAGCAGAGTGGACATTTATGTTTAGTCTATAACTTCCTGAGAACAAACGTCCTCCAAAGTGGACATTTGTGTCAAGCAGAGTGGACATTTGTGTTGAGTTTATAACTTCCTGAGAACAAACGTCTTCTGAAGTGGACATTTGTGTCAAGCAGAGTGGACATTTATGTTTAGTCTATAACTTCCTGAGAACAAACGTCCTCCAAAGTGGACATTTGTGTCAAGCAGAGTGGACATTTGTGTTGAGTTTATAACTTCCTGAGAACAAACGTCTTCTGAAGTGGACATTTGTGTCAAGCAGAGTGGACATTTGTGTTGAGTTTATAACTTCCTGAGAACAAACGTCCTCTGAAGTGGACATTTGTGTCAAGCAGAGTGGACATTTGTGTTTAGTCTATAACTTCCTGAGAACAAACGTCCTCTGAAGTGGACATTTGTGTCAAGCAGAGTGGACATTTGTGTTGAGTTTATAACCTCCAGAGAACAAACGTCCTCTGAAGTGGACATTTGTGTCAAGCAGAGTGGACATTTATGTTTAGTCTATAACTTCCTGAGAACAAACGTCCTCCAAAGTGGACATTTGTGTCAAGCAGAGTGGACATTTGTGTTGAGTTTATAACTTCCTGAGAACAAACGTCTTCTGAAGTGGACATTTGTGTCAAGCAGAGTGGACATTTGTGTTGAGTTTATAACTTCCTGAGAACAAACGTCCTCTGAAGTGGACATTTGTGTCAAGCAGAGTGGACATTTGTGTTTAGTCTATAACTTCCTGAGAACAAACGTCCTCTGAAGTGGACATTTGTGTCAAGCAGAGTGGACATTTGTGTTTAGTCTATAACTTCCTGAGAACAAACGTCCTCTGAAGTGGACATTTGTGTCAAGCAGAGTGGACATTTGTGTTGAGTTTATAACTTCCTGAGAACAAACGTCTTCTGAAGTGGACATTTGTGTCAAGCAGAGTGGACATTTGTGTTGAGTCTATAACTTCCTGAGAACAAACGTCCTCTGAAGTGGACATTTGTGTCAAGCAGAGTGGACATTTGTGTTTAGTCTATAACTTCCTGAGAACAAACGTCCTCTGAAGTGGACATTTGTGTCAAGCAGAGTGGACATTTGTGTTGAGTTTATAACTTCCTGAGAACAAACGTCTTCTGAAGTGGACATTTGTGTCAAGCAGAGTGGACATTTGTGTTGAGTTTATAACTTCCTGAGAACAAACGTCCTCTGAAGTGGACATTTGTGTCAAGCAGAGTGGACATTTGTGTTTAGTCTATAACTTCCTGAGAACAAACGTCCTCTGAAGTGGACATTTGTGTCAAGCAGAGTGGACATTTGTGTTTAGTCTATAACTTCCTGAGAACAAACGTCCTCTGAAGTGGACATTTGTGTCAAGCAGAGTGGACATTTGTGTTGAGTTTATAACTTCCTGAGAACAAACGTCTTCTGAAGTGGACATTTGTGTCAAGCAGAGTGGACATTTGTGTTGAGTCTATAACTTCCTGAGAACAAACGTCCTCTGAAGTGGACATTTGTGTCAAGCAGAGTGGACATTTGTGTTTAGTCTATAACTTCCTGAGAACAAACGTCCTCTGAAGTGGACATTTGTGTCAAGCAGAGTGGACATTTGTGTTTAGTCTATAACTTCCTGAGAACAAACGTCCTCTGAAGTGGACATTTGTGTCAAGCAGAGTGGACATTTGTGTTGAGTTTATAACCTCCGGAGACCCAGCGTCCTCTGAAGTGGACATTTGTGTCAAGCAGAGTGGACATTTGTGTTTAGTCTATAACTTCCTGAGAACAAACGTCCTCTGAAGTGGACATTTGTGTCAAGCAGAGTGGACATTTGTGTTGAGTTTATAACCTCCGGAGAACAAACGTCCTCTGAAGTGGACATTTGTGTCAAGCAGAGTGGACATTTGTGTTAAGTGTATAATTTCCTGAGAACAAACGTCCTCTGAAGTGGACATTTGTGTCAAGCAGAGTGGACATTTTTGTTGAGTTTATAACTTCCTGAGAACAAACGTCCTCTGAAGTGGACATTTGTGTCAAGCAGAGTGGACATTTGTGTTTAGTCTATAACTTCCTGAGAACAAACGTCCTCTGAAGTGGACATTTGTGTCAAGCAGAGTGGACATTTGTGTTTAGTCTATAACTTCCTGAGAACAAACGTCCTCTGAAGTGGACATTTGTGTCAAGCAGAGTGGACATTTGTGTTAAGTGTATAATTTCCTGAGAACAAACGTCCTCTGAAGTGGACATTTGTGTCAAGCAGAGTGGACATTTGTGTTGAGTTTATAACCTCCGGAGAACAAACGTCCTCTGAAGTGGACATTTGTGTCAAGCAGAGTGGACATTTGTGTTGAGTCTATAACCTCCGGAGAACAAACGTCCTCTGAAGTGGACATTTGTGTCAAGCAGAGTGGACATTTATGTTTAGTCTATAACTTCCTGAGAACAAACGTCCTCTGAAGTGGACATTTGTGTCTAGCAGAGTGGACATTTGTGTTGAGTTTATAACCTCCGGAGACACAGCGTCCTCAAAGTGGACATTTGTGTCAAGCAGAGTGGACATTTGTGTCAAGCAGAGTGGACATTTGTGTTTAGTCTATAACTTCCTGAGAACAAACGTCCTCTGAAATGGACATTTGTGTCAAGCTGAGTGGACATTTGTGTTTAGTCTATAACTTCCTGAGAACAAACGTCCTCCAAAGTGGACATTTGTGTCAAGCAGAGTGGACATTTGTGTTGAGTTTATAACCTCCGGAGACACAGCGTCCTCTGAAGTGGACATTTGTGTCAAGCAGAGTGGACATTTGTGTTTAGTCTATAACTTCATGAGAACAAACGTCCTCTGAAATGGACATTTGTGTCAAGCTGAGTGGACATTTATGTTTAGTCTATAACTTCCTGAGAACAAACGTCCTCCAAAGTGGACATTTGTGTCAAGCAGAGTGGACATTTGTGTTTAGTCTATAACTTCCTGAGAACAAACGTCCTCTGAAGTGGACATTTGTGTCAAGCAGAGTGGACATTTGTGTTGAGTTTATAACCTCCGGAGACCCAGCGTCCTCTGAAGTGGACATTTGTGTCAAGCAGAGTGGACATTTGTGTTGAGTTTATAACCTCCAGAGAACAAACGTCCTCTAAAGTGGACATTTGTGTCAAGCAGAGTGGACATTTATGTTTAGTCTATAACTTCCTGAGAACAAACGTCCTCCAAAGTGGACATTTGTGTCAAGCAGAGTGGACATTTGTGTTGAGTTTATAACTTCCTGAGAACAAACGTCTTCTGAAGTGGACATTTGTGTCAAGCAGAGTGGACATTTGTGTTGAGTTTATAACCCCCAGAGAACAAACGTCCTCTAAAGTGGACATTTGTGTCAAGCAGAGTGGACATTTATGTTTAGTCTATAACTTCCTGAGAACAAACGTCCTCCAAAGTGGACATTTGTGTCAAGCAGAGTGGACATTTGTGTTGAGTTTATAACTTCCTGAGAACAAACGTCTTCTGAAGTGGACATTTGTGTCAAGCAGAGTGGACATTTATGTTTAGTCTATAACTTCCTGAGAACAAACGTCCTCCAAAGTGGACATTTGTGTCAAGCAGAGTGGACATTTGTGTTGAGTTTATAACTTCCTGAGAACAAACGTCCTCCAAAGTGGACATTTGTGTCAAGCAGAGTGGACATTTGTGTTGAGTTTATAACTTCCAGAGAACAAACGTCCTCTAAAGTGGACATTTGTGTCAAGCAGAGTGGACATTTGTGTTGAGTTTATAACTTCCAGAGAACAAACGTCCTCTAAAGTGGACATTTGTGTCAAGCAGAGTGGACATTTGTGTTGAGTTTATAACTTCCTGAGAACAAACGTCCTCCAAAGTGGACATTTGTGTCAAGCAGAGTGGACATTTGTGTTGAGTTTATAACTTCCAGAGAACAAACGTCCTCTAAAGTGGACATTTGTGTCAAGCAGAGTGGACATTTGTGTTGAGTTTATAACTTCCTGAGAACAAACGTCCTCCAAAGTGGACATTTGTGTCAAGCAGAGTGGACATTTGTGTTGAGTTTATAACCTCCAGAGAACAAACGTCCTCTAAAGTGGACATTTGTGTCAAGCAGAGTGGACATTTATGTTTAGTCTATAACTTCCTGAGAACAAACGTCCTCCAAAGTGGACATTTGTGTCAAGCAGAGTGGACATTTGTGTTGAGTTTATAACTTCCTGAGAACAAACGTCCTCTGAAGTGGACATTTGTGTCAAGCAGAGTGGACATTTGTGTTTAGTCTATAACTTCCTGAGAACAAACGTCCTCTGAAGTGGACATTTGTGTCAAGCAGAGTGGACATTTGTGTTGAGTTTATAACCTCCAGAGAACAAACGTCCTCTGAAGTGGACATTTGTGTCAAGCAGAGTGGACATTTATGTTTAGTCTATAACTTCCTGAGAACAAACGTCCTCCAAAGTGGACATTTGTGTCAAGCAGAGTGGACATTTGTGTTGAGTTTATAACTTCCTGAGAACAAACGTCTTCTGAAGTGGACATTTGTGTCAAGCAGAGTGGACATTTGTGTTGAGTTTATAACTTCCTGAGAACAAACGTCCTCTGAAGTGGACATTTGTGTCAAGCAGAGTGGACATTTGTGTTTAGTCTATAACTTCCTGAGAACAAACGTCCTCTGAAGTGGACATTTGTGTCAAGCAGAGTGGACATTTGTGTTTAGTCTATAACTTCCTGAGAACAAACGTCCTCTGAAGTGGACATTTGTGTCAAGCAGAGTGGACATTTGTGTTGAGTTTATAACTTCCTGAGAACAAACGTCTTCTGAAGTGGACATTTGTGTCAAGCAGAGTGGACATTTGTGTTGAGTCTATAACTTCCTGAGAACAAACGTCCTCTGAAGTGGACATTTGTGTCAAGCAGAGTGGACATTTGTGTTTAGTCTATAACTTCCTGAGAACAAACGTCCTCTGAAGTGGACATTTGTGTCAAGCAGAGTGGACATTTGTGTTTAGTCTATAACTTCCTGAGAACAAACGTCCTCTGAAGTGGACATTTGTGTCAAGCAGAGTGGACATTTGTGTTTAGTCTATAACTTCCTGAGAACAAACGTCCTCTGAAGTGGACATTTGTGTCAAGCAGAGTGGACATTTGTGTTTAGTCTATAACTTCCTGAGAACAAACGTCCTCTGAAGTGGACATTTGTGTCAAGCAGAGTGGACATTTGTGTTGAGTTTATAACCTCCGGAGACCCAGCGTCCTCTGAAGTGGACATTTGTGTCAAGCAGAGTGGACATTTGTGTTAAGTGTATAATTTCCTGAGAACAAACGTCCTCTGAAGTGGACATTTGTGTCAAGCAGAGTGGACATTTTTGTTGAGTTTATAACCTCCGGAGACCCAGCGTCCTCTGAAGTGGACATTTGTGTCAAGCAGAGTGGACATTTGTGTTTAGTCTATAACTTCCTGAGAACAAACGTCCTCTGAAGTGGACATTTGTGTCAAGCAGAGTGGACATTTGTGTTTAGTCTATAACTTCCTGAGAACAAACGTCCTCTGAAGTGGACATTTGTGTCAAGCAGAGTGGACATTTGTGTTAAGTGTATAATTTCCTGAGAACAAACGTCCTCTGAAGTGGACATTTGTGTCAAGCAGAGTGGACATTTGTGTTGAGTTTATAACCTCCGGAGAACAAACGTCCTCTGAAGTGGACATTTGTGTCAAGCAGAGTGGACATTTGTGTTGAGTTTATAACCTCCGGAGACCCAGCGTCCTCTGAAGTGGACATTTGTGTCAAGCAGAGTGGACATTTGTGTCAAGCAGAGTGGACATTTGTGTTGAGTTTATAACCTCCGGAGACCCAGCGTCCTCTGAAGTGGACATTTGTGTCAAGCAGAGTGGACATTTGTGTTTAGTCTATAACTTCCTGAGAACAAACGTCCTCTGAAGTGGACATTTGTGTCAAGCAGAGTGGACATTTGTGTTTAGTCTATAACTTCCTGAGAACAAACGTCCTCTGAAGTGGACATTTGTGTCAAGCTGAGTGGACATTTATGTTTAGTCTATAACTTCCTGAGAACAAACGTCCTCTGAAGTGGACATTTGTGTCAAGCAGAGTGGACATTTGTGTTGAGTTTATAACCTCCGGAGACCCAGCGTCCTCTGAAGTGGACATTTGTGTCAAGCAGAGTGGACATTTGTGTTTAGTCTATAACTTCCTGAGAACAAACGTCCTCTGAAGTGGACATTTGTGTCAAGCTGAGTGGACATTTATGTTTAGTCTATAACTTCCTGAGAACAAACGTCCTCCAAAGTGGACATTTGTGTTGAGTTTATAATGAACTTCACACAGATGTCCACTCTGCTTGACACAAATGTCCACTTCAGAGGACGCTGGGTCTAGAAAGTGTGTCCTCCGCAGTGGACATCTATGAAGCGTGCTTCCAGTGGACATTTGTCTTGAGATACACATTCTTCTACCAACTAGCGTCCTTCGAAGTGGACATTTGTGTCAGGCAGAGTGGACGTGTTAACTTTTTACCCTACTGAGAATCAGCGTCCTTTGCAGTGGACATTAACTTAACACAAATGACCACTGCAGAGGACACCGTTTCTCACAAGATTACACACTTAACACAGACGTCCACCACAGAGGACGCTTATTCTTAGGAGGTCACACACTTAACACAAATGTCCACTCTGCTTGACACAAATGTCCACTTTGGAGGACATTTGTTCTCAGGAAGTTATAGACTAAACACAAATGTCCACTCTGCTTGACACAAATGTCCACTTTGGAGGACATTTGTTCTCAGGAAGTTATAGACTAAACACAAATGTCCACTCTGCTTGACACAAATGTCCACTTTGGAGGACATTTGTTCTCAGGAAGTTATAGACTTAACATGAATGTCCACTTCAGAGGATGCTGATTCTTAGGAGGTCACACACTTATCACAAATGTCCACTCTGCTTGACACAAATGTCCACTTCGGAGGACGTTGGGTCTCTGGAGAATATAAACTCAACACAAATGTCCACTCTGCTTGACACAAATGTCCACTTTGGAGGACGTTTGTTCTCAGGAAGTTATAGACTAAACATGAATGTCCACTTCAGAGGACGCTGGGTCTTAGGAGGTCACACACTTATCACAAATGTCCACTGTGCTTGACACAAATGTCCACTTCAGAGGACGCTGGATCCCCGGAGGTTATAAACTCAACACAAATGTCCACTGCAGAGGACACCGTTTCTCACAAGATTACACACTTAACACAGACGTCCACCACAGAGGACGCTTATTCTTAGGAGGTCACACACTTAACACAAATGTCCACTCTGCTTGACACAAATGTCCACTTCAGAGGACGCTGGGTCTTAGGAGGTTGTAAAATCAACATAAATGTCCACTCTGCTTGACACAAATGTCCACTTTGGAGGACGTTTGTTCTCAGGAAGTTATAGACTAAACATGAATGTCCACTCTGCTTGACACAAATGTCCACTTCAGAGGACGTTTGTTCTCAGGAAGTTATAAACTCAACACAAATGTCCACTCTGCTTGACACAAATGTCCACTTTGGAGGACGTTTGTTCTCAGGAAGTTATAGACTAAACATGAATGTCCACTCTGCTTGACACAAATGTCCACTTCAGAGGACGTTTGTTCTCAGGAAGTTATAAACTCAACACAAATGTCCACTTCAGAGGACGCTGGGTCTTAGGAGGTCACACACTTAACATAAATGTCCACTCTGCTTGACACAAATGTCCACTTCAGAGGACGCTGGATCTCCGGAGGTTATAAACTCAACACAAATGTCCACTCTGCTTGACACAAATGTCCACTTCAGAGGACGTTTGTTCTCAGGAAGTTATAGACTAAACACAAATGTCCACTCTGCTTGACACAAATGTCCACTTTGGAGGACGTTTGTTCTCAGGAAGTTATAGACTAAACATAAATGTCCACTCTGCTTGACACAAATGTCCACTTCAGAGGACGCTGGATCTCCGGAGGTTATAAACTCAACACAAATGTCCACTCTGCTTGACACAAATGTCCACTTCAGAGGACGTTTGTTCTCAGGAAGTTATAGACTAAACATAAATGTCCACTCTGCTTGACACAAATGTCCACTTCAGAGGACGCTGGATCTCCGGAGGTTATAAACTCAACACAAATGTCCACTCTGCTTGACACAAATGTCCACTTCAGAGGACGTTTGTTCTCAGGAAGTTATAGACTAAACATAAATGTCCACTCTGCTTGACACAAATGTCCACTTCAGAGGACGTTTGTTCTCAGGAAGTTATAGACTAAACATAAATGTCCACTCTGCTTGACACAAATGTCCACTTCAGAGGACGCTGGATCTCCGGAGGTTATAAACTCAACACAAATGTCCACTCTGCTTGACACAAATGTCCACTTCAGAGGACGCTGGATCTCCGGAGGTTATAAACTCAACACAAATGTCCACTCTGCTTGACACAAATGTCCACTTCAGAGGACGTTTGTTCTCAGGAAGTTATAGACTAAACATAAATGTCCACTCTGCTTGACACAAATGTCCACTTCAGAGGACGCTGGATCTCCGGAGGTTATAAACTCAACACAAATGTCCACTCTGCTTGACACAAATGTCCACTTCGGAGGACGTTTGTTCTCAGGAAGTTATATACTTAACATGAATGTCCACTCTGCTTGACACAAATGTCCACTTCAGAGGACGCTGGATCTCCGGAGGTTATAAACTCAACACAAATGTCCACTCTGCTTGACACAAATGTCCACTTCGGAGGACGTTTGTTCTCAGGAAGTTATATACTTAACATAAATGTCCACTCTGCTTGACACAAATGTCCACTTCAGAGGACGCTGGATCTCCGGAGGTTATAAACTCAACACAAATGTCCACTCTGCTTGACACAAATGTCCACTTCAGAGGACGTTTGTTCTCAGGAAGTTATAGACTAAACATAAATGTCCACTCTGCTTGACACAAATGTCCACTTCAGAGGACGTTTGTTCTCAGGAAGTTATAGACTAAACATAAATGTCCACTCTGCTTGACACAAATGTCCACTTCAGAGGACGCTGGATCTCCGGAGGTTATAAACTCAACACAAATGTCCACTCTGCTTGACACAAATGTCCACTTCAGAGGACGCTGGATCTCCGGAGGTTATAAACTCAACACAAATGTCCACTCTGCTTGACACAAATGTCCACTTCAGAGGACGTTTGTTCTCAGGAAGTTATAGACTAAACATAAATGTCCACTCTGCTTGACACAAATGTCCACTTCAGAGGACGCTGGATCTCCGGAGGTTATAAACTCAACACAAATGTCCACTCTGCTTGACACAAATGTCCACTTCGGAGGACGTTTGTTCTCAGGAAGTTATAGACTAAACACAAATGTCCACTCTGCTTGACACAAATGTCCACTTCAGAGGACGTTTGTTCTCAGGAAGTTATAAACTCAACACAAATGTCCACTCTGCTTGACACAAATGTCCACTTCAGAAGACGTTTGTTCTCAGGAAGTTATAAACTCAACACAAATGTCCACTCTGCTTGACACAAATGTCCACTTCGGAGGACGTTTGTTCTCAGGAAGTTATATACTTAACATGAATGTCCACTCTGCTTGACACAAATGTCCACTTCAGAGGACGTTTGTTCTCAGGAAGTTATAGACTAAACACAAATGTCCACTCTGCTTGACACAAATGTCCACTTCGGAGGACGTTTGTTCTCAGGAAGTTATAGACTTAACATGAATGTCCACTTCAGAGGATGCTGGGTCTTAGGAGGTTAAATTAATTAATGTTGTTTGTTTTTGTCAGGTTCATATGCAATTATACAATTATTATCAGATACAATTATTCTGACAGTTTTTTTTGTTTTTTTACATATATCTAAATATATGTTTGCGCTAAAAAGAAAAAAAAAGTGGTTTCCGTGTAGATGCGCTGAAAAAGTTTGAAAAAGTCTCCTGCATGTTTGAAAACGTGGTTAAACCCACAAGTAAGGAGCCAGACAACACAAAGGTGCAGTAAATGAGTGTCTCCATGGTGATGCCTCGCATAGCACAGCCACAATTCTACATTGTGCATCCCTGGCTTTTATAGCACACACTGTGCCATTCCTCCGTCATGCCGACAATACAAAGCAAGAGGTCACACACACACACACACACACACACACACACACACACATGTTACATCCTGTCTGCCAAAGTTGCCAAGGCAACAGTGCAGAGGCAGACACTGTGCTGCTCATGTTCCTCTCCGTCTGTGGAGAGCCTGAATCGTCATGAGACAAAATGCTAACCAAAGACAAGAAGCCACGCCACCACGTACTGTATGCCGCCACCACGTACTGTACGCCGCCACCACGTACTGTACGCCGCCACCACGTACTGTATGCCGCCACCACGTACTGTACGCCGCCACCACGTACTGTACGCCGCCACCACGTACTGTATGCCGCCACCACGTACTGTATGCCGCCACCACGTACTGTACGCCGCCACCACGTACTGTACGCCGCCACCACGTACTGTATGCCGCCACCACGTACTGTACGCCGCCACCACGTACTGTACGCCGCCACCACGTACTGTATGCCGCCACCACGTACTGTACGCCGCCACCACGTACTGTATGCCGCCACCACGTACTGTACGCCGCCACCACGTACTGTACGCCGCCACCACGTACTGTATGCCGCCACCACGTACTGTATGCCGCCACCACGTACTGTACGCCGCCACCACGTGCTGTACGCCACCACCACGTACTGTATGCCGCCACCACGTACTGTACGCCGCCACCACGTACTGTATGCCGCCACCACGTACTGTACGCCGCCACCACGTGCTGTACGCCACCACCACGTACTGTATGCCGCCACCACGTACTGTACGCCGCCACCACGTGCTGTACGCCGCCACCACGTGCTGTACGCCACCACCACGTACTGTATGCCGCCACCACGTACTGTACGCCGCCACCACGTACTGTACGCCGCCACCACGTACTGTATGCCGCCACCACGTACTGTACGCCGCCACCACGTGCTGTACGCCACCACCACGTGCTGTACGCCGCCACCACGTACTGTACGCCGCCACCACGTACTGTACGCCACCACCACGTACTGTATGCCGCCACCACGTACTGTACGCCGCCACCACGTACTGTACGCCGCCACGA